>NC_044559.1:44963112-45317895 GCF_007565055.1 Rhinopithecus roxellana
CCCCTCATCAACCCCCTGCCTCCGATATCCTCAACCCAAAGTAACCAACTTGGCTAATCTAGTGCAAAGGGTAGGAGACCACACCGAATGCACTGGTTACACAGCAAACACAAAGTTGGCTGGGTTTTAAAGCAGCCTTCATCTAAATCACACAAGCACACAGCAACAATTAGCAAAACTGCCCAGACATCGTTTCAGTTATCAAAGGAGCCGAGTGGCACCGCACCCTTGCTTGCACACTGAGTGCCCTCACCAATTTCTGGGTCTGGAGCGCAGAGGCTTGGGCACCTGCGCAACGCACCAAAGGAAGTCAGGAGAGTGACGTGGAGTGTCTGAACCAACCCAGCCCCTTCCAGATTAGCTGCATCCTAAGAAGCCCCAGCCCTCATGTCTCTCAATATTTAGCCATGGTAAGTGAAAACAAAGGCCTGCACATTGCTTCGGACTCAATTTCTTGCCTATATTGTAAAGCGTCCTGAGAACTGCATTATGAAAATTAGGTTTGATTACCACTCATTATGGGGTTTCAAAATAAAAAAGCAGCAAGCCCGTTCTCTTGCACGGCCCATTTTGAAAGTATTGGTGGTGCCAAAGTGTGCCCCGGGACTCCAGCTGGGATGCAGGACAGGGCTCACCTTGGACCATGTCAGGATTCCCATTTCTAGCAATGGAACACACTTGACCTCAAGAGGCTTCGCTCAGCTCTGGACAGCACCTGGCACGAGATGCTCCACACAGTAGGTACTCAATGAACACCACCCCTTCCACTCTTCAGCAGCTTTTCCTGCAGATTCCCAAAATCTCCACCTCACCTCCACGGTGCCCTGCCCTATCACACTCCACTGTTTTGAGGTCTCCTTGGCTGTCCTGGGATCAGAAGGTCCCAGGACTTCTTCCTTCCCCTCTGGTTTTGTTAGCAATGCTCCTAATCAGGGCTGGCTCAGCCAGCCCTCCCCCATGAAGCTTTCTCAGCCCAATTCTGTCACTTTGTCCTTAGTCCAAAAAATCTGGCACTCATCAAGATGAGAAAAGCACTCCAAAAATAATCCAGAGAATGCACGTGCCTGCAGAGACCGACCACGGCATGGCCGCTGAGCCCCTGACCCGCGAGCGGAGCGCACCCCTCCCTCCACAGCACGTGCTCCCTCCATTCATCACGTGCTTTTCATTCCGTTTGACACTCGGGCTGTAAATCAAACTGTCGACTATGACTCAATGGTGATGGACGGCTGGCCTCAAGGGAGTGTACGGTGTGATGGGGAAAAACGACAGAGACATGGACACAGTCCCCAGAAGCCCCCCTCCCGCCCCCGCCCCGATCACAACCACTTCAGCCCTCTGAGCCTGAGCCCACATCAAAGCCCAAACGGCCCCATTTGCAAGCCTGGGCACGGTGGACACTAAGCTAGGCAAAGTATCCACTGCCCAAATATGAGTGGCCGCCTGACAGGGAACTGCTCCACCTGAGCCTGCACGCGACAGTTTCAGCACACAGGCCTTGATGGGACAGTCAGCCTTTCTGCGGACACAAAAGAACTGACTCTCCGCCTCACTTCCAAGTCTCGGAAAAATTCGTGTCACCCATCCCAGGTTGCAAATGGGAAGGGAGGGACCCTCCTGGCACAGACATCTCTTCAACCGGAACACAGAAAACAAAACCCTCAGGTGATGAGAAACAGGCTGGAGGGACAGGGAGTGTGGGATCCCACTGTGCCCAGGTGCTTGACACCCAGAATGCTCCTTCCTCTCAGTGTCTTCACAGCCCAGCTGGGGTGCTCAGCCTGGCTCCTGCTGGATGTGGAAGGGCTGAGAAAGGCCCGTGAGGTCACTCTGTAGATGGAGACGAGACAGAGACAGAGGAACGCCCTCGAGCACGCAAGCCAAGGTGCCTGGGCTTTAGTAGCAAGAGAGCCAAGCAGTAGAAACCAATCAGAGAGGAGTCTCATTTCACAGCTTAACACTGTACGTTCTGGAAAAGGAGAGAGGGCAAGAAGCTGGCAGCAAAACGTATGTTGGGGTTCTGGTTCACAGTCACCCCAAATACCTGTCAATTAGGTTGAGTTGTGTGAAGAGCGTAGAAGGTTCTCTGCACTCATGCGAGCTGCCATCTGCTGCTGTCTGGCTACCCCGGGGCCTCCTCCAAATATGGGTATGTACTGTTCCCCCTGAGGCACTCCTTCCCTGCCCAACCCCCCCGCCCCCCCCCGCACCAGGCACTGCTCCCCACGAGGCACTGACTCGGCCTGAAACCAGAGACGCTCTTTCCCCAAAGGTGCGGGGACCAAGAGGGCAGGCACTGAGAATAAAGCCCCAGGCAGCCGGGCCCAGGAGCTCCGGCCTGAACTGTGGGAGGTTTAGACTCAATCATCGACGGAGACAGGGCACCACCAACCAGAGGGTGGGAGAACGTGCAATTCACTGTGGTGGGGGCAGGAGCTGAAAACTGCAGCCACAGAACCAAGCTAGAAGATGGTGATGAACCCCCAAATCCCAGCCACTGACTCTAATCGCACTACACATGCCTGGCCCCCAAAGTAAAAGCAAAGCAGCCTTAATATGCTGCTATTAGAAAAAAGTGATGAGTATGAAGGCATCCGCCCATCATCGAACTGACCAGTGCAAAGAGAAGCTTATGTTTGTGCTTGAGAAACGAGTAACAACAGAGAAATAAAACACTGAACCTGATTCACTGTTGTGGAAAGGGAGGGCAGTCTATGAACCCCATCCCCAGAGTTGGTGGAGGAACAGGTCGGGTGAGGGGTTCCCTGGGGAGGGGTCCTCACTCTGAGTTTCTCTTAAAGCTGGGGACAGATAAGGCAAAACATGAAATTTTACTCCTTGCAAGTAAGTGCACTTTTGCCTGTAAAGCTTCGCCTTGACTGTTTCCTGAACCTTACCTTTGTGTAAGATTGTTTGGGTATGTTCATTTGCGCTTTGGAGTTTAAGGCATGTCTAGTTGGACTATTGTATATTTACATAGCTAAGGCAATTACAGCTAATCACATAATTGCTGGAAATGTGCATAATTGCCTGATCCTAACATATATTATAATGTATAGCAACATGATGAATCCCATTTTTAAAATCCACACTTTGGGGCTAAAGTTATTTATTAGAACTGTTTGTGGACTACCTACAGGCAGGCTTCAACTCTTATTTCTTTACAAAGTGCTCAAAGTGCTTTAAAAAACAAACAAAAACAAGTCCTGATTTTATAACGCATTTTTACAAAGATAGGTGAAACAAAACAGCTACCCAGAGAAAAACAAATAAACTCTCAAATACCAAACAAACCATCTGTCAATACTCTGTGGATTTTGCTCTTTCCTCGGGGAAAGAGAAAGTCACTCTCTCAGCCTGGAGGTTCTGATGGGCGTTTGCCAGGCAAGGAGGCTGCCGGAAGAAGGAAAGGGCCTCCCTCTGGACTTCGAGACCACTCGGGGAACCTTGGTGACCTGGAGGCGCCTGTCTTTGTTCCTTATACACACGAATGACCTTTCTTGGGGGCACGTCCCACTGAGATGTGCTTCCACAATGGCAAGTTCAACCCACTGAGAAGAGCAGAGGAGCCCACGACACAGAAGAAACCACTGAGGAAGCTCCTTCCACCTCATCCCTGGCAGCCTCTTTCTCAGACTTCTCGTTCTCCTGTCCGACGAAGATGGCGCAGAATGAGATTCCCAGAATTTCTAACTATCTATGTGTTTCACAGAAACCAGCTTGTCTCCTTCTTCCTCACATCCATCCGACCAGCTCATCGCCCTCATTCCTTTTATTCTCTGTGGTTGTGAGAACATTCCAGAGGTGAGGAATGTTTCATGAGTTTGTTTATTTAAGAGAAGGTCCCTTTTATTTTTGCAGAGAAAATGGAGAAGCACCCTCCCTGAGTCATGTTACAAGGGGACTCATCACCACTCGGCTGATAGCGTCCTCGGAACCATTTTCCACGTCTCTAACACATTCGAACAAAATGCAGTAAAATGAAACACGTACTTTTTTCAAGTTGCGATCGCAATACCAACAGGAAAGGGGGAGCAGCGTTTACGGACTGATTCTGTCATAACCCACAAGAAGAAACTCTAACAAAAAGTCACCATCAACAACAGCCATTGTAGTTATTAAGTTCTACAAACCCAGGGCTCTGCAAGATGCTCTTCTGGGTTCCCTTTGCAATGCTGAGTGATTGTTAGCTAGCCCTCATTTCCAACCAATAATGTTTGGGGCAAACCAAATCAGTTCTGGCATAATACAATAAGGTAGGTACTAAAACCCTCCAGCTGGTGCAGTTCACAATGTCAATGAGGTCAGCAAACTAAGCAGATAGGAAAACCTCAATTACACTTGAGAATGAGGAGAACCACAATCTTGTTCTGATCAGCCTATGTTACGAGGAGGCTCCTTCGTAATAATTATGGTATTATAGGATTGTTTGATAGTAGGCATCAGAAAAAAAAACAAAGAAACAAATTATAAATATCAAACTCAAAGAGTTACATTAAAAAAATTAAAATCTGGCTTTTACGTCAGCTAGAAAGGCCATTATTCCAGCTCATCTGGCTGGAGTCCCAAAGACTGTCTGTGTCCTGTTCTCAGAGTAGAGACACAGCATGGTGGGGTGAATCCCCACGGCCGATTCCGGGCACACAGAGTGATCAAACTCCATGCCACTTTTTCTTGCTTTGAATGTTTCAAGGAGGAAGGGGCCGGACAGGCCTTAGAAGCAGGGAAGGTTGTAGAAGTATCTGTGCAGGGGTGATGCTCAGATTCCACCGGAGTGCCTGCAATGGGATCCTGGAGAGGCCTGCCTGATTCCAGAAAGGAAACAAACCTAAGGGACACAGGAAGTCCTTGTGTCCTCGAGTGTAGGCAGTGGGAGGAAGAAGAAACAGTCTGACAGGCTCTCTGCCTATCAATACAGAACATTCTACAAGTAGTTGACACAATAGAGACATGGTGAGAATTCAAAGCTAGGAGTGTGTGTGTGTGTGTGTGTGTGTGTGTGTGTGTGTGTTAGATGTTCAAGGCCTTCAGGTGGAAGAAAGAGCTGAATCCAAGGAGCTGATATAAGAGAGAAGGCCAGAGAACAACAGACTGCCCGGGTTCCTGGGTGCAAACTGCACACTGCTCAGCACCTCTCTGCAGCACCTGTGAGATGGGTGCACCTGTCCTGACCCATAACAGCTGCCACAAGGACTAAGTCAGCTTATACACAGGAGGAGCACCAACCAAGCACCCGGGACCAACTGTAAGTGCTTAATGAGATGCCCAGGGAGCTGACAAATAGATGGCGACCCACATTGGAGTAACTGCATTTTGGCCTGTCTGCGTTGATAGTGGTCACTGAGAAACTGAAACAATGTAACTGCAAATGCATCTGGAACACTACACATGTGCAAGGTAACGCAAACTTCTGTTACAAAAAATGGGCTGAAAATTTCCTATTACACATGAAGAGGGTGGGAAGGTTGGTGAACCATCCTTCAGCACCTGTCTGGATGGGACAGAGGGTCTGCAAGCAGACAATGCTTTTGCCCAAGTCAGGTTTACATAGCCATGGAACACAGAGAGGAAACGCGGCTGGCTTTTCAATCCCATTCTAGCTTCTGATGCAACACCCCCGGAGAATCCCGGGTGAAGGGGGTGGAATCAGCCCCAGAGGCATTCCTGCTGCTAACCTTGGAAAGCTGAATCATAAGCACGTTCCAGAAGCAAGTACTCAGTAACCTCAATCAAGCACCTTTACACTGGAAGTCAAGAGTAAATTTTACAACTCCCCATACAATCTGGAGAACCCACATGTGGAACAGCCTACAAATCAATAGGGCCTGGGCTCTTCAGTAAGTCCAATATCTCTGAAAGTCAAAAGCCCAGGGGATAATTTTAGACTAAGGAGACTAGAGAGATGTAACAACTAAATACAGAGCATGACCCTTACCTATTGCACAGGCAGAGACGTGGGGGGAATGTGGATATACAGCCTATACTAGACAATACTGTCCTGAAGTTAGATTCCTGGGGTTCATTCCGGTATTGGGAGCATGTAGGAAATTGGATAAAAGGTGCCATGCCATAGGTACTCCAGAGTAAAGTGCTGCCCCTGTATTTTTTCAGATGGTTCTAGAAGAAAATCCATCACCTACTCACACATGTGTCTATTTATACATATATCTCTATTTCTATCTCCCCTCAAAGAAATCTGGAAAACTGAATGGCATATTGGTGTTCACTGTACTATCCTACCAACCTCTCTGTAGGTTTTTATAATTCGCAAATGTTTACTTTAAAAAAACCCCTTTAACGCCAAACTCCTTATACTGAACCCCTGGAATTTCAGTGCTTTTGTGATCTTGCAGCGCAGAGTTCTGTGGGGCCATGGAGTCACTCAGCAGAATGTCTACGATGTCCCCACCCCGTGTGGCTTGAGCCACATCTACTTATAGGACGGATAATTCCATATGGGGCAGCTGCAGGGGAAGGCCTGTGGGTTGCATATTCGCGTCTGCAAACTGGTGCATCAGCTACTGCGTGTGTGTGAAGGGGTGCAGAGGGGGTTGCAGAGCCACCATCACTTCCCTCCGAAAGCCACCCTGTAGGGCAGTACCAGCAACCACCCTGAGCAAAGAGCAGCCTTGTAGCACTGACCCCCCATCTGGCAGGTGCACTCACCCCCCAAACCGAAATCCACATGGTGGTTCCTTACCACCCGCTATCTGGGAGAGTACAATGCTTAATCAACACTTCAGAGTTTTGTCCCCAGGTTTCCATTAGATTTTAATTATGTTTATTTTTCCTTTCACGAAGAGAACACTTCCAGACATTTCCAAAGATACCAGGGACATGAACACACCACGAGGGGCAATGCTGGGCTCTTCAGGAATCTCGTAACATCAGGGAATTCAGCATCGGAAATACCTTCATCGAAAACAGGTCAAGTCCTGAGATTTCAGGAAGTGAAAAAAATGGTCCTAATCAACATCATCTTTCATATGCGCAATACACAGAAGACATGGACCTCAGGGCCACCAGCCCTGAAACTGTCCTCCTAGTCCCCAACCCCGGTCCAGAAGCCAGGCCCTGTCCTAAGCCAAGGCCAGGCCCATGGCCAAGGGCACCCAGCAGGGGGTGCCGATGGTGTGCAGTGTTGGAATCGCAGGAGGGACTCTGGCCTGGGGAGTGGCACAGCCAACTCAAGCGAGCAGCCAGCAAGGTTTGAGTGAGGGACTAGGTATGTTTGGTAAAAACCGCCAAACACGCTCTTACCTTCACAAATTCTGTCCAATCGCTGTCTCTTGACTTTGTGCTTATCCACAAGGGCCATTCTTTATGGAACTTTGCAACTCTCAGATCAAAAGGCAAAGCAGTCCTCTAAGAACTTAAGGGAACTCGCAGGAGTCTGCGTGCATGACGCCACTATGAACCCTGAAACAAGGAGAAAAGAATCCTTACTCTCTGGAGACCCTCCGGGCACAGGACAACAGCTCATTGGGGACGTAACTGCTACTTTCTATAAGGGAACCTGCCATCCGGACTCATGGGACTTGCTCTCTTCCCAAAACACTGGGAATGGAGGTTGTCCCAAGTGCATTTCAGCCGCCTCCTGCTTCTTATCTCATGATAGAAAGCAAGTGAATGCCCACAAGACAATCGTCAGTTATTTCTGGAAGCAGCAAATTCCAACAGACCTCTTGCTTTTAACTTTAGGGCTATAAATGCCAATTTACTGACCAATTTGAAGTATAATAAATTGTGTTCCAGTGGCATAGACCAAGTGACAGCCAGTTGGACCTGCCCCGGACGCACTCGCACTGAGATGCAGACACCCACTGTGGCAACTTGAGGGGCTCTGCCAAGGCCTTCTGCCAGGTGAGTACAACAGTGCTTTCCAAAACAGCAGTGCAGGGGACAGGGGTCAAAGCCACAGCTCAGCACAACACAAAACCCTGACCCTATCACGTGAGAACGCGGGTGGGAAGCCCCAGCAGCTCCTAACCAACGTTCGTCCGGTGCCATCTTCCTGAACCTTCCTTGCAGCTGGAGGGGACTGCAGTCAGCACCAGCAAGGGCAGGGTCCCAGGCTGCTGGCCGTGACACTGGGTCCCAGCTATATGGGCTGAAGTATTTCTTATCGAGAGAGTGTAAGCATCCCCATGAAGTTTCAGACAGAGGTGAGGCAGACGGAGGAGGCAAGAAAAGGCTTCCCACGTAGTTTGGGGTATGTGAGATTCCTTAGAGGGAGACCTGACTGAGGCCTGGGGAAGAGGAGCTGCTGCCCATCCTCCTTCTGGAAGGGTTAGGGTCTGAGCACTTTGGGAGCCTCTGACTGTCACCAATGTGCCAGGTGAGGTCCAGATCATTAACTGCTGTCCCCAATATCCCAGCTTTTGAGTCACTGCTCTGGAACTGCATTCTTTACATTGATTAAAGAAGGCTTGGTGAATCTTGGCCAGTGGCTCATGCCTATAAGCCCAGCAGTTTGTGAGGCCGAGGCGGGCGGATCACGTGAGGTCAGGAGTTCGAGACCAGCCTGGCCAACATGATAAAATCCTGTCTCTACTAAAAGTACAAAAATTAGCTGGTATGGTGGCAGGCACCTGTAATCCCAGCTACTCAGGAGGCTGAGGCAAAAGAATCATTTGAATCTGGAAGGTGGAGGTTGCAGTGAGCCGAGGTCATAGCACTGTATTCCAACCTGATGACAGAGCAAGACTCTGTCTTGGCAAAAAAAAAAAAAAAAAAAAAAAAAGGCTTGAAGAATCTCAGTTGGGAAGCACAACATTTAAGGCCCCACTCTATTGTCTTCTGTGCTTTCTCCCCCAAGGAACACAATTAAATCAGTCTTATTTTAAGAACATCACCACAACCACACACACACACACACAGAAAAAGGGGTTCTCAATGAAAAGAAAGAGGAGAGATGGAAGGACAAACGTGAGGCCCAAGGGGTAGAAATGAGGATGATGATGTACGGCCATCAGTTATGCAAAACATCAAGAGTTACTTTATCAAAAGGTCGGACTCAGGTCTACCAGGTTTCTGTAAGTGAATGGCTAATTTCCCCAGCAACGAGGCTGAAAAGGCATCCGGAAGATTTATGGCGAGAATTACGTGAGTTTTAATAAAAGAGCTAGGAAAAAGCACAATTCCCATCACATAAATAATTAATGTAACATCCCTGAGATACCAAACCCCTTCAACGATTGGGAAGTTCCCCCAAAACGGGGAATGACCATATCTGATCCGTCAGGAGATGAAGCTTGTCCTAGAATGTGTGGGGTTACCCTTGAGCAGATCCATATGGATGTATTTTAAAAACTGGTCTTGCTAGTGTTGGCTTTTTTTATTTTTGGTGAGACAGGGTCTGCTCTTCACTCAGGCTGGAGTGCAGGGACAAGCTCATGGCTCACTGCAGCCTCAACCTCCCAGGCTCAAGCAATCCTCCCACCTCAGTCTCCTCAATAGCTGGTACTACAGGCATGTGCCAACATGCCTGGCTAATTTTTGTATTTTTTGAAGAGATGGGGTTTCACCATGTTGCCTGGGCTGGTCTCGAACTTCTGAACTCAAGTGATCCACCCCCTCAGCCTCCCAAAGTGCTGGGATTACAGGTGTGAGCCACTGCACCTGGCCAGTGCTGGCCTTTCTGAAAGGCAACCACACAAAAAGAGTCCCTAACTGTAGCCAACTTGAGAGTTACTGGAGGTGGGGCGAGGGGCCAAACCTATCAATCTGAGCTTCTGTCCATGCCCCCCACCCACAAGTGACTCCAGGTGAGGCTGACCAGGGAGGCTCGGGCCAGCAATTGTCATTTGCTCAGGCCCAAGCTCTGATGGCCAAACTGCAGTCTGGCTCCCCCTCAACTCTACTGTAAAAACAGAATTCCACGTCAGCTGCATCATCCAAGGGGGAAAAGATTTAATTAGTTAATTTTTGTGAAGACCTCGGAGATGAAAAATGACAGCATTATAATCTGAGGCAAGGCGGGTTTCACACCCTCCTCCCCCAATCCCCAAGTGAGGCGTAATCATTCTTTTTGCTTTCCTTTGAATTTTAATTTGTATAATTAGATGGCTTCCTGAAAAATTGATAAGTAGAGTTTCAATCATGCAATCAAAGGAAAGATCAGCCATCAGCTTCCACAAACGCCAACATTCTACTATTAAAAAAAAAAAAAAGAGGCTGACTCCCACGTCTGGCTTTTTTGGGGGATGGGGGAAGGGGGGTCACCCTCTGTCTGGCCCTTCTGTGGGTTCCTTTTTGCACATCCCGGCCAGTGGCACCGACCCATGTTTAGGGCTGGCCATCTTGGCTCCCAAGGCCACCAGCCTCTGGGTCTGGTCTAGGCGGTGACCACTGATTTGTGTAGCCTGAATCCCCTCCCCCGATATTTCTTTTGCAACAAGAATGTATGAAATGTGACATTTTTCTCCTTAGCCCTCCCAAGGAGCAAGCTATTTACGAGGACTTAATTACCATCACCATCTTCCAATGACAGCCACAGGCCCTCCTTAGAGCTGAGCTGCACACAGCGGACTCCAGCTGGTCTCCATGCCAAACAAGCCAGCACCCCCGATCCACACTGGCTCTGGGCTCCCTGACATCATCACAGCTCTCTTGGTGATGCCTGCTACGAAAACCAGCCTCTGCCTTTATTTTAAACCAGTTTTCACTCATAAATCAATCCCCGCCCCCCCAAAAAAACACCAAACAATATGGGCACAAATAAGGAAGGAAGAAAAGTAGGGGGAATGTGTTTCACTATTCCACTTCTGCTGAAATTGCTCCTCAAACCATGTTAGTGGCGGAATTGTGGGTGGGGAGTTCTAGACCCTACTTGTGGAATGAGCTTGGATGAGCTGTTCTGGAGACTCAGGCTCCTTGTTTGTAGAATGGGATGTCACTGTGATGTCCCAAAGTGGCAGTGAGGACCAACCAGTGAGAATGTGCACAAAAGCACTTGGTAGGGGCCCACAGGCCTCTGCGAGCTGCTCCTGCCTTTCCTCTGACACCCCGTTGCACCCTAACCCCGCAGGGAATACTCACTCCCTTCTGGCTGAGGCTGGGAGGTAAACCTCAGTGAAATTCCCGGTCCACAGGAAAGCTGTATCTTTTCAAAAGGAAAAAGAGTGCCCTGAAGCCAAACCTCACAAGAAGAAATACTGCCTCCCCTCAAAAGGAAAGTTTTGGGGAGTCACAGGTCAAACCCCAACCAAAGATCCGACACGTGGACCTCAAATTTTATTTGCTTGAAGTGAGGGCTATGATCCAGGGCTGAAATATTTGGGGTCAGGAAATTCAGCTCCTTTCTGAAGATGAACAAGGGTTGGAAACGAAAGCCACTTGGAGATACTTGGTTGTTTCCAGAGGGGACACGTATGGAAGATGTGTTCCGTGGAGGTATCACAGAGAATGTCAGATTTTTAAGAAATTAGAGAACAAAAAGGAAAAACGGCACATTTTACAACCCCTTGCTTGGCTATCAAACTCCAACACATTCAGAATCAAGGACAGGGGAAAGGGCAGGATTTCTAAAATCTGGGCAGGTTAATTTTACTCAATGACCATCACCAGCTCCTTCGCCACCATCATGAGGTTCTCTACCAAGCGCCCTTAGGTTACACAGCACAAAAACCCAGCCCATCAACTCAGTTTTATAGACCCTCTCGATTTCTTTTTCTTTTTTCTTTTTTTTTTTGAGACAGAGTCTGCTCTGTAGCCCAGGCTGGAGTGCAGTGGCGTGATCTCAGCTCACTGCAAGCTCCGCCTCCCGGGTTCACGCCATTCTCCTGCCTCAGCCTCCCGAGCAGCTGGAACTACAGGTGCCCGCCACCACGCCCGGCTAATTTTTTGTATTTTTAGTAGAGACGGGGTTTCACCGTATTAGCCAGGATGGTCTCGATCTCCTGACCTTGTGATCTGCCCCCCTCAGCCTCCCAAAGTGCTGGGATTATAGGTGTGAGCCACCGCATCCGGCCGACCTTCTCGATTTCTTGACTCCACTTCCTAGTCTTCATCAACAATAGGCAGCCGAAGGGATTTATAGAAGGCATGCCTCTGACAGTGCCTTTTTCAAAATGAAATTTCTTTCAAATCCAGTTAAACATGATGATGGCTTTCAATTCTTTCAAGGAAATCTACTTAAACATTCTGTTAATAAAGGCAGACCGAGTTTCACAATATGCTCACAAATTAATATCATCGTAATTAAGCAAGTTCTGGCAAAGTTCTCTGAATGTGTCTCCGGAGAACTCAGACTGCATTGTTAAGCATGAGTGGGGTGTAGATTTCATGTTTGAGAGGTTGAGGCAGGAAGAAAAGACCCCAGCAACCCAGACAGCCGCACCGATGCACAAGGTCCACCACCCTTCTGAGCCTGGGATCCCAAAAGACAGGACTCACTCCTGAAAAGCTTCCTTCACCGAAGCCTACAGCGCCTCTCAGTGCACCCGCAGGCTCATCTAGGAGCCTGTGTGACCGCTGTGCCAAGATGAGGAGGTAGCAATAGTCTAGGCGGCAGCGACACCCAGCACTTGCACACATAGCCGAGGATCCTGCCCAGGCGGTGCCGTTGGCACATCTGCAGATTTGGTGCCAGTTAACAGTGCCTTGAGAATGCCAGCCCACCAATGATACCTGCCCAGAAAACACTCTGACTTTTCATCCGGAGTTAATAGAGCGACAGGTGCCCAGGCCACCTCACAAGAGCACATTCCATAAGCTTCAGAAGCCAAACTTGTACAACAGATGCCTTTCTTAGGAAGAGAGCTGGGCAGAATCTTCTGAACAGGTGATAAGCATTTTATTTTGTAAACTGCACTTGGAAAAAACTACTAAAAACCAGACATAAGCAGGGCACGGTGGCGTGTGCCTGTAGTCTCCCTCCTCAGAAGGCTGAGACAGGCAGTAGTCTCGAGGCTGTGGTGTGCCAGGATTCCACCTGTGAATAAAGCTACTGCACTCCAGCCTGGGCAACCTAGCGAGCCTGTCTCAAACTTAAAACAATGGCAAAACCAGATATAACAAAATAAATGTCCTAAAGGAGTCAGGGATCAGATCAGTGGGTCAAAAAGCACTGGCCCAGCCTTTGATTAAACGGCAACCGTAACACCATAGTTAGTAACAAAATTACTAAAACTACTTTAAGGAAGGAAATGAAGCTTTTTGAGAAAATCAGGGTAGGACATGAGTTTAATGGAGCCAATTTTCAGAACGACTGCTATGGACCAAATGCTTGTGTACCCTACAATTCTTCCGTGTTGAATGCTGAATTCATGGATGTTCAAACCCTAATTCTCACAGTGATGTATTCGGGTGCTGGGCCTCTGAAGGTGATTCGCAAAGCTTTGCCCTCAGAAACAGGATTAGCACCCAGTCCGTAGTACGCAATAGACGATCTCGCTGCTCCACGTGAGGACACAGCCAGGAAGTCTACAAGCCAGCAAGTAGGCCCTCCCAGATCCTGGATCTGCCAGATCGTTGGTTTTTTCACTTCCCAGGCTCCACAGCTGTGAGAAATAAAGTCACTCAGTTGATGGTATTTTTCTTACAGCAGCCCAAACTAAGATGATGGCCAAAAGTGACTATTGCTTCCTGATTATTAATTTTTGCAAATTTAGTTTTATGTTTTTGGGTATTAAGAGGGTGTCTGACTTCCAGTATACTACCAATACAATGGTATACAGGAAAATCTGCCTTTCCAAGAGCCCCCATACTCCATGTCCTAAAGGTAACTAGCAGGACCCTTTCTTTTTTTTTTTTTTTTTTTTTTTTTTGGAGATAGATACTTGCTTTGTTGTCCAGGAAATCTCGGCTCACTGCAACCTCCACTTCCCGGGTTCAAGTGATTCTCCTGCTGTAGCCTCCCAAGTAGCTGGCATGACAGGCACACACCACCAAGCCCAGCACATTTTTGCATTTTTAGTAGATACAGGGTTTCACCACGTTGGCCAGGCTGGTCTCAAACTCTTGACCTCAGGTGATCCATCCCCCTTGGCCTCCCAAAGTTCTGGGATTACAGGCATGAGCCATCACGCCCAGCCATGACCCTTTCTAATATACACATTGAAGCTTCACTCTGGTTCCACCATCAAAGAAAGACTGGGGAGCTCGTATTTCCCCAGGGAGCACCCAGCAGCCCAACCCCAGCGTGACATTGTCACACCCTGGTCACATGCCCTCCATCAGTTCCAAGGGCCCTACCCTCTAATTCCCTAGGGCTGATGCAATGCAGACAACCCAGCTGTGGCCAACACAGGGCTACAACCCACTTCCGACACCCCAAGGCTAGGTATGCTACAGAATTCACAAGTGCTTGGGTTTAAAAAAAAAAAATACGTGGCCTCCATAATCTATTACGGTGTACTCCCAAATCAGCCATCTAAATATCTGTGCCAGAACAGATAATCATACTGACTCAACTGGATTAAGAAAGAATATAAAAAATAGACTCAACAATTTAGGGCAGGTCAAATTCTGCAGCTATCAGAGTATTTTAGAATTTGGATATGAGGGCCAGGCGTGGTGGCTCATGCCTGTAATCCCAGCACACTGACAGGGCAAGCAGGGCAGATCACATAAGGTCAGAAGTTTGAGACCAGCCTGGCCAACATGGTGAAACCCTGTCTACTAAAAATACAAAAAATTAGCCGGGCATGGTGGTACAACGCCTGTAATCCCAGCTACTGGGGAGGCTGAGGCACGAGAATCGCTTGAACCCAGGAAGTGGAGGTTGCAGTCAGCTGAGATCCCACCACTGCACTCTAGTCTGAGTTACAGAGTGATACTCTTATCTCAAAAAAAAAAAAAAATTTTTTTTTGGATATGAGGTTAAGGAATGTGGATCTGTGATTCTGTTCTGTCCATCTAACTCCCACCAAAAATTCTTAGGGGCTTTGGAATGACCAAAAAATTCAAAGTGAAGCCCCTGTAAGCTGCACAGGGTAAGAAATCTCAAAGAAACGTACACTGCAAGTCTCTGAGCACACGGAGCCAGTGCTAGGAGACGGCACACTATGAGGCTCTGGGCTGCCACACAGAAGGAGGTGAGCAAATCTAAAACCCAGGCTTTCCTTTGGCCAAGAAGCTGAGCAAATCTTCCTGCTTTGGTTAAGGGTTGTGAGCACACGAAAATACATTTCCTGATGTTAAATGCAAGACTCCAGAATTCTAAATATTTTCACTTGCTAAAAGCTATAATCAAGAACAGAAGATTTGAGCAGAAAGAATTCATGATTTTCCTAATTGGTTGTTTGATTTGTGTCATAATGGAAATTAAGTGTTGGTCTTTCTTGCTAAAGAAAATGAGCCGTTCCTGTGTTTAGGATTTTCACACATTTTAAAAAGCACTTGTCTGTCTTCCAAATATGCCTTAAAAATAAACAGTATATTCGTTTTAATAGTGTTATTTAATAATAAAGGCTAAGCAAAAAAAGGGATAAAAGGAAATAAGCAAACAAACTAAACGACACCTCTATTCCTGTCTGTTTAGACATGAGGAATCAGGAATGCAAATTAATTTTTCCTTTTCCAGTTTTCTCTTTCCTACTCTGGCATGAACATTTTGATCTATAGCTGAGAAGTCTGGTTGAACAGAGAAAAAAAATTAGTGATCTCAAACTCTATGCAGACAGAAGTGGCTCCATCAGAAAATGCATCTTTTGTCACATACGGTGTGCAAGAAATGATTCCAGAATGTTTATATCTGAAAGTCATGCAGAGAACGTATCCAGAACGTTGGAAGGTTCTCATGTCATGCCTGCAGGAGGGCACTGGGCCATGGTAAGTAAGGCCATTCGGGTGGGTACTCCTGTGCCCCTATAATCGCCAGGGCAAAATCTGCAGCCTGTGATACAACTGGGCACACACAATGCATCTGTTGTGTCCAGCATGGTGTAAAAGCCATGGGGACTGATGACCACTAAAGGTTCTTTGAATGTGAGGACTTGCAAAAGAACCACCAGGCTACACTTCTTGGAGAGAAATATCTGGAGGTTATATGCTAAACCTATGCAAAACCTAATACAGTTTATTAGACTATGTATTCAACTGTCAATTGTAATTATATTATAGAACACTGTGTTATATGTATCAGAGTATATAATAAATTGTTAATGAAATACTGTTAAACATTGCTGTCTTAGTATATGAAATGGGGGAAGATTTAATCCTCTTAAGGTAACTTTTAATTATTTAGCTTATACTTAACACATGAATTGCCCTTGTATTTAAATATCGAATAAAGGCAATTATAGGAAATAGCTACTTATCAAACAAATTGCAATGATGAGATATGAATTTATAAAAAAAGTCTTCAGGTTAGATTTTTAAGATGTTTGCCTTTGGATTTTGCCTCAGAGAGGCCTGGAATCCTCGACTGATTTTGTGGGGACTCTACTGTCCTTAGGGGCCTTCTGAGATCCCAGCCCACTCATCTCCTGACACTGTAGGGTCCAGAATGCTCGTATAAGGACATGCTCTCTGCAGTCTCTGCTTGCTCTCAAAACCAATGGAAACCACCCTCGTGGGCTGACCTGTTCCTGTTGCAGCCCGTCCTGGGAGCTGGCCCAGCCCAAGGGAGGCCTGGTGTCCAGCGATGGGGCCCTTTGGCCGGCAGAGGGCACTGCACACCCTGCATGGCCTTCCAGAGGCTTCTTGGCCATGAGTCACCATCCTCATTTCTATCCCAACTTGGGCTCTACAAGCACCTGGAGAAAATAAGATCGGCTACTCCTAGAAGGGAAGGCCTGGTCCCATGGATGAGACGCTACATTTCCCCGAAAATTCTGGATGTGAAAGAGGCAGAAGGTTTCACTGTTCCAGCAGCAGATGCTTCGTTTCCAGGAGGATGATATGCCAGGGAAAGGGAATGCAGCGCCGGCCCCTACCTGTTGTCTATCTCCCGAGATGCTAGCTGGGGGTCCCACTTTCACAGCTGAGTGACTTGAGGTACAGGCCAAGAAGCAGGGAGGCTCCCTGCCCAGGGCGTGGGGTCCCCGACCCAAGGGAGCCAGGGGCCACCCTGACAAATGATTTTTCCATTATGCCCGGTGATATCAACCAGTCAGTGTTGAAAACTGGAAACAACTTGGTAGAGGCGGAACACACACACACAGAGGAAGGCGCTGGGGAGGGCCCAGCTGGGCTGGGCTGCTCCACACATGCCCGTTAGGCATCCCATTACAAAGGAGAGCTTCTGGGGCACTATGCACACCTGATCAATAGGTGACTGCTCAATTTGACACAACACCAGGATCAGTTTGCTGTGAGACAAATAGATATATAACTTTTTTCCTGGTAGACACTGATTTAGAAAGGAAAGTGGGGAACGGGGGATTTTTCCAATCTTCCCCAGGAATTGATTCTGGCCAGAACGCACATTAATGTGCTCTCTGGCTTCAATTTGCCCGCCTGGTCACACACACACACACACACACACACACACACACACACACACACACACCATTCACCAAGTTCTAAGATGCTGGCCACCTCTTCTCCACACAGGGAGGGCACCTGACAGTTTCTGGTTGGAGAAGAATAGGAGGAGCTGGCCCACTAATGCCCCAGTACAGGAGACACATGTGCCTAATTCAGTCCCCACCGTCACAGAACACTTTCTTACCATCATTTCAAAGTCGCCACAGCTGCCACAGCAGCAGCACGCCACTGGGTGATACAGCACATGCTTGGCCTGACTTGGCAGAGGATGCCTTTGCATAGACATACAAATCCTGAGGAGTCCCCACCTGAGCTCCAGTGCCACCTCCCCCAGGCAGCCTCCAGGATGTGCCTCTCTACCTTCTCTTCATGGTTCTGACGTCACAAATACCTCATAAGCTTGCTCCAAATCACATTTAGTGGGACTTGCTTTCACTTTCCTGGAAGAGGTTCGTCTATACAACCCACTTCAGTATGGAACCTTCAGCAAGGAATGAGGGCTCCCTGGCGGCCAGGGAGAGGTGGAGACCCGCAGGCATGGTCGAAGATGGTGGGAAAGGGGAGTTCGAGCTGGACAGGCAGAGATAAGCTATCAAAGCCAACACTGGCGGGGCTGCCAAGTGTCTGGAGAGATTATCTCAAAAACAAGCAGGCAACAGCTCCCTCCAAAGGGGCCGACCTGTTGAAGGAGTGGGGACCCAGCCTGCCAAGTTCCATGCCAGTCGGGTGACAGAGTCAAACCAAATCAAGGCTCTTGAGCCACCCGCTCCAACTCTTCTGCCCAGCCTGACGTGACCAGGCCAGTGTGGCCACCGCCCCAATGCACAGCTCAGCTCCCAAAACCCCACGCCTGAGGGCCCAACCCTCTGGGACACCAGGAGATTGGGCATGTAGTGGGATAAAAGTGTTCTAGGCGCCTGGGGTGGCTCATCCTTCATTTCAAGGAAGGTGTCACTCATGCAAAGGTCGGCACCCAGGAGAGCCAACTCAGACCTCAGGAGTAGAGGCATATGTTTGCTTTATGAGGGCAGATACTCTATGGCTGGGTCCTTGCAGATATTCCCATTCCATAGTGCGTCTCTATCACCAGAAGCCGCTCTGCAGCATCATGGGGGCACCAGTACCCTGTCTCCTGCGAGAGGCCGTGGAAATGATAGGTAAAATCCGACGTCCCTAACTCCAGAAAGTCTCTAGATTCAAAGGCACCACTTCCCAGACCTTATCTTTTCAACCTGAGTCATAAAGAGAAAATTTTTAATCTTATACACAGCTATTTAACAACATGAAATAAAATAGCTTGCAGCTCCTCATTTTGCTTAACACGGTTTTCACGTGGAGGACGGTTGTGTAACGGAAACCCAGAGGGAAGAAAGCTTTGTTTGGTATCCATGACTGCACCCAAAGGGAGAGCGGCGCCTCGCAGAGTCTGATGGGGAGGAGGAGGGTGGGACACTCCTGTGTTACACAAATTCATCTTTGTCTATCAAATGCCGGGAGAAGAAAGTGGTGGGGGTGGGGCTCAGAAGAGATCTTCTGTTTTTCTGTTGTGGGGCATTGCTGGGGTTCAGCTGTCTTCTTCAATCATTTCACCTGTTTCATAGTGGCTTCCAGTCCCGGTCTCCAGGCCTCTGATGGGTACACCACCTCATTTTAATATTCACCATAGCTCAGAATGTTCCAGGCTATAGCTAAAATACAAGTTAGTGGAACGAGGTTGCTGGGAAGGAGTAGGCAAGGCTCCTGATGAGAATCTTCTAGAGAACTGCAGTCTTGTCATAAGGAGCTGGGGTCCTCACAGGCCTCCTGCACTGAAATCCTCTAGAGAGGGGAGACATTTGGATGAGGAAGGTAGATGGCGCCCATGAATACAATCACCCGTGGGGAGAATTACAGCTCACCGCATGCTAACCATCAGGGATCCTAATTTTACATGAAATCCCATTGGAGAATTCTTGACAAGTAATGGCCATTTAAAAATCTGCTCTGAGACATTTTATGGGGGGGGATACTGTGCACGTCAGAGCCCCAGTCAGACAAATAAATGGGAAACAAGGTCCAACCTGGATCCCAAGTTTATGTCCCCACCCCAGACACTATGTGAAAATGGTACACAAAGACCCTTAGGCAAAGGCAGGTCCCTGGAGGCCCACTCCTCATGTACTTCCTGCCTTAGCCGTCCAAGCCTGAACATTTATGGTCTTGATGTCATTAAGTCCCCAAAGCAATTAAAATACCTTTTCAGGCCGGGCATGGTAGCTCACGCCAGTAATCCCAACACTTTGAGAGGCCGAGGCAGGCAGATCACTTGAGGTCAGGAGTTCTAGACCAGCCTGGCCAACACAGTGAAACCCTGTCTCTACTAAAAATACAAAAATTAGCGGGTGCCTATAATCCCAGCTACTCGGGAAGCTGAGACAGAAGAATTGCTTGAACCCAGGGAACGGAGGTTGCAGTGAGCTGAGAAGCTGGGATCGTGTCATTGCACTCCAGCCTGGACAACAGAGCAAGACTCCATCTCAAAAAAGAAAAAAAAAAAAAAACCTTTTCAATTAAATGCCCACAGGTCACACTGACTGTTACAGGTTCAATTACGGACCCCCAATTATGTTCAAGTTCTAAGCCCTAGGACCTCAGAATGGAACCTTATTTGAAGATAAGGTCATTACAGAAAGCAATCAAATTAAACAGGTGATTAGAGTGGACTCTAATCCACACTCTCATAAAAAGGAGGACATTTGGACACACAGACACAGACGGGGAAGATGATGTGAAGATGGCGTCTAAAAGCTAAGAAGACAGACCTTCTCTCACAGTCCTTGGAAGGAAGACCCCTGCGGATGCCTTGATCTCACACTTCCAGCTTCTAGAACTCTGAGAACACACATCTCTGTCCTGGCCTGTCTGTGAAACCTTCTTCCAGCAGCCCGAGCGCGCCAACACATGCCAACAGATGGGAGGCTCACACCTGCCGATCGGGGTCTATGCTGCTGAGACCTGCTAGCTCAGGACCACCTTGGCAGGAAGTCTGGCTGTGTGGTGCAGGGGCAGCAATCTGTCCAGAACCCTGGCTTTATTAAAAAGTACCAAGTCAACTCAAGCCTGCTTTATGGGGAGAGGCAACCTTCACCCTCCAATCTCGCCCCAGAGAGCTCAACACGCACGGCCTGAGGTGTGCCTGTGGCCATCCCCCAGCAGTGGTCAGAGGGGCTGCAGGCCCCAGAGCTGACCCCCACAACATGCAGGGAGCAGCCTCCCAAGAGGCTCAGACCTGTGTTCGCAAGGGAAGTGACCCAAGAGAGAATGTTCTAACCTTATTTCCCTTAAGCTGTTTTCTGTGTCCCATGTCTGAGATTTCACTGTTTGGACCGTCCTGCCTTTGTGTTGTCTGTGTTAACAACACCCAGAAGATTCCACCAGCCTCATGCCAGGGTTGGGAAATCAAAGGAAGGTGATCCCCACACGGCCCACAGAGGACGGAAGAACCTACCAAGAACGCCCTTGGGGTCTGGCAGCAAACGGATGGTGGTCGTGCCTTTGAACACCACGGTCTGGGCTTTGTGTATCGTGGTGTGGGCTGCAGCAGGAATCTGGGGTCCACAATCACAGGCACCATCGATGCCTGCTTGGCGGCCGGCCTAACACACTCCCACGGGAGCCCAGACCGAGCACCCACTGGATCTCAGGCTGGATGCAGGCATTCGGATCAACTCCATTCATATGGCTTTGGGACAGCCACGTGCATCTCCACACTTCCCAAGTTCATGGGAAATTTTGAAAAAAAAAAAACTTCTCTGATTGTCAAAGCATTCTCTCTGGTCCATTCTCAAAATCTTCCCCCAGAATGAAGTTCATGAATACGCATCACGCAGCACGTAACCGCTGACCCCAAGTATACTTATTTCTTCAAAATACAGAACTTTAGGAGTACAAAAGGCTTATTGGAAGAGAAAAAAGAAAGAAAGAAGAGGAGAAAACAAAAACCCACAGAACTTCCAAGATAATTCAAGCATGAATCCACGGGGCCACGGAAGCCAAGGATGCCCCTCAGGGCAAGTGCAGCACTCTCCTAGGTTTCTGGAGTATGACTGGGGGTTCACCTCTGGAAAGCCGGGGCTCCTTCACCTCCAGGAAAGATCCAGTGCATTGTCAACACCGAGGACACGGGAGCAGGAGGAGCCCACTGAAAATGACCTGCCACTCTATCCTTTGAATGGCAACCTCACTACCCACCAGAGAGCAAGAGGACACAGTGACAGGTCTTTTGCAGTCCAGGTTCCTGTACATCAGGCTGCAGCCCCTCCTGGCATCCCCCAACACAGCAGTGCAAGGAAGGCCCTCTGTCCTCTCCAGGCCCCTCCCAGAAGTTCTCCTGGGGAGGGCACCCAGGGATGAATGGCTCCTGGGCTCAGTCTGCTCTACTGCCAAGGCCCTTGGGAAATCAATAGGGTCAGCTCCGGAGAGGCAGAGAAGGGGTGAGGCTAATAGGTTTTGGTTTTTGAAAGGTCTGAGGTTAGACCCTATGGGCGTCAGAGACAGCACCTCAGATGATGCCAGGGTGAGCATCTCATACACGCTCCTGAAGGTGGGAGGGGAGATCTCAGCCCAGAGCCGAAGGTGTAGATGGGTCTGATGATGTGGGAAAAGGAAGGGAAATGGGAACTTCACTTGGAAAAGGAGAGAGGCCACACAGTTCCAAAGGGCAGGGCACTGGCCACAGACTGCCCTTCACGCCCAGCTCCACAAGACACCAGGGACCTGGCAGAGGATCAGACTGCACACAGGACCCTTGCTGAGGCTGCACACACATTATCTCAGTGCCCTCTCCGGCTCCTACAGGACTTCTGGGGACTCTGAAGCCTGCTAGCTCTGCACAGCCACCCACCAGTGACAAAGGAGTGGCCACGAAATAGTAGAGGGCCACGAAGGATTTTTCCGAATCACTGCCCCTCCCCAGAGGCCCACTGAGAGCTTTCCAAGCTGACCATGACCCTCTCCCTGACTGGGGCAGATCCCATTTGCACTGTGGATGCCAGAAAAAGAATCAATCCCACGGCCCCCAGAGACCCCCAACCTTTTGGAATTCATGTCCTTGTATAAGCCCTGCTTCTAAACAGACGGTATACACAGGTGAGGGGATGTCGCTTCTGAGATTAGGTTAAGAGACTGGGGCTACCGGTGTGGGCATCCTCCCATCTTCCCTGCCAACTTCCCTCCCTCCCACAGAGGCCAGTTGCCATGTCAGCTGCCCTAAGGAGAGACTCACGGAACAGGAAACTGAGGTCCTCAGTCCCAAAGTCCATGAGAAGCTGAACCCTCCCCGAGCCGGGCCTTCAGAAGAGCCCACAACCCTGCTGACATCCTGACTGCAATGTCGTGAGGGCCCCAGCAAGGCGGCACCCAGCTAAGCTGTGCAGGTTCCCGTCCCACAGACAGTGTGAGACAATAAAGTTTTGTTGTTTTAAGCCTTTACATTTTGAGGTAAGTTGTCACACAGCAATAGATAACTAATACAACCCTTCACACAATCTATCACACTGGCTATGGTCACTGATACAGTACAGTTCAATAGAAAAGATAAAAACAGTAATACATTTTGAATGCATGGCAGCAAGTTTATACCACCTACAGGACAGAGAACACTAACAAAAAACAAGCGGAACCCTCTAAATCCTCCGCTGCCCAGGCTGACATGAGGTCTGCGATACATCCACTTCTGTAAACTCACGGGGTAAACGTTCTTCTCCTCACACCAGCAATGCACACAGGCTGAAGGAACGGAAAGTCTGCTGTGATGTTCACTTACCCCAGATGCTTAAAATAAATTCCAGGGCTACGCTCAACATGCATGGAGTTAACTCAGGCACCCTGGGGTCTCCGCTCTGACTCACACACACCCATAAATCTGGGGAACATTAAAAACATCTATCAGAGCTTGGGCCCTGCATTAAGAATGCAGCCTCCTAGACCCCCTCTGAATGGTAATTCACTGGTAAACAGACCTTGCTTTCTTATTCTTAGAAGTGGTCTTTGAACTGCAGCTACGATTAAGTCTGAGCTCTCAGAGAAAAAGAGCATGTAGGTAAATATTAAAGTCAATCTGCACAGAGGTTCAGGGCACAAACACCGCTGCTCCTGAGATGGGGAACGCCATGAGCTGAGGCAGGAGCAGGCCTCATCCCCAACACAAGGGGCAGAAATGGGAAGGCTGCAAAAACCACGCAGGTGCCATGCCCTCATGTGCCCAGATGCTTGGGTGGTCCTGGATGGTTTCCTAGGATCACGGCATTTCTGGAGCCTTCTGAGACTGTAGAGGTCACCATATCCAAACTTTACAGAGAACCTGAGCCTCAACATGGCCTAGTCCTATGTCCTTAGGACCCTGATGTACATCTCCTGCTCCTCCAGAAGCAGCACTGCAGGGGCTTGTGGAGCCAGATTGAGCCACACCAGCCAGATGCAAAACACGGCTACGTCTTACGAAGCCACACCCCACAATTCCTGAACCACACTCCAAGGGAGAGCTCTCCAGAGCAGACAGAGAACATCTGCAGAAGCAAAAAGCCAGACTAGCATGTAAAGTCATGAAAAGAAAAAAAATCAAAGAGGCAGGTGGGCACATACCCAACTGTTAGCAGGGGAGTCCCTCTGAGGAGTGGGACTGTGGGAAGGAGGAGGCTCCAAGAGGCTGGAACGCTTTTTAGCTGCATGCACGACTTTAAAAAACAGCTAACTGACCAGGTGCGGCGGCTCACACTTGCAATCCCAGCACTTTGGGAGGCCGAGGTGGGCAGATCATGAGTCCAGGAGTTCGAGATCAGCCTGGCCAACATGGTGAAACCCTGTGTGTACCAAAAATACAAAAACTAGCAGGCTGTGGTGGCGTGTGCCTGTAGTCCCAGCTACTCAGGAGGCTAAGGCAGGAGAACTGCTTGAGCCTGACAGGCAGAGGTTACAGTGAGCCGAGATCATGCCACTGCACTCCAGCCTGGGCAACAGAGTGAGATTGTGTCTCAAATAATAATAATAATAATAATAATAATAATAATAATAATAATAATAATAATAATAAAAAACAAAAGCAGCTACCACTTCCAGAATGCTCCATGTGCGATGAGAACTATTTTAAGCGGCTGTGAGTGGTAACTAACACAACACATCAGCAGCCAACAACTCCATTCTGCTGGGCTGGTTCGCACAGTGCAGGTGTGCACGCCATGGAGGAGGACACGCCCAGCACATATGTCTGTCAGCTCTGGATGAGGCTTCAGGTGAGTCCCCAACATCTCAGGTGCACGCATGGTACACACACTCTCCCTCCACTCCAGATGCCTTCAGAAGAGCGTGCCATTGGCTCTAAGGAGCCCAGGAGGCCCAGATCCTGTAAGATAACATCACAACACAGCGGCCCAGGGGTCAGGGACATCTGCTCAAAACTCGCTCCCTCTAGGCACCGGCCAGCCCCACAGCTGCTCTTTGTGCATCAGCTTTATGGAAGGGTTAAATTACCAATGCTGTCCTCCCGCCTCTAGAACAGCCACAGAGTCAGGTGCCAGTCTGCGCTCTTAGTCGAAGTATGTTGCCTACAGAAACTTCCAATGGCCTTAGAACCCCAACTCCATAGCTCCCAACCCCATCACGGGCAGCAACGTGGACAGGTCACACAGGTGCCATGCGGAGTACCTCCTGGGGACCCACCTCCCAGTCCATGTCTGTGGCCCCAATACTTGATGAGCTGTGATCAGAGCACGTATCCACAGGCAGAGCTCTGGAAGGTTCTCTCCGAGGGACCTGCTGAGCCCCTCACTGCATTCTCCATCACACCTTCCCGAGGAAGACACAAGGGTCCCTCTGCCCCCGCGGTCCACAGGATAGCCTCCAGCCATGGAAGCATGCCTCTCTGCCCTCTGGGTTGGGCTCCGTTCCCCACGTCAGGTCCTGGGGGCAGGAGGGAGACAGCAAGGCCAGAAGGCAGTGCAATCTTATTCCCAAAGAGGCACCTAGGAAGGGTTAAACGGATTGTTAAGAGACAAAACTGATGAAAACGACTTCAACACAATCTGATGAGGTCAGCCAGTAGAGAGGCCTAATGACACTTGTAAGAAAAAACATCTGTCGGTGTCAAAAGGTCAGCAGGAAGTGAGTGGGATTTACGTGGCTGGGATTGGCCAGACCAGTACTCCTCGAAAGAGAGACACACACATGGCTTAACTTAGCCTGAGAGGAACAACAAAAACCCCTTTCAATTGTCCTGTGACCAGCCCCCGCCTCCCTCTAAACAACAGGCCAGACCCTGAGCTATGAAATCCGTCTGGGCCCCTGACTGGCAATTAGCTCTCTGTTCATTCACTGATCGGCCACTGAGGCCCAGACTCCCCCCAGTGAGTCTTCTGGGGATGATGTTTTTGCTGTGTGTATCCCTTTTCCAGGCCACAGAATCTCCAGCTTGACTTTTTCCTTGGAACACAACGAGGGTCACTTGAATAGCAAATGTTTCAATAAATCCATCATCACAAAAACCAAAACAAGAAGTTTCTCTGGAAAACAGGAAGTCCTGGTACATAGCATGGCTTAAAATAGGGCCCGTTTCATCTGTTGACAAAACTCCAGTCTCTGAAGCCTCTTGGAGCTTTGTCCGGGATCCAACTTACATTTTAACGCTCCTTCAGTAAAGCATCCCAGTGCCTCGGGCAACAGACTGGCCTGGACTTCGTTATACTCTGTCGCAGGTCACAGGTCTGGGTCCTGGCCGTCCCACTTCCTGTTCACAGGCCCCCCAGAGGGTCTCACGGGAAGCCAGGCTCAGGGCCACGGCAGGAATGAGGCCTGGCGCTTTCATGCCATAAATGAGCTGAGGTGGCGGGGTGCGGGGGGAGGGGGGTGCGGGGTACGGGGGGGGTGGGGTGTGTGCTTTTCAGCCTTCTCATCTAAAGCATTTCTAACGTGGAGGCCTCTCAGCGCTAGTATTCTGCTTGTTCTTTATGAACTGTTTGAGTTTTATAGGAGCCCTGACTGGGAGAAACTTTTGGGCTGTCACCTGAACTTGACCACTGTGCAGTAGGCAAAGTGAGGGAACCCAGTTGCACCCAGCCAGCCAGGAATATGCAGCTGTGCCCCCCCCAAAGTCACCCACTATAAAGAATACAGGCACCAGAAAACTCCAGAAAGACGTTAAAAGTTCCTCACGTGATAGGTTTGCACACACAGTGCTGCGTCCTCACAAGATGCCTCCTGGGCACCATCCCGTAAAGGTGCTCTCACCTGATCTAACCATCCATTCCTCCCCTGCTGATTTTTGCCTTTTCCGTGCTAACTGCCAAGGATTTGGGGGACGGTGTTCACACAGCGAGGCACGGGTGTGTGTCACCACTATTCCCCTGTTGAAATGTGAAGCCACGGCCGGGTGCAGTGGCTCACACCTGTAATCCCAGCACTTTGGGAGGCTGAGGCAGGCAGATCACCTGAGGTCAGGAGTTCGAGACCAGCCTGGCCAACATGGGGACACCCCATCTCTACTAAAAATACAAAAATTAGTGAGGTGTGGTGGCACAGTAGCTCACACCTGTAATCCTGGCACTCACTCTGGGATGGCGAGGTGGGCAGATCACCTGAGGTCGGGAGTTTGAGACTAGCCCGGCCAACATGACGAAACCCTGTCTCTACTAAAAATACAAAAATTGGTCAGGCGTGGTAGCGCACACCTGTAATCTCAACAACTCAGGAGGCTGAGGCAGGAGAATCATTTGAACCCAGGAGGCAGTGGCTGCAGTGAGCCCAGATTACCCTACTGCACTCCAGCCTGGGCGATAGGGTGAGACTCTGTCTCAAAATAAAAAGGCACAGAGAGATCAGAGAATCAAGTCTACAAAATTCTTCACACGGAGATTCCACCACTACCAAAAGCAAATTCCCACGGTCAGGCAGGTGACGAGGACTTTCAGGAGATTTCTTTACCACTAGGATGGGCAAGGGGAGGTTTCTGCACGGATACTGGAGGCTCACTGTGTGAAGCTTCTGGGGATGGCATTGTCACTTTTGTCTCCTTTGCTGGTGCTAACCAAAGTGTGGGCGGTGGGGGAGAGAGGCATGTTTAAGCAAAAAGAAGACACAAGCAATGCTAGTTGTTTCAGGATCCTGGTGGGTTTTGTTGGTTTACAGAGGAGAAAATCAGCTACATGAAGGTACCTGAGGGGTAAGACATGCAATTTCACTTCAGAAATGTGAATTGAGGCCGGGCATGGTGTTTTACACTTGGAATCCCAGCACCTGGGGGGCCAAAGCGGGCAGGTCATTTGAGGTAAGGAGTTCAAGACCAGCCTGGCCAACATAGCGAAACTCCTTCTCTACTAAAAATACAAAAAACTAGCTGGGTGTGGTGGCACACGCCTGTAATCCCAGCTACTCGGAAGGCTGAAGCACTAGAATCGCTTGAACCTGGGAGGTGGAGGTTGCAGAGAGCAGAGATTGCGTCACTGCCCTCCAACCAAAAGTGACATGATTTAGATGGAATTTACTCCGGACCCAAGGCTTGTCACTGTCAACCCATCCTGATCCACACCTGACCTGGACCCATTAGTCTAATGTCCACACTAAGATTTTCACACTGTTTTTTGACGTGGACCCCAGAAGCCATGCTCCAAAGCCACTGATACTGAAGCAGGGGGCAGCTCAACGTGCCACCCCCTCCCCCCACCAATTTCCTGCCCCACCAGCTCCAGGAGGCGGAATTTGTCAGCGTTTGTCTGGATTCACTGGGAGTCAGGAAGGGGCCCGTCTGGGAGCTTGTGTTGGGTCTGGCTCTGCTGATCTTTTGTGGGGAGATACTTAGGATGAAATGGGGTAAAGGACAGAATAGGCTCACTCGCAGGACTTCGTGGGTTAGCCACGAGTTCAACACACCTGAGCCTGTCCCATTGCCCATCCCTGGAGTCATCCCTCCCAGGGCCCAAAGGCTCTTCCATGTCACTGAAGTTATCATATGGCGGGCAGATTCGAACCGTCTATCCCAGTCACTCTTTTGAAGAGTGAACAATATGGAGAATGTGAACATATGTGGCCACGCAGCTGATATACACAAGCATTCCCCACAGCCATTTATTTTAAGGCACCGTGTGCTATTTTTATCCTCCACAGAAACGCTGCCAAGGGAATCCGCAGAGGAAAACAAAGGCTCTGGAGCTACGCGGGCTACTCTGGCTTCACACTTTCACACGACAAATGATCACAGCACACTATTTGCCACCTTGTCTCAGAGACAAATGTCATGAAATAAGTCACTTGTCATTATTTGAGTTCAAGTACTTTTTCTTAAAAAACGGCTCTTAAACACAGATGCATTTTTTCTTAACTACCGGTCATGATATTCCATTGCCCCCACCCACGTGTATGTGTGTGTGTGCGCTTGTGTGTACATGTGCGTGTCTGTTGCGGCTTACCTGTAACACTGGTTCTGAGCAAGTGAAAAACTTGCCAATGTGTTGTGGAAGAGAGTAGCAATGCTCATCCCCAGCAGGGAACATTCCTGAGTTTCCATCTCTGCTGTGATTATGTGCAGGGCAGTCATGCGGAAGAGAGACTGGGTGTATTCTGCGTGGGCAGAACCATGACCAAGGGAGAGGGGAAGCCAAGAGGAGAGATTTCAGATGGATAAACAAGTTTCTCACAGTCGAGGAATAAGAACCACATGGGCAGGCTTCCTCGGAGAGGCCCGTGCCCCAACCTAGAGGACACGAAGCCCAGACCAGGACTGTGACCTGCAGCTGGAGACCCCTCTTGACCCATGGGGGCTGGTGTGCTAAGGTGCAAAGGGAGGGAAGAGCAACATGCAGCGTGACACCTGCAGACAGTTCTTCCTGTTCTGGAATCTTCCGGTTGGCCCCAGGGGTGCACCCTAGGGCAGCCCACAGCCAGCCCCTGCTAGATCCTGGCTCCCGGCAACCCTCAATGCTGAACTCTCCTGGGATTCCTGTGGCGGCAAACAGCCCTGGTATGTACCATTTTATTTTCACTCAAAACATCCTTCCTGGGACCATCCCAGCAAGCTGAGCATACTATTTTCAACTAAGGCCCTGGCATTGTCTAGGAATGTTTTCAGGGCTAAGCAAATTGCTAAAGCAAACATCTTATTTTCGTCTGCAAGGACAGCCAAGCGCTGTAAAAACACTTCCCGATAGGACTTCCAGTGGAACGGCCCCCTCTGGTGGTGCCGTTGGCACCAGACACTCTGGTTCAGGGAAAGTTCTCACTGGGCATCCGGGGCTACACCCACACTTCCCTTGATGGTGGCTCCACTGGCAGCCGCCCTGCTCCGCACCCCTAGATGCCCCAGGAGAAGGCCAGAGAAGGCCTGTGGGCATGAAGGGGTACAGGCCCTGCAGCACCAGGAACAGGGCCTCCCTCACCTCTCCTCCTTCCTGCTCCAAGGGACAGCCACAATTTGACACCAAATCCCACAGATCCCAGGTCCAGGAGTGGCCTGGGACTCAGACACCAGGTGATCTGGGTATGGGAGAATATAACGGGGTCTACAGCAGCAAAGTCTGAGGCTCCCACACCAAGCCAGAGGCAACTGAGAGCTGGTACCACAGGCCAGACGGAGACCCCGTGCAGCATCCTGGACCCGCTAGCTAGCCTGCATTCCTGGGTTCAGTATCCTGACCTGCGAGCTGGCCTGCATTCCTGGGTTCTCAAATGCACCACGGTGAGGTGCCACCTCCTCATGGTCACTACAACTGTCACACCTTTACTGAGAGGAGCAGCTGTAGCAATAAGCAGGCTCCCCGGTTCATGGCATTCTGTGCACTGTTCCCAGCACTTTGCATGAATTCACTCATTCCTCCCAACAGTCTCAGGAACCAGGTATGCTTTCCTTATCTAAAATGACTCAATGGAGGTCCAGGGTAGAAAACAACTGGCCAAAGACATAGCTGGGGTGGAGGTGGGACTGAAGTCATGTAGCCAAGGGGTCGTCCACACCCTGAGCTTGTGATGGACCTAAGCTCCCGTGTGCTTCACTTCCTGCTTCAATTGCTAAACTGAGAGGGCCCTGAGCGACTGCTCCCATGAGCGACTGCTCCCACTGGGGCTGGGGAAGCAGAACCCAGTGGACTCAAAGCAGTGCCAACAGGGGAACGGGATATGCAGGGGGTGGCTGAGGTCTACACCCCTCAGTTCTGGACGACTAGAAAGAGAGGTCCCTGAACGTGGGGTCGGGGGCACAGGGGTGCTCTCAAAACTCCGCTAGTGTTAGTCCTTTTATTTTAGGAAAACACACTGACCTACTTGCTGCTGTAATAGAAGCTGGGGTTTACTGTATAATGGCCTGGTAGGGTGTGTCTGCAAGAGAATGCACGTGAAATGAGGGTGATGAGGACATCTGCTTTTTTAAGTCTGTCCTGTTTAAAGCTCTACATTTGTAACGTGGGGACAGTGCCACCCACTCTGAAGGCTGCAGGGTGCTTCTGGGACAGCAGACACCAACTGGCAGCACGCAGAACACAGCGTGAGGGGTTAGCGTTAGGGTTAGGGTCACTGCCATCAGTAATAAAAAACACGGAGGGACCGGGTGTGGTGGCTCACACCTGTAATCCCAGCACTCTGGGAAGCCAAGGCAGCTGCATCACCTGAGGTCAGTTTAAGACCAGCCTGACCAACATGATGAAAGCTCGTCTCTACTAAAAATACAAAAAACTACCCGGGTATGGTGGCACACGCCTGTAATCTCAGCTACTCAGGAGGGCTGAGGCAGGAGAATCTCTTGAACCTGGGAGGTGGAGGTTGCAGTGAGCTGAGATCACGCCACTGCACTCTAGCCTGGGCAACAAAGCGAGACTGTATCTCAAAAAGTAAAAAATAAATAAACCACTGAGGGCACCCAAGGAACGGCATCTGCTGTGCACCCATGTTTTTCTAATGACCCCAAGAGAGACTGGCTGAACAGACAACTGTGCTCAGATGATCTTTCTGGCGTTCCAGTGAGCAGGCTGGACCTCCACAGGAAGGGAGCTTAGCCAAAGAAAGGACAGCTCCCCAGCAGCGAGGCAGGGCCCTGGGCAGCTGTGCACAGCCACGGCCAGCCTCGAGCTGGACCTCAGCCCCAACCGTGTGCTGTGCTAAATCATTGGTGGAACCAAAAACGAACAATGGGAAAATTATCACATTATCCTTCTACGAAGCAATCTGGAAAGCTAATTACGTGTTACCCTGAGCACATCTTCATCTCTGATGTGGAAACAGCATGGGCGAATTGGTCTGGAGGAGAAAAACATCACACTTAAGAAATACGGAGAATGTATTTCTCTGCAAGCCACACACGTGTTTTACCCACGTGTCATGAGGCCTGTGGCACCCTGATGGGGACTGAGCGTTCATTCCTCTGCCCACGTGAGGAACCAACAAAAGATGGCAAGGACGCCCCAGGATAACACCCAGACGCGTCGACTTGTGCGTAAGGCCTCACGCACGGTCCTTTCTTGCTGTGGCAAAACCGTTAAGTTTCTCTCAACACACACAAAACCGAAGTAAAATGCTCGTCCTCTGGCTCCCCTACAGTAGTAAAAATTAATTGCCACATAAAATTGCTGATTCCTACCAAATGAAGCTATATGATTTATCAACTCACGGATGGCGCAAACTCAATAGTGGTTTAACTACATCACCTGAGTTATTGCTGTGTTTTCTCTCAGTGACAGCTTTACGGGGAATGTAAGTTTTGCGAATTCATTCACATAGGACAAACTTCCAAAGTAAACAAAGGCACTAAGCAGACACAGCTCTCCCGTGGCTATGTCACAGTGATTCTCGAAGCCACAGGGTGTCTGGGCAAGAAGCGTGGACTCCCCCACCCCCAGGTTGCAGCGCCACCTTCTCAGGGGTGCTCTCTGCTGAAGCCCTCAATCCTCTGTACCCCAACTTTAGAGGCCAGCGTAATTTAATTATCCAACTCCACCTCCACATAGGAATCCGGTTATTTAAAATGCATTAAAAAAGTAAATCACTACCAGTAGCTTTTGTATTTTCGACCAGGGCAATGAATTTATAAATCGCTTGTATATATGGTGTGGAAGACAATTCGACGGCGAACACCTCAGGGAACACCATAGTCTCCTCTGTTTTCACCAGAGTTTGCCTGGGAGCCAGGACATCCCTATCATCTTATGGGTTCTTTCTGTTTTTTTCATAATTCGTCTCCTGCCCATTAGACAACAATGGATTGATCTTTTTCTGATCTGCATTAGGCCAGGCACACACAGGTAAGTCACTTTCCGGTTTCCACAATCATGGGAACATCAAGTACTTCTTCCAAACTCAGGCCTTCAGAGAAAAATAACTTTGGCGGGAGGGGTGCAGTCCCTGGGGAAACAGTGTTCTTGGTGAGGACAATGCCGAGGTCACCCATCGGTCTCCAAAGAATAGCAGCTCTACTTCTCAAGGGAAGAGAGCCCCAACTCTAAGAATTTCAGGTACAAGAAAAAACACAAGTGCCACAATCCATTGTCCACGTTTGCCTTATGTTCTATATATAGTCAGGGTGCATGCTTTGAATCCGTTTTAGAATTCTGTTCTTAAGGACAACTTGAAATAAAATCAGAGAAGTTTCGTTTCAAAAAAGGCACCCAGTGGATTTCACCCATTCTCGCCACACCAATGTCCCTGGTCAGCCTTGACCCTGCTTCCCTGACTATGTAGTGAGATGTGGGGATTCCGCCCAAGGCTTGCGGTTAAAAGACACAGGAAGAAAAGACAAAGAATGAAATCTTTCTGGTTTGGTGACTTAGCTCAGAGCTGGTCTGGTTCTTCTCTACTTTCTTGCCAAGTTTTGCATATTTGGGATTTCAGTTTCACTAGTTTCCCCACCTCACTGGTTTTACTGCTTAATGAGCAGAGAATATTCTCCCACAGGTAACCACAACTGTTTCACACAGAACATGAAATACCCAGCAAAGAAACTCACTCGATGATGAGATGTTTGCCACTAGAAAATACATCGTACTGTCCCCATTCCATGGGTTCCCCAAACCGCTCTACACAAAAACTGTGGTTGGGGGGTTGCTTGACAGACTGTTCTTTGACTGGGCTCTTTGGGATCTGGTCTTTCAGGGAGGTCCAGCCATCATCAGATCCAAGTGGAAGTCTTGCAACTGGGGCACTCTGCTTGAACTCAAATGCCCCCAACAAGAGCCTCATTCTCTTCGTGATAATTTCCTGCACTGCACACATGAATCTGCGTGCTTTTCTGAATGTGCACTTTTTAAAACATTGAAAACAACCCTAGGATGAGTCAACATTTTAATGCAGCTCGTACCTGACTGTCAACTTCAGCAAAATAAAGGGAAGGAAGAGCAAAGCCCACAGGGCCTTTGGGGAAGGGGAGGTGGGAGGGGAAAAGGCAGGATCCGGCTAACAAATGCCAGTATCGGGGAAATACCAGGTCCACATCCTGCGCAGTCAGCTCCCCAGGATTTGTTTCTGTGGGTCTCAGCTGAGAGCTAAGCGGGCAGGAGGGAGAAAGTGGGAGGTAAAGTTAGAGGAGGGACTCACTGTAGGAGCACACTGTCAGCTCTTGTGGCCAACCCCAGTGGAAAAGAAATCCCACCACATTTACATCCATTCATGCTCCATATGAAGAAGCTGAGGGTCACTGTCCTCTTCTAGCTATTCGATTCAGCTGGCTTTCCAGTCTATCAGAAAAATGCCATCATCAGCTGGGCATGGTGGCTCTCACCTATAATCCCAACACTTTGGGAGGCTGAGGTGGGCAGATAGCTTGAGCCTAGGAGTTTGAGACCAGCCTGGCAACATGGCAAAACCCTGTCCTAAGAAAAATACAAAAATTAGCCCGGCTTGGTGGCATGCGCCTGTAATCCCAGCTGCCCAGGTGGCTGAGGTGGGAGGATTGCTTGAGCCCAGAAGGCAGAGGTTACAGTGAGCCCTGATTGTGCCATGGCACTCCAGCCAAAAAAATAAAAGAGCTGTCATCTTCTTGATGGTGAACTCCTTCTAATGCTCAGGCTGATGTCCTAACACCCAGGACAACGTCTGAGTGACCAGTGGCTCTTGGCTGAGGGATGTGAGCTGTGAGCCCCTATATCATAGCTTCCATTAACATGGCGATGGCTAGGCACAGGCAGCCATCCCTCTACCAAGCCACATCCCAAATCCTAACCCCAGCAGAGCCAGAGACTCAATGCTTTCTGTCACATGGAGCTACCAACATCAGGACCAGCAGGGAAATCGGCAAAAACATCAAGTCAGAATGTCCGGTGCCTTCTAAGCAGTCAGGTGCACGCACTGTGCTAGGTGAGCGTGGCGCAGGGAACGGAAGGCAGGCAGGGTGCGCAGATGTAACGGAGGAAGCAGGCACGGCCAAGCACCCTAGAAAGTGCTGTCATGTTTCGTACAGGAGCCTGCTGCAGGTGGCTCACAGGGACTGGAAGCGTGGCCCAGAAGTGTGGGCAGCATCTTTTCTGTTTGCACGACTCAAAGTTTGCCTGGTGGAGGAGGGTGACACGTGCACAGAAGCCAGGGAGTATGGTGCACCAACCTTCAGTGTCATCTCCAGTCCTGCCACTGACAAGTGAGCTGTGTGACTGTGGGTACATCACCTGAGCCCTTCACACCTGGGGGTTTCTTAGCCATAAACGGAATGACCTCACCAGAATTTTAAAATGTAACAAAAAAGGAACTAGCCCATGTGTCACTCAGTAAATGCCTCAGGGTGAACTCAAGAATCCGGAAGTCTCCAGGGGAGACCAGCGTGTGCAACGTGCCTCTTCCTATCTCCCCTGGGCAGTCTTCCCAGCTCCATGGAAAAGTCTTTGGTCAACTGAATGCAGGCAAGGCTGCTGAGTTCCTGAAAGCCCCCGCCTGACCACCAGGCCCAGGTGTCAGGGAAGGGCGACTCTTACTGATGGACAACCAGACACCCCCAAGTCCACCTGCTTTGTGGGGCGATTCACTGTTGGCCGGCAAAGGCTTACACTTTTTTCTTTAAAGAATTTTTTTATTTAGAAATTACACACCAAAAAAAGTCTTCTGTGAAACCCATAACCCAGTCCAGGAATGAGAAAAACATCACACAAACTGCAGTAGAGGAACACTCCATGAAATACACGATCATAATCAAAACTGTCGAGGTCATCAAAAATAAGCAAAGACCGTGAAACTGCCACCGCCACGTGGGGCCTAAGGAGAAAGACAGTGACGTGTAAGGTGAGAAACTGGATGGGATTCTGGGATGGTAAAAGGACATTAGGTCATTAGAATACAATGTAGACTTTAGTTAATATTAATGTATTGATAACTGGTTCATTAGTTTTTAACAAATGTCTCATATTAATGTAATGTCAAATGATAATAAGGAAACCAGGTGAGGAGATTACACAGGAACTCTCCGTGTAACCTTCTAGACGTTTCTGTAAATCAAACTGTTCTTAAAAATATCTATTTAAAAGGGGAAAAAACTGCTTCTATATATGCCATTTATCAAACTTCTTATCTCAAAACCTAGGCAAAAGATATAATATAAACCAAAATATATGAGAAATGAAAGGAAAATATTAATGGCACGCATAACCCTCATTCTCTTTCTCTCAAAGCACTAAGTCACAGCAAGTGTTAGCTGCCAGTCTGCGTATGTAGCCTTTAGTTCAAGGAAGGCCCCAACCTGTACACTGAGCCAAGCATCAAGTCCCATGGGCAGGGCCCGTGGTGGGACTCCCTGACCTGGGTCATCCTGTGACCCCACCTCTGAAGCAACCAAGTACAGAGTCTGCCCAAGCAGCCACCAGGCTGCAGATCCAGGGCGGGTCGATGTATACCCCAGGAGGCACCCCCAATTTCAGGCCCTCCTTGGTGGGCCTCTCACTTGCCCACTTGCCACAGGGATCTGCCTGCCCTCTGGTGCCAAGCAATGCCAGATGAATACCTAGTACCTCCAGACAGTCAGATGGGCCTCAATTCAGCGGGGGTATCCAACAAGCAGCCAGAAAGCAAAGCGAGGAAGATGACAGTCAGTTTCACCACGTGGCCCAGGCACACAGACTCCAGAGGATCCTGGGAAGCTTCACAGCTGAACCATTGTTCTGCCCCATGACCTTCCTGGTCTGCGAAGGACACGTCCATCCTGACCACAGATGTTCACTGAGCCTCTGCTAGGCACAGGGTAAACGCCATACAATGACCACCCCCAAATTCAGAAGTGTGACACTTCATCTTCATCTACATTCAAGAATTCAAGCTATGTAGACAGGGAGTTATATAACCAAAAGAAAATGTTAATTTGCACACATAACCCCATCCCCTTTCTCTCAGAATAGTTAAGTTATAAAAATCTAGAAAGTAGAGAACATTTTATTTGCAGTTTGGGTAACTACGGTTTACTGCGCAATGAAACTCAGAATGTTTCCACTAACAGGCCACAGGTTTCAGGGCGGCAGGAAGGCCAGGAAGAACAAGTGTCCTGGAGGTGGCAGCTTCATCTCTATACGACACCACAAACGTTGGGTGTCCTGGAACAAGGTGGCCAGGGTGCAAAGGTCTGAGTGCCGTGGCCGAGACAAGTACTGGGTTTCCCAGTGTGGTCCCTTGGGTGAGGGAGCTACAAAGGACTCATCAGCACCCTGCGCAGAGGGGTTTCTGAGCACAGGACCAGGCCCTGGAAGGTGGGAGTCCTGAGACCAGCAGGGCAGTAGGAGATGCTCCCTACCTATTCCTTTGCAACTTAGAGGTCAGGGTTGCTTTGCCCTGCTGGGGGAATCTGCCCCTGCTGTCTCCGAGGCCCCACTCTCCCCTCAGCCAGCTGGAGCACTGGGTTCTCCTCTGGATCCTGACACTCGACCTTAGACAACTCATTTTACTCTGTATCCTCCCGTCGCAGGCTGGGGCTGGGAGATCAGCTACAGGAACAGAAGGGCTGCGGTAGTGCTGGTGCCCACCCCCACCACCAGCCAAACAGCCTCAGGGCTGGCCTCTTCCCCTGGCCTTTCTCAGGACCAAGGGTTTCTTGTTCCCTGCCTGCCTTGGCTGAGTGACCACCTTCTCCAGTAGCTGCCTGCCAGCCAGCTCCTGCGAATCAGGACCTTCTATCGACAACACTACATACAAATTGTGTTATGACTTTGTAAAGCTTTAAATTCCAAAATCAGAATTGGGATTAGTCCAAGCTGTAAACACCCACAATGATGAGGTTCATAAAATACCGCCTATGGCCAAGCACGGTGGCTCAAAACTGTAATCCCAGCACTTTGGGAGGCTGAGGTGCACGGATCACCTGAGGTCAGGAGTTCAAGACCAGCCTGGTCAACATGGTGAAACCCCATCTCTACTGAAAATACAAAAATTAGCTGGGCGTAGTGGTGCGCATCTGTAAAACCAGCTACTCAGGAGGCTGAGGCAGGAGACCTGCATGAACCCAGGAGGCAGAGGTTGTAGTGAGCCTGAGATCCCGCCACTACACTCCAGCCTGGGTGACAGAGGGAGACTCCATCACAAACAAACAAACAAAACAAACAAAATTCCTGGCTGAAAGTTTCCATTAAGACAAGCTTGTTTTCTGATATTAAATCCCCAAGCCATGGCATGGTCATTTCTGTTTGTTGTGTCATCTAATCAGGACATGGAGATTTCTGTCGAGAGTCTCCTTTTTAATGGAGGTTCTCATACAGAGGATTTTGTTGTTTTCCCTACTCCCCAACTCCCCCACCATCAGGAAGCTGACAGAAAGCAAAGATGTGAAATTACTTCCTTTTCCATACCACACACACACACAAACCCTGAAAGAACTGAATATAGAAAGATAAAAAGTTACCCTAAGTAACTATAGACTTTGGATAGTAACAATGCATCAGTTACTTTGGGAGGTCTAGCTGGGCAGATCACTTGAGGTCAGCAGATATATACATATATGTCATTAACTGTAACAAATGCATCATACTGGCCGGGCACGGCAGTTCACACCTGTAATCCCAACACTTTGGGAGGCTGAGGCAGGCGGATCACGAGGTCAGGAGATCGACACCAACCTGGTTAACAAGGTGAAACCCCGTCTCTACTAAAAATACAAAAAATTAGCTGGGTGTGGTGGTGTGTGCCTACAGTCCCAACTACTTGGGACGTTGAGGCAGGAGAATTGCTTGAATCCAGAAAGCGGAGGTTGCCGTGAGCCAAGATCATGCCATTGCACTCCAGCCAAAGCGACAGAGCGAGACTCCCTCTCAAACAAACAAACAAACAAAAAACAAATGTATCATACTAATGTAAGATGGTAATTATAGGGAAAGGCCAGGTGGGGTGGCTCATGCCCATAATCCCAGTGCTTTGGGAGGCTGAGATGGGAGGACAGCTCGAGTCCAGAATCTAGAGACTTCAGCGAGCCGTGATGGGGCCACTGCTTTCCAGCCTGGGTGACAGTGAGACTCAATTTCTAAAAAATGATAATGATAATAATAATAATTACCAACAGTAACAGGGAAAACTGTATGTGAGGTATATGAAATCTGCATTATCGTCACAATTTTTATGTGTATCTAAAATTTCTTTTTTTTTTTTTTTTGAGAGGGAGTCTCTTTCTGTTGCCCAGGCTGGAGTGCAGTGGCGCAATCTCAGCTCACTGCATCCTCCTGCCTCAGCCTCCTGAGTTGCTGGGATTACAGGCATCTGCCACCACGCTCGGCTAATTTTGTATTTAGTAGAGGCAGGAATTCACCATGTTGGCCAGGCTTGTTTCCAGCTCAGCCTCCCAATGTGCTGGGATTACAGGCGTGAGCCACTGTGCTCGGCCTAAAATTTTTCTAAAATAAAAACATTTTTTAACCAAAGAAAAAAAAAATCACCCACTTCCCTCACACTGCATTCCTGCAAAACAAAATGCCTCATATGCAGTGACTGCTTCCCTCCCCAATTCTGAGCAGATGCTGCTCTCTGTTGCATCGAAGCGTAATCCAGGCACATCCAGATGCTCCTGAGCCACGTGCCAGGGCTGCCACGGCCTCGTATCTGTGCCCTACTCACCCATGCAACCACCGCCTGCTGAGAGGGGAAACGGAGGCGGCGAGGGGCATGCTCCCTGCTCTGGGAAGGGAAGGAGCATTTGCAGGAAGGCCCAAGAACATGACAGCCTGGTTGAAGGCCCCTGGACAGCCCTTGGCACTGGACGAGGGGGCCAGCCAGGGATTCAGGGATGATGGAAAAACCAGGAAATATTAATAAAATGCAGAACACTTGGTGTGTGCTCCTAACTGAGGAAGCAGCAAAGCTGGCTAACAAATTGGTCACTGGTGCAGTGAGCCTGAGCCCAAGTGGGACAGGAAATTAATCCAACATGCTGAAGCCCTGAGTTCCAACTGCTGGAACAAGGTGAGGGGGTCCCACCCCAAAAGTGAAGTAAGACCTGAAAGATGGCCGTAAAAACTTACAAGACTCAAATTGAAACAGAGCTAATGGCGATGACAGCTGGGCAAGGAGCTGGAGAATGGACCAGTCCGCCAAGTTTTAAAGAGATTTTTAGAAAGCAAGGCTGACTAGAGCCAATGAAGAATAAAACCCTTAGAAGAAAGACAGTAACTCTCTAAAACCACAGTTAATGGTCCAACGGTTCTTCCTTCTATCATGAAATCAAATTCCCAGATACCCTGCAATGCACACCACCACTGCCAAACGTTCCCAAAGCAGACCCCACACCCTTGCAAATGCCGCAGATTCAGAAACAGAGGATGCAAGCAGGAAACGGAATCTGGCAACTGTTGTTGAGGGGAATGGGCCAAAACAGTCAGCTGCACATAGGGTACTTGGTGGAAGACAAAAGGTCAAGACAGGCACTTCCCCTGGGCTGAGGGTGGCCAGTCCGGGCCCTGGACACCCACACCATGGACAAACCTTGAGGCCTAGACATGGGCTTTTCTGGCTAGAACATAATCCATGTACATGACCAGGCACGGTGGCTCACGCCTGTAATCCCAGCACTTTGAGAGGCCGAGGCAGGCGGATCACGAGGTCAGGAGTTCGAGACCAGCTTGGCCAATATGGTGAAACCCCATCTCCACTAAAAATACAAAAATTAGCTGGGCGTGGTGGCGTGTGCCTGTGGTTCCAGCTACTCTGGAGGCTGAGGTTGCAGTGCGCCGGGATGGCGCCACTGCACTCCAACCTGGCGAGACTCCGTTAAAAAAAAAAAAAAAAGGAATCTACAAACAGCTCCTATCTGTACTGCAAGAAAAGGAAATAGACAAAGCTGGGTGCAGTGGCTCACGTTTGTAATTCCAGCATTTTGAGAGGCTAAGGTGGGCGAATCACCTGAGGTCAGGAGTTTGACACCAGCCTTGCCAACATGGTGAAACCTCATCTCTACTAAAAATAAAAACAATTAGCAAGGTGTGGTGGCAGACGCCTGTAATCCCAGCTCCTCAGGAGACTAAGGCGAGAGAATCGCTCTAACCTGGGAGGCGGAGGCTGCAGTGAGCTGGGATCACACTACCATACTCCAGCCTGGACAATAGAGTGAGACTCCGTCTCAAAAAAAAAAAAAAAAAAAAAAAAAGGAAACAACAAGAAGGCCAAAATAAAGAAACAGATGCCAATTGCTTGGGGCCCTCATGGTAGCTGGGGAGGAAACAACACCTACCACTGGCATGGCTGATTCCCCAAGTAACTGCCTGCAAGTCCCTGGAGCACATAAAGGTCTTGTAGCAGGACCTATAGGCTCAAATCAAGTAAAAGCTAGTCTCAGATATTCAGTATGTTCCCCTTGATAAGCGTCTCAGGACTAATTATTTTACAAGGCCCCAAATCATTAACAAAACTGTTGACTACAGTTTTGGCAATCATTATTTAAGTCATTACTAATGGTTAGATGCAATAAATAGAGATGACAGAAGGGCAAACAGCTGAGATCCCACCTCCAGAGCCCAAGAACATAGTGTCAGAGAAAGCTAACAGCCATGGCAGTTCCACGTCGGCTCGCCCAAGTCTTCAGATGTGAGCCCTGCCTAATAAATCACTGTCTGCAATGCAAAGGGCCACTCTCTTACATTTTCACATCATCTTTCTTTCTTAATCTCAATGTGGTTGATGTCCACTTAAAAGTTCAAAAATATGATGAGATTTCTTCAATGGCTTCTGAATCTCTCTCTCTTTTTTTTGAGATGGAGTCTCACTCTGTCGCCCAGGCTGGAGGGCAGTGGCGTGATCTTGGCTCACTGCAGCCTCTGCCTCCCGAGTTCAATCGACCAGGTTCAAGCGATTCTCCTGCCTCAGCCTCCTGAGTAACTGGAATTACAAGTGTGCACCACCACACCCAGCTACATTTTGTATTTTTAGTACAGACAGGATTTTACCATGTTGGCATGCTGGCCAGGCTGGTCTCCAACTCTTGACCTCAAGTGAGCCACGTGCCTTGGTCTCCCAAAGTGCTGGAATTACAGGCGTGAGCCACCGTGCACGGCCGGCTTCTGCACCTCTTTCAAATGGGATTTATTTTTTTAAATAAGATAAACATATTAATAAAATTGGAAGCCAATTTGTATGTGACAAACAATTTTTAGGTGGCAAGTGAACTGCCTTGATTCATATAGGGATTGACACAAACTGTTATGGCTATAGCAGCTAAGTTTTACCAAAAAGAAAGATACAAGTAAATTTCTCTTAGAACATAGTGAAAGTCGCCAGGACTGGACACATAAAATGGCCAGCATCTCTGCGTGCTGCCCTCCGGAAAGGGTCTGCACATGGCGACATACGAGAGAGAAGACTCCTCGCAACCGGGGCCTGGTGCTGGTTGGAGGCTATCTGACGCCATCTTTCCCAGGAGGGTCTGTTCTCACTCCCACGGTCCAGACATTGAAACCCTAAACCCTGATCTTCAAACCCACCCAACACCACAGAATGCTGGGGATGTTCTCAGTGCATGTTCAGCTATATCTCCCCCTCAGCACTGCTGGTATTTTAGGCTTAACAATTATTTGTGGTGGGAGGCTTTCCTGTGCATTGTGGTACGTTCATAAGCCTGGCCTCTACCCTCTAGATACCAGTAGCATTCTCCCTTTCTGAATATGATAATCAGTCCCTGAAGGCAAAGTCTCCTGAAAGCAGCAGCTACATGAAGGTCTCAGAGAATATAGTGAACATAATGAAGAATGTAACAAAATAGCTCAGGGCAACAAGGATCCCCTACAGACAACTGGCTGTAGGCAATGACCTGTCTGGTGTGCCATGAAGACCTAGCTGAGATGCACCCTCTGCAGTGAACACTGTTTTTTTTGTTGTTGTTTTTGGGTTTTTTTTTGAGATGGAGTTTTGCTCTGTCACCCAGGCTAGAGTGCAGTGGTGCATTCTCTGATCACTGCAACATCTGTCTCCTGGGTTCAAGCAATTCTCCTGCCTCAGCCTCCCGAGTAGCTGGGACTACAGGCGCCCACCACCATACTCGGCTAATTTTTTTTTTTTTTTTGTATTTTTAGTAAAGACGGGGTTTCACCGAGTTAGCCAGGATGGTCTCGATCTCCTGACCTCGTGATCCGCCCGCCTTGGCCTCCCAAAGTGCTGGGATTACAGGCGTGAGCCACAGCGCGGCGAACACTGTCCTTTTTACATTGAAGTAAGTGTGACTGGGTGTACGTTTCAGAGTGCACAGTACGTATTCACTGTTGTTCTCCAGCAACTTCTCCCTTACCTTGAAGCACTCTGTGTGGTACTTCCATTTCCCTGGCCCTTCCCAACAACTCAGACCCCACACATCACTCAGGGCTGTTCCTCATCGGCTACAGGTTTAACCTGGCAGAGAGGTACAATGAGCTGAGATGGTAGCTCAATGGCACAGGGACACTGGAGCCACCTGTGGAACCATGAGTCCTACCTTGACTAGAACTTCCACAGGCGGAGCTGAGAAAACAACAGGTGGGAACCTGGACTCCTAACTGACACCAGGCAGACTCAATTCCAAATGTGAAAGTAAATCAATCAAACTTTTACAAGAAAACAAAGGAGAATGTCCTCAGGATCTTGAGTAGACAGCAATGACCTAAGACACAAATGCACTAACCATAAAATCTAAGACTAGCCATCATAAAAAGCTTCTGCTCATCAAAAAGATCACAGAGTGACAATACAAAGCAAGAACATACTTCAGTAAAAATACGCAACAATGCTCTTCCATCTAGAATATATCAAGAATTTTGACGGTTCCAGTATACTATAGTTTGCATATGGCCCCCAAGAAGAGTACGCTGGAAACCCAATCCCCCATCATTCTGGGAGGTGGGGCGTAATGGGGTGATGAGGCCATGAGGATCCACCCCCATTAATGAGTCAGTGCTGTTATTGTGGAGTGGGTTCCTTCTAAAAAGGTGAATTTTATTCCCTTTTCTCCCTCTCGTCTCTCTTTGCCCCTTGGCCAGGGAATGACGCAGCAAGAAGACCCTCGCCAGGTGCCAACCTTGTGATCTCGGACTTCCCAATCTCAAACACTGCAAAGCCAATTGCTGTTCATTATCAATTACTCATTCTGTGGTATTCTGTTCCAGCAGCACAAAATGCACTAAGACACGGGAAGAAAAAAAATCCAGACAAAGCAATTTTTAGAAGAGGCAAAAGACTTGACAGGAATTTAAGAGAATACCCAAATAGCCAATTAGGACATGAAAAGGTATCTAGTATGCACCCGGAAAACACAGATTAAAATGTGCTGAGGTTCTACTGCACACGCACCAGAATTGCCAAACACAGAGGATAACGCTAAGAATTGCCAAAACTGTGGAACAGAACTCCCATGCGCAGCTGGCAGGAGTGGAAATCGGTACAACTCTTCTAGAAACCCACCAGGCAGTTTCTACCAAAGCTGAGCATGTATATCCCAACGGGCCAGCAATCTTCTTCTAGGTATGTGCTCAACAGAAATGTCTGTAGCACACGTGCACCAAATGACAAGGATCATGGCGGCAGCATCATCCCCAACAGCTCAAAGCTACAAATCCCAAATGACCATGAACAGAATGGGTGTATAATTTGTGCTATGATCACACAATGGAACTGTACACAGCAGGGAACGACTCCCTCCCTCCGGCCCAGGAGGAGCCTCCTCTATCCTTTCTTTTCCCAAGCTCCAGACCCCCACTACCCAGCTATCATCCCCTAACACCACAGGCAGCACCCACCTCTGGGCCACAGAAGACGACCCTGAGCAAACACGGCTTAAGGCTCCAACCCTGCCAACTCCACTCAGGTGGGCTGGGGCGTAGCACTGGCCCTGGAAGGCTGGTCCAGGCAGCAGCTGGGTTCCAGCCCCAGCGCACGGCCATCGCCCAGTCAGCTCAGGTCCCTACACACCATGGGAGGCTCACCCTCAAGGAGGGTCGAGATCTCCCCTGGGTCCAGAAGCCTCAGTTCTATCCAGGACCACTGTCAACACTCAGCTCCTTCCCCAGGAACTCGGCCACCTCCCTTCTTTCATCATGGCCCCACACGCCTTCCAGCTCCTTCCCACTCACACAAAGGAGCACCTGGGACTGGAGAGGCAGCGCCTCTCCACGCAGCACAGACTTCACCTTCCAAGTTCTCCCGCCACCGACCTGACGTGGAAGACACACTTGGCACAAAAGGACCAGACAAAATCCAGTGCCAGTCAGGTTGGCGCTGTTCTGAGAAGGCATAGACAAAAACAGAAACTGAGTCGTAGCAGGGGTTAACAATTTTATATCCACTCTGGCAAGAGGCGGCTTGTTCCTCAGGCACTGCCTGCGTATTTCCCTATTTCATCCCTGGAGAGTTTCAATGTCCAGAAAGGTTTCTTCCTTCCCAGACCCTCTTCTCCATCCTTCCCAGTTTAAATGGTCATTTCTGCCAAGAATCATCTGTCTCACTACTTCCTGCTGGTCCATTAATTACAATAACAAGAAATAACCCTGCAGTGATGTCATCCAAACTTTTACTTCCAGATGCACCACGCCTCCATTTTGAAAAGAGAAAAAATGCACAGCTCTTGCACTCCAAAGCTTTCATGTGTCCAGAAGCACTCACCCCAAAGTTTTACAAGTTAAATAAAAACAAAATGTGTGTCAGGCACCGCTGCCACCAAAATGTCGCTATTGTAAGCGGAAAACAAGCCACTGATTGTGTAGGGCTGTGAATGTAGGTTTATATACATAAAGAAAAGCCACATTTTCAAGACACATGTAATGAGATGCAGGGTATAAGACACATTCAGTGTTTCTAGCATGTGTGCGCTAGGGAGAGTTGGTTTCTGACGTCAGCAGGGACAAGGCGGCACCTGTTGGGGATGGAGTGACTCCCTTATCTGTGTTCTTAGAGCAACAGGGCTGGAGACAGGGAAGGAAGAACCCCCATCTGGCTCCAAACTCCTCAGGCTCGCGGAAAGGGTCTACTCACCCCCTCACCAGGCCTAGCAGCCAACAGGAATCGGTGTAGTTAATTTTTTGAAGGGATCAAAGAATAAAGCTGCATCCAACAGCACATTCTGGAAAGTTCTAGGCTTGGGATTACCAACAAAAAGGGTTCTCTGAGACAAACAACTGGGAGCCTGCCTAGAACCCTGACAACCCAGGTCAACTGAAGAAACCACCCATGAAAAAGCTGGGGGTACCGTGGTGATGCCCACCCCAGCTGATGCCCACGGGGCCCCTGACCCTCTGCCTCCTGTGTTCAACCTCAGCTCACCTCTCACTTATCCAAACGGGGCCACCATTTGGAGTCTGTTCTGTGATTTCGGCACCTGGTGTTCAAAGTTATCTTAGGTTGTGGCTTAGGCGGCCAAGTCTTACTTCAGATTCAGCCCTGGGTGGTGCTGATGCGGGGAGGCGGGGGCTGCTCTGACCCCATCATCACAATTCCCGCAAGAACCTTTCTCATGGGAGGACAGGCTTGGGCGTTCAGATCAACAGAGGAGGGAGGTTCTAGGACATATTTCCTGCGTGAAGATAGGCCCAAGAATATTGTTTTTGTCTACAGCCTGCCAGAAACAAGGTCTTATCAACTATTATTGATTACGAAGCCACTTCACCACCTCAAACTGCCTGTTCTGCGGCCACCCCAAGATTGTTCTACTTCCACAGCCTTTTTTTTTTTTTTAAACCCAACGCACATTGGCCATTTCCTGACAAATTCTACTAGGGTTGACTTCAAAGTGTCGGAGGGAAGGTGCTGTTTTGAGTTGACACGAGGTCACAGACAAGCCAAGCTGCGATGGTTGGGGACAGCTCTGGCGGCGGAGCAAGCATCAGATCCTGCAGGGACGGCCAAACCCAGAAGGCCTTGTTCACATATCTCTAGGGACTCATGCTTCTCACCCAAGGCTTAACCTGACCCTTACCAACAATAGTGTTCTTTCTTTTTCCTGCTGTGTTTTCCTACCATTGATTTCAAAATCTAGACCATCGAAAAATTTGGAAAAACCAGGCCCGGCACGGTGGCTCATGCCTGTAATCCCAGCATTCTGGGAGGCTGAGGTGGGCAGATCATTTGAAGTCAGGAGTTCAAGACCAGCCTGGCCAACATGGTGAAACCCTGTCTCTACTAAAAATACTAAAAAAACAGAGCCGGGCATGGTGACGAGCGCCTGTAATCCCAGCTACTCGGGAGGCAAAGGTACGAGAATTGCTTGAACCCAGGAGGCAGAGGTTGCAGTGAGCCGAGCTCATGCCACTGCACTCCAGCCTGGGTGACAGAGTAAGACCTTGTCTCAAAAAAGAAGGGGGGGGGGGAAACCAGGAGCTTTCGGGAGCCTGCCTGGGACATCACCTGGCTCCCTGCATGAGGCTCCTGCTCTAAAGCAGACGGAGGACACGGGGCACAGTGCCTTTCACAGCTACTGGCTCACGTGCCAATCCACAGTTTCCAGCAGTGGCGGCATTCCTCTCCAGGGAGGAAAATGCTACAGAATATTCTCCACTGGTCAATTCATCTGCCCGGTTGGATCTCCTTCCAAACTTAAAATCTAGGCATTCAGTCCTGAGAATGCCATACTCTGCAGGTTCTCCTTACACAGACTGAGATCAACAGTGGGTCGGTTTCAATAAGGTATGAAGAAACAATGACGCAAGACCATTTTGAAACAGCCCACTATATATGAAGAAAATTCAATCAAGCCTTGGCTATAAAAACAGAAGGGTGGACCGTGCACTAGCCTGTCATTAATAATTAATTTTCCTGTAATGTCCCAATATGGACTAAATAACCTATTCCCACAAGAAAATGTATTGTCATTGATAATAGAAGACCAAAATATCTATAATGGTTGCTAATTTGAATAGAATCAGTTCCACACTTAGGACAAGTGACTATTCCAATGGAGAGTTTATTCACAAGGCATTTTCTCACATGACGCAGGGAGACTGATTTAGAAATTGCAATCCTCTCTCCTGTGATGAAAACCACTTCCACGATTAAGCACTCCGTGGAGAAGTACTTACTTCACAGCTTTCCTTTGGATTCTAAATGTTTTCTGCACATTGCAAACAGTCAGCTCACCCTCCATTCCTGGTAACCGTGCTAAATGGTTTCGATACTGTACCTGAGCATTTACAGTGATCTTGTCAAATAAAACGTTCCTCCAAGTTAACTCCGCTGTATATTTATGCACTTAATATCGCAGCTTACTGCAAAGTGCACAAATCATTTTAACAGAGGATAAATTTAACTACCATGAAGGCATTTTACACTCTGCTTAACTTCACTGAGGGGCCCATATTTTTTGGAGAAGATAAATCATGCTTCCATATAACTCGACTTAGGGGAACAGCAGTCAAAACTCACAAAGAGAAATAAACCCAGTTTGCTTGGATTAGGGGTAAAACAAACATACCCACACTCTCAACCAAGACATCTGTCCCCTGTACCTCTTATCACACAGTGGTAGCCACCAGTGCACCCGGCCCAGGGCAGGTGGGTTAAGGGAGGGGCTGGGCCATGAGAGCGCACCCTCCTCTGCCCCTGGTCCCTGTCCTCTGGCCATTCGGGAACAATGGGGATTGAGCACTGTTGACCTGACAACACCCCTAGCATGGGGAGGGCTGCCATCTGCGCCATCTTGGCTGTCATCATTAGAAACACAATCTCCAATGGATCTTTTCTAAAAGGAGCTCCAGGCCCCACTGCCAAAAGGTCTCCAGACGCACATAAGAAATTCAAAAAGGGGGAAAAATAGTCACGCAAGAAATCCATGCATACAGCAGCTGAGGTCATCAATTATTTACTGAATGAGGGAACCTTAGCCATGGCCCATCTGGAAAGGCCAGACTTAGGTCTCAAGCTGTGCCCCGCAGGTCAATAGCAGAAGCCCTGCTGACCTGACAGAAGCCTCTGAACTCAACTCAGGGTCACAGGAGTGCATTCTCAACGTTCAGTGGATACAAGTGCACATGTGTCATCTCCACAAATTAAGGACACTCAGCTCTGCCTCCCACATTCCATACCCAGACCTGGTATGCTAAGATACACAAAATCATGTACAGGACTTAAAAAAAGGGGCGGGGGGGGGGGGAGATTCAGATAATAGCTTTACAGTGGAGAAAGACGGACACGATCTTAGCCAAGTAATCAAAGTTAACCCCACCAATGATAAGATAAATTCACATGATGTGCCCTCCTGATCCGCTGTGCTGCGAACAACAGTGGTTCCTGTGCATTCCTGCCCAAAGTGCCCAACTCCCATCAGGAGAAAACACAGGACAAACCGAACTGAGGGCCATTCTACAAAACGACTCGTCTGCTCTCTTCAAAAACATCAATGTCATGGTACAAAGGAAGACAAGAAACGGTTGCAGATTAAAGATGACTAAAGAGACAAGGAAACCAGAGGCAATGCAGAATCCCAAGTTTCTTTTGCTATAAAGGATCTTGTTGGGACTACTGGCAAAATCAGTAAGATCTGAATAGTAGATATGATTCTCAATGTTAATTTCCTGACTTGATACTTGAATTATGTGAAAGAATGTGCACTGTGTTTAGGAAAAATTAACTCCTCCATCCCTAAATACTTTAGCCTTATATATTTGCAAATATCTCAGAGGTATCTGAAAATTATACACTCTGTGTGTGTGTTTCTGTGTATGAGAGAAAAACAAGCAAATGTGGCAAAATGTCATTTGGAGAGGCTAGGTAAAGGGTAATTAGAAATTCTTTGTTCCATTCTTACAAGGCTTCTGTAAGCCTATAATTATGTCAAAAGAAAAAAGTCAAAGGGAAAAAGAAAAACAGACATGAACGGCCACAGTGATTGTGTTCAAGTATAAGAATCAAGATTCACTGACATTTCCCCAGAGAACCCAAATTTTTGCAATGTGATTTCATTACTCTTAAACTGTCAAAAATAAAGTAAGAGTCACATCATGTCAGGGGCTTCAGGTGGAAAGACAGGCGGGTCAGGGAGGGCAAGGTCCCAGGCCTCCTCCTGTCTCTGCTGGCGGCTGCTCCAGAGGAAGTGGCCACCGAGAACCCACCCACTCCCTACCCAGGCTCAAGTATCCAAACTCCAGGCCAGCACTGTCAACGCTGCTCAGGGGTAGGCTCTGTACCTGCTGCTGTGTGCCAGACAATTCCACACAGCCACAGTACAGTCCAGAAACCAGCCAGAGCCAGCCCGTGGGCAAGGGAACAGACCTGAAGGTCACAAAGCTTGGCGTGCCCTCCCTGATGGCCCAAGGTTAGGGCTGGCCACACCGGAGCTGGGGGCTGCCCTCCTCCCACTAGGCAGCCACACTGCCTTCAAAATCCCCATCCATGCTCGTTACAGCCAATGGACAGCCTTTCCTTGGGGATGTGGCCAGATGGGCTGCCTCTTAAGTCCTCGTCCATGCTCCTTATAGCCGATGGGCAGATTCATCTTGGAGATGCTGCCCTTCTGGCCTCTCTGGAGAAGACAGAAAACTCAGTAACTTCCCCAAAAAGCTCCTGCTTTATGTAGTGAACTTGTACTTCCCACTAAAATCAATTCTTAATCAGATTTAATAGGCCTCTTGCCTCAGGTATCATTTTCAGCTAATGTTGACTCCCCCATGAGGAGAGCATGGCGGCTGCACAAGTCACTGTACCGTATCCATGATCATGACTCCCCCATGAGGACAGCATGGCGGCTGCACAAGTCACTGTACCGTATCCATGATCATGACTCCCCCATGAGGACAGCATGGCGGCTGCACAAGTCACTGTACCGTATCCATGATCATGACTCCCCCATGAGGACAGCATGGCGGCTGCACAAGTCACTGTACCGTATCCATGATCATGACTCCCCCATGAGGAGGGCATGGCGGCTGCACAAGTCACTGTACCGTATCCATGATCATGACTCCCCCATGAGGACGGCATGGCGGCTGCACAAGTCACTGTACCGTATCCATGATCATGACTCCCCCATGAGGACGGCATGGCGGCTGCACAAGTCACTGTACCGTATCCATGATCATGACTCCCCCATGAGGAGGGCATGGCGGCTGCACAAGTCACTGTACCGTATCCATGATCATGACTCCCCCATGAGGACGGCATGGCGGCTGCACAAGTCACTGTACCGTATCCATGATCATGACTCCCCCATGAGGACGGCATGGCGGCTGCACAAGTCACTGTACCGTATCCATGATCATGACTCCCCCATGAGGAGAGCATGGCGGCTGCACAAGTCACTGTACCGTATCCATGATCATGACTCCCCCATGAGGACAGCATGGCGGCTGCACAAGTCACTGTACCGTATCCATGATCATGACTCCCCCATGAGGACAGCATGGCGGCTGCACAAGTCACTGTACCGTATCCATGATCATGACTCCCCCATGAGGACAGCATGGCGGCTGCACAAGTCACTGTACCGTATCCATGATCATGACTCCCCCATGAGGAGAGCATGGCGGCTGCACAAGTCACTGTACCGTATCCATGGTCATGACTCCCCCATGAGGAGAGCATGGCGGCTGCACAAGTCACTGTACCGTACCCATGATCATTCTTCCTCTGCCAGTTTTCCTTTTTTTTTAAAACAGTGTCTCGCTTTGTCACCCAGGCTGGAGTGCAGTGGCATGATCTCAGCTCACTGCAACCTCCGCCTCGCGGGATCGAGCGATTTTCCTGCCTTAGCCTCCTGAGTAGCTGGGACCACAGGTGTGTGCCACCACACCCGGCTAACTTTTTGTGTTTTTAGTAGAGACCGGGTTTCACCATGTTGGCCAGGCTGGTCTCGAATGCCAGATCTCAACTGATCCACCCGCCTCGCCTCCTGAAGGTCTGGGATTACAGGCGTGAGCCACTGTACCCAACCTTTCTGAGAGTTTTCAAAGGACATATGTCCAGCAGGCTTTCAGCATTACCTTCTACTCCAGAAAATTCGGCTCAGAAGCCAATGCTCGAGGAGAGGGTCTCCCCGAGCACACCAACCAAGACTTCAGTGCCTTCTCCCTCTGAGCCAGCACAGGGCCCATCTCTCCGGGGGTGTGGTCCCCACCAGACTCCAAGTGCCCGGAGGGGATGGTTATCCGCTTGGCTCTGCAGCCAGCGGCTGCTGCAGAACACGTGTCGAAGTAAATAAAGTTAGACTTCAATTCTGCCTTCAAGTCGCAAGTTTACATCTGACACCAACAACGTAAGACCACCAGGGTCAGCATGCATTCTCAACGTATTTTCCAAGGCTGGAAAAAAGCACAGCCAAGTCACTCAGAAAAGTCTCTCTTGATAATGGCTTCTGAATGAAAGAGTTTCCCTGTCGTGCCAGAGGGGGCCAACTACTGGGTGGAAAAAGAGGCCCATTCCGCAGGCACCACTGCTGAGCCTCTGAGTCCCCAGGACAGGGATGTCCAAGGACACAACACTGAGAGCTGTGCACAAACCCTCGACCTGCGTGACGATACTGCCCTCTAAGACTCAGTCGCCTCGTCTACAAAAGAGGAAAAGATACCACATTACCATGACCATCTACCCTAATGAAAATGCCGCCAGGATCAAATACCACAACGCAAAGCCCTCTGTTCACATCCCAGTCTGAACAAGCACCCAGGATGCACTTGCTGTTGTTTGTTTGCCTTTTTTCTTTTTTTAAGGCAGGATCTCACTCTGCCTCCCAGGCTGGAGTGCAGTCTTGACCTCCTGGGCTTAAGCCGTCCTGCCACGTCAGCTTCTCAAGTAGCTGTGACTGTAGACACGCACCATCACGCCCAGCTAAAGTTTTTTCATTGTTGTTTTTTGAGATGGAGTCTTGCTCTGTCATCCAGCTGGAGTGCAGTGGCGCCATCTCTGCTCACTGCAACCTCCGTCTCCTGGTGAAAACAGAGGCCCATTCCATAGGCACCACACCATCTGAGGCAGTGTTTTCACTGTCTCCTGGTTAAAGCATTTTTCCTGCCTCAGCTTCCCGAGTAGCTGGGCTCTAGAGGCGTGTGCCACCACGCCCAGTTCATTTTTGTATTCTTTAGTAGAGATGGGGTTTCACTATGTTGGCCAGGCTGGTCTAGAACTCCTTACCTCAAATGATCTGCCTGTCTTGGCCTCCCAAAGTGCTGGGATTACAGGTGTGAGCCACAGCGCCTGGCCCCAGCTAGGTTTTTTGATGTTTTGTAGAGAAAACAGCCCACTATGTTATTTTATTTTTTGTAGAGAGATTATCGCAGTATGTTGCCCATACTGGTCTTGAACTTCTGAGCTTAAGCAATCCTCCTGCCTTGGCCTCCCAAAGTCGTGGAAGCATAGGCATGAGCCACTGTGAGCCCAGCTGGCTGCTGTTTAGAAGTGCATCTGTTCTTTGTGGCCTGGGAACAGGCACTGGCCCACACCATGAAGGCCGCCTCGAGGGGCTTGGGGAGCATCTCAGGAAAGAAGCTGCAGGGAGAACGGTCCAGTCATCCTTCTATTTCAAGCCAACAGCAGCCCCGTGGAAGGAAAGGTGACTAAATGAGAAGGAACGTGACTCAGAGGGAGGCGCTCTGGAGGCCGCTGTGCCTACCCCAGGAGGGGCTGGTCTCTAGGTGGAGTCCCTACCAGTCCGGAGGCTCCCACCCAACCTTCCCCATCCTCTCTGGGAAGGGAGGGCATTAAAGGTGGTTCCCTGGAAGCCACCTCCCCAGTCCTGAGGTTCACACCTCACTCTCAGGGGTCCGGGGGCGGCCCCGGTTAAAACATGGATTTCCAGACCAGTGAAGCACTCAGAAGCACAGCCCTCTCCTTGCCTGTCCTATGTCCCCTGGCGGAGGGTGGGTCTGGTATCTATGGGGCAGGCCCTGACCCTACCCGAGCAGCAGCAGCGTCCCACCATCCCCGCCTTCCTGACCCACCGGCGCTCTTTCCCACAAAGACGCCTTGAGATCCCCAAAACACGTCTCCACTGCTGCCCCAAGTCTGCCCCCAAAGGTTCGGCCTTCGCCACCTGTTACTGCCCAGGCTTGACACACAGCCGTGAGTTCTGCCGTCGCCACGTCAGCAGATCTCTGCCAATGTGTGCTTGCCCTTGAACATTTCCCCCAGCTCTAGGCAAACAAAGCCCTCTCCTTAGCAACAGCTCACTGGGCAAAACCCAAAGATGACCCGACCTGGCACACCTCCAGCACTCCAGGTCTCGGCTCATGACCACGGGACTGCGACAAAAATTACCTTCAACCCTCACGTCACCACCCATCGCCCAAGCTGCGACACCAATACATCAGCAAGAGAAATGAGGCGGATTGCAAACAGCTGCCGAGTTCCAAGATAAAGAGTTTTATTTTGGTGGCTAAGGGGAAAGTAGAGAAAAGCCGCCAACATTTTTACTAACAGCATAATTATATGAGAGAAAACTCCCTCCTTTAAGATTCCTACGCTGCCCTGACAGCAATTTAAGCAGCTGAGAAAAGATGGTGAAGACAAAGTCATTACGGCAGGATCCCGTCTCCTTCCTGTACACACGTCTGACTCTCTGTAATGACAATGAAAGCAAGCCCTGCGGGCATATGGCAGGAGAGCCACCTCCGTGTGCAACAGCAGTTGAATCAAGTGTTTAGTGGAGGATTTAGCTGTCTTAAAGATCCTATTAACCAGAGACAATTTCCATCCCAGGCTCCAGGCAGAGCTGGGAGCTTTCCTTCAGAAACGAGGGTGAAGAACCTCCAACAGTAAGTTTTCTGCGAGTGCTGAAACTTCCAGCCCAAAGCCTTCAGCAAATCACTCCATGGGGAAATCTAGTCCTGTCAACTTTAAACCGGCCACCTTGTGTTAACCGGGACTTTCGCAGCTAGGGTGTGGGCAATCTTAATGCACAGCTCTGCTACTATATGAGTTCACTTAAATGATCCCCTTGTTTCTGCTCTTACCCCTCCCAAGCCATTTTCCAGAGACACCCAGGGGGATCCTCATTGAAAACTGAAACATGATCCTAGCCCAGTGTCCTGGAAGTTCTCCAGCAACGCCCAATGCCTTCATGGTCAAGATCCGGGTCTGCCCTCACAGGGCCACAACCGCACTGGCTCCTGCCCTGGCTACAGCCCCTCAACCTTGAAACCTTTCCCCAGATGCCCCATGGTTGGCCTCCTACCATGCCACTCTCAGCCTCCCCACAGAGATCCACTCCCTATGTTCCCACCAAAGGGTCCCCTCAGTCCAAAGTATCTCTCTGGTCTTAATGTTTGTGTCCCCTGCAAATTCCTATGCTGAAATCCTCATCCCCAAGGTGAGGCCTTTGTGGGGTGATTAGATGATGAGGGTGGAGGGCTCACAAATGGGATTAGTGCCTGATGAAAGAGCTCTTTTGGGCCAGGCGCGGTGGCTAATGCCTGTAATCCTAGCACTTTGGGAGGCCGAGGTAAATGTATCACCTGAGGTCAGGAGTTCAAGACCAGCCTGGCCAATACGGCGAAATCTCGTCTCTACTAAAAATACAAAAATTTGCCGACTGCAGTAAATTTTGATCCTGCAATCCTTGTAATCCCAGCTACTTGGGAGGCTGAGGCAGGAGAATTGCTTGAACCTGGGAGGTGGAGGTTGCAGTGAGCCGAGATCGTGCCATTGCACTCCAGCCTGGGCAACGGAGCAAAATTCCATCTTGAAAAAAGAAAAAAAAGAAAAAAGAAAAAAAAAGGAACTTTAACCCTTCCACATAGAGAGTACCATCTCTGAACCACAGCGTGGGCCCTCACCAGACATGGAATCTGCTGGCATCTTGGTCTTGGACTTCCCAAGAATTGTGAGAATTAAATTTTTGTTGCTGCGAGCCACCTGCTTATGGAATTTTGTTATAGTAGCCCAAGCGGACTAAGACAACATACTCTTGACTTGACACTGAGAAAGCCAGCAAGACCACAGGCCCTCAGGGAGGGGGCCCTGCCTCTAGAACACAAGCTCAGTGGGAGTGGGGCCACACTGCACCTCGGATCCTGAAGAACAGTCCCCAACACACGTGTGCACACAGACAAGCGCACGCACACACACACACACAATCTCTGAATGGACGGACGATTGAGTCTGAACAGATCATGGACCAGCCCTGATTCTTCAGCCCTAACTTCAACCTTGAAAGGAAAATTTAGGCAATTACTTACTTTTTTTTTTTTTTTTTTTTGAGACGGAGTCTCATTCTGTCGCCCAGGCGTGGTGTGCAATGGCGTGATCTCAGCTCCCTGCAACTTCCGCCTCCTGGGTTCAAGCGATTCTCCTGCCTCAGCCTCCCGAGTACCTGGGATTACAGGCGCCTGCCACCAATGCCCGGTTAATTTAATTTTTGTATTTTTAGTAGAGATGGGGTTTTGCCATGTTGCCCAGGCTGGTCTCAAACTCCTGACCTCAAGTGATCCGCCCACCTCCAGCTCCCAAAGTGCTGGGATAACAGGCGTGAGCCACTGCGCCTGGCCAAGGGCAATTACTTTTTAAGTACTGAACATCAGTGAAGGTCAGTGGCATGATGTCCTGGGTCCGTCCTCCGCAGGTTATTATAAAGAAGACATCCATGAGGGCCAATGTCCACACCGGCCAGTAAACACTCCCCCAGTCCCCCTGAGGGGCAAAGGTCTTCTAAAGGTCTTCTAAAGAGCCTGGGCCTGGTCCTTTTGTCATTCAATTGGCCCAACACCCACTCACATGCCTCTCGTCTCCTCACTTAGTCCTCATTTTCCCACAGCATGCCACGACAAGCCTTGAGGCCAGGCGGCTTGTCTGCATCTCACAGCACGTATATGCTCTCTCTGTCTCTCTCTTTCTCTCTCTCTCTCTCTCACTGGAGGACAGCTTGTGTGGCTTTACGAATTCTCTCAATTTACAAGAACTGTGCTTCCTTGTCTCCCAGCCCAGTTCTGCCCTCTGGAATCGGTTGCCTCCCCATTTCCTGGAACAATACTCTGAGGACAGGTGCTTTTTCTCCGGGCTCAGCAGCCTCGGATGCCTGAGTTACCTTCCTCCACCCTCCATTCCCACCTGCTTCGGTGAGCTCTTCAAATGGTCAAGGCACAGTTCACATCTGGCCCTGGAATCCTGACACAGCACGCCAGCCCACAGAGAACTGTCCAGGATGCCTGAGAGCTGATGGAGCCACCAAGAGGTAAACTGAAAAGGGACAAAAGGTCACAGGAGATCCTGTCAAGACAACTGTAACTGGTAGGTACTGTGCGTCGGACGTACTGCACGATGTCATTCAAGAAGCTCACGGAGGCCGGGCGCGGTGGCTCAAGCCTGTAATCCCAGCACTTTGGGAGGCCGAGACGGGCGGATCACGAGGTCAGGAGATCGAGACCATCCTGGCTAACACGGTGAAACCCCGTCTCTACTAAAAATACAAAAACTAGCCGGGCGAAGTGGCGGGCGCCTGTAGTCCCAGCTACTCGGGAGGCTGAGGCAGGAGAATGGCGTAAACCCGGGAGGCGGAGCTTGCAGTGAGCTGAGATCTGGCCACTGCACTCCAGCCCCGGCGACAGACTGAGACTCTGCCTCAAAAAAAAAAAAAAAAAAAAAAAAAAAAAGAAGCTCACGGAACAGCAGTCGGCAGGAGTAACAACAGAACAAGGATAGCGGAAGGAAGTTGGCAAGGGGCGTGGACTGCTGTGGGGGGTTCTAAAGAATGAAAAGGGATGGGAGTGGGATGACCTGTGTAGTCGGACAGTACAGATGATAACCATGACCCCAAATCAAGAGTAATAAACATATAAAGAGTGTCTCTTTACCACTCAAATGATGACAGGAGGCATCAAGGCAGCCACTTCTGATACCCACCATGCAACTGAGGGTTTTCTCTGATGCTGCTGGTCATCACTCAATCGTGGCGAAACAACACAGCCAGCCTCAGAGCATGCCATTAATCAATCAGTGCAATGGACAAGCTTCCATCACCCCGGATAACCTCAGGATTGACCATTATTGCTCATTACCTTCTGAACTGCAGGGAATAAGTCCACATCACCTGAAAATGTCTCTCTCCTGGAAATTACACAGTAAGTGTTTCCGTTGGCTAAAAATCAACAGCCCTACTCAACGCCTAACAATTGAGTTTTGTTAACAGCCACAAAAAGAGGGGGCAGATCACACCCTTCATAATTCCCACTTCTCACCACTATGTAAACCCACCTACTTCTAAGAGCTGCACCAAATTCAGAGATCTACTTGGGAGCTAAATGCCCTTCGGAGCTCCCCTGGGCTCCCTGCCCTCCTGAAGACTTTTATTATCAGTTCTTCCAAGATAAGATCAAGATGAGATAAATACCAAACAGAACCATTTCACTTTCTTCATGTATCAAGTGTGTCTTTGACAGTAGCTGGGATTCACAAAATCGGTTGCGAAGATATAAAATCAGTATTAGAGACACAAAAGCCATGTTTTAATTTTTTTAGTAGGGTAAGAATAACATCTCTCACACAAGTATATTTGTCACTTATGCCTCAAAACAAGCTGCGACCTACATAGTATTTCAGAGCCGTATGACATGCTGTAAACATTTTTTTACTTTAAAAGACGTGCTCTCGACAATAAATTTTAGGCGAGAATAAAATTTGCTTTTTTCATAAGCGTGGAGGAAAACAAACACTACCAATGGGATTTTGTTTTTCAACATCTGGAGATTTTAAAGTACCAGAGGTTGACACAAAAACTTTAAATCAAAGTAATGAAAATGCCTGACAGAATCAGTGAAATTCTTTTGTGAAAGAGCCAACCCAACTTGACAGCTGAACTTCAGAAGTCACGTGTGGCCCAGGGAGAGCACAGGTGTCTAGCGGAGGAGGTAACCTAGAGCTCCCAAGGACGGTTTCTGGCCACCGTTTGGGCTGTTTCTCTTTCTGAGTCTACACATTTGCAAAGCGTGCAGATCAGGCAGGCACAGCTCAAAGTGGCTGAACACACCCAGAAGGACCAGCCAGAGAATTTAAGATGTGCAGGCGAGAGCAGCCAGGGAGCAAAGGATGCTTGCAGGAGGCGGACGCTGGGCAGCTTCCAGGACTGAACTACACATGCATTTCCTGCAGAGTCCTAGCTCAATCCTTGACATACAGCAGGGACTTAATAAATGTCTGCTCCATAGCATACACTACTAGTACTTGCCATCTGGCTGACAAAGGGAATGGCCTAACAGGTGGGACCACGTCATAGGAGGGTTCTCATCTTGGCCTCTGTTGGCTCAGTTTCATATGCCTCTCCCCTGGAAGTCTGCACACTGATGTTGTCCTTGGGAACACTTCCGGCTGTGCTGCACCCTCTGTGTTTGCTCCACTGGTGGGAACCTGGGGGCCAAGGGGCCCCAGCAGTCAGCTCCAATGCAATAGTCCTTGAAGAGCACAGCCAAAGCTATGCTTGTTCTGGACAGGTAACTCCCCCTTTCATGGGCAGGGGGAGGTAAAGGGAGCAGCCAGAAGCAAAAAGGAATTTTTCTCTAAAAATGGAATTGCTGAAAGGCACTTAATAGAGGGATAGGGGCCAGGCATGGTGGCTCACACCTATAATCCCAGCACTTCAACAGGATGAGGCTGCGGTGAGCCGAGATCACGCAACTACACTCTAGTCTGGGTGACAGAGTTCCTGGCTCAAAAAAAAAAAAAAAAAAAAAAAGGCGGCAGGGGAGGGGGCAGATGGGATGTGGTTGATACCTGAAACAACAGTGAAAGGCAAAGAATATGTATCATAAACTGAATTACAGACTTAAGATATTTTATGTTTATAAATGATTTCATAGAAAAAATACGGAACAATAATGGTTGTTTAAAAAAAAAGTCTGAGGAGGGCGAGCACGGTGGCTCACACCTGTAATCCCAGCACTTTGGGAGGCCAAGGTGGGAGGATCACTTGAGGCCAGGAGTTTGAGACCAGCCTGGGCAACGCAGTGAGACCTGACCTCTGCCAAAAGTTTAAAGATTTAGCTGGGCATGGTAGCGCATGCCTGCAGTCCTAGCTATTTGGGAGGCTGAGGCGGGAGGACTGCTTGAGGCCAGGACGTTGAGGCTGCAGTAAGCTGTGATGGCACTCACCCTGGATGACAGAGCAAGACCCTGTCTCAAAAAAAAAAAAATTAAAAAATAAAACAAAACAAAACAAAACTGAGGAGATGGGGGAAAATAACCAACCACACTGACAGCAAGTTGGCAAACTGCTTATGTCTCCAAGCACTGGTCCATGTAATTTGCAGGTACTAAGTCATTTATCCTTTACAAGCTTATAAAACAGGTACTGTTATTACTCATATTTAAGGAGGAAACTGAAGCAAAGAAAAGATCAGCCATTTTCCCAATGTCACACAGCTACCAAAGGCAGAGGGAGGAATTGAGTCTAGGCAGCTGGATGCTAGCACACACAGTTCTGCCAAAAGAGACAATTGAAAAAACAAAGGATATGTCTGAACACAAACCAAAACCACAGTAAGTACAGACTCCACTTAGGTAAAATCCTGGGTGTGCACACATGCCCAAAGGCAGTAAGAGGGAAAGAAAAGTGCTGGAGAGGCCCACTGATCTACAGAGATAGGCACAATCTGCCGTATCGAATGGGAAGGCAGGAGTAACAGGACTCCTTTCGGTAAGCCAACACAGACACCCTCCGTATGCTCAGATGCACTTGGAAGTCCTGGTAAAGGCAAGGAGAAAGACAGTATCTGAAGACTGGGGAGGGAAGGTAATTAGCTCTGTCTTCGTAAATCGTGCACTGCACCGTTTCCCTCTTCAACAAATGCATGACTCCTTTGGAAGCATCAGGGTGACCAGCTGTTTTATTCCCTATTTAAAAAGTTACATACGCCAGGTGCAGTGGCTCACACCTGTAATCTCAGCACTTTGGGAGGCCAAGGCAGGAGGATCACAAGAGCCTGGGAAGTTTGAGACCAGTCTGGGCAATACAGGGAGACCTCATCTCTACAAAAACACAAAAAATGAGCTGGCCATGGTGATGCATGCCTGTGGTCCCAGCTATGTGGGGAGCTGAGGCAGGACTGCTTGGGCCTGGAGGTCAAGGCTGCTGTGAGCCGTGACTGTGCCACTGCACTCCAGCCTGGGTGGGTGACAAGAGTGAGACCCTGTCTCAAAACAAAAACAAAAACAAAAACAAAATCCAAACATATATTCATTACAGAACATTTGGGGAGGAGGAGAGGGTACAGGAAAAAAAAAAAAATCACCCAAAATTCTACCAACTAAAGATAGTAGATAATCATTATGAACCGCTCCTCATCAGCCTTCCCCCATGATTATTTTTATGGTTCTATTCATAAATGTTCAACATTCGATACTGAAGCTTTTCATTTTAAGACAAACATTCTACTTATTTCAAACTGTGAAGGCACCATTTGAAAAAGAATTAGCTGTTTTCCCACTGTTGGATGCTTCAGTCATCTGTCTTTTTTTGCTGTCAAGTAACACCATAACTAAAATCTTGGTGCATTAAAGCTTTCTTGGCACTGGGTGGGGAAGGGAGATTACTTTGTCAAAGAGCACGTGTGTACTTACCTTTACGGAAACGTGACACTGGTTTCCTTGTCCGGATTCTTTTTTTTTTTTTTTTTGAGACGAAGTCTCCCTTTGTTGCCCAGGCTGGAGTACAGTTTCATGATCTCTATGATCTCTGCTCACTGCAACCTCTGCCTCCTGGGGTCACGAGATTCTCCTGCCTCAGCCTCCCTAGTAGCTGAGACTGTAGGTGCATGCCACCACATCCAGCTCATTTTTGCATTTTTAGTAGAGAAGGGTTTCAGCATGTTGGCCAGGTTGGTCTCGAACTCCTGACCTCAAGTGATCCGCCCACCTCTGCCTCCCAAAGTGCTGGGATTACAGGCATGAGCCACCACCCCCAGCATTCCTTGTCTGAAGGTTCTAATAGATTACTTCATAGTCACAATCTATGACAGTATCTTATCTATCCTTCTTCCCACCCGCCACCAGCAAGTATGTGGGGACAGACCTGGATAGACACACACACGGGCATGGCGGCCTCATCCTACAGGGTTAGTTCCACAGTGGCAAGTCAGGCCCTGGGGGCAGTGGAGTAGAACAGAGTGGTGCCATCGGGAGGCAGTGATGTCACCAGGTAGCAGGTGTCCTGTCTCTGGATAAGCCCCATGTTGGGACAGACTGTTTCTTCTGGAACGTACCCAATGTGGGCACCGATTTACATTTAGGAACAAGGACTTCTGCAAGATGCCCAGTTTCCACATGAGAGTGACACCCAGTGAGATGCTCACACAAAGCAGGGCACACACAGCGCCAGGAAAATAGCCCGTCTTCTAGAGTGGTGGGGACAGCACGTGCTTCCCGGGTTTGACGGTGGCCCACAGCCCATCTCAGGACCCAACACCAGCCGCAACCGTTACGTGGTGCTTGATTGGCACTCAGAACGCACACTCAGCGCCCAGTGACTCCGGACTCCAAGCTGACCATTCTCTATTCTGCCTCAGTATCTCAGCCCCCTTCATCTGCACTGTCCAAAGCCCGCTCAAGTGTCGGAAGCCGTCTCCACGGTCAGATCCATCCTGCACGCTAAGTGAGTACCTTTAACCTCTAATGCTGGGTTGAAAAACAACTCAGTGTTTTGGAAAGTAAGTTTTCTACTCCAGCAATCTGAGGGTGGGGACATCCACAGGAACCCTGGGGCCCACAAGGAAAAGAGAAGACAGGCTTAATCACTGAATTCTCCCTCAAGAATTCCAGCGGCCAAATGTCCTTTCTGATCCCGTGTGCTGCTCTGAGAGAACATTCTAGCCACTCCTTTGTATATGTGAAAACCACTGCAGCAGGTCCTATTTTGGGCAGATTTTCCACATTAAAAGGCACAATGGTTAACGTGATCGTATGATACACCTCCCACCCACGACACTTTGTTTAATTCAAACTCAAATACCAAAGCTGGAGAGTCGACTGTTTACCACACTTGAATTTATAAATTGCCTTCCTGCCCGTCACCCGGGCTGCCCCACCCCCACCCTTCTTTCGACACAGCTGGGTGGGAATGCAGTGACCTAATATCACTGGACAGATAATTCCTTGCCTTGGGGAAAGGCTGGCAAAGCCCATGGCATCTGCCATTTCCAATCGACTCCTCGGAACAGCAAGTAGGGGCTTGTGCCAGGACACTCGGGGGGCAGCACAGAACGCGTGCAACTGTGGCTGGAAGTGAAAACATAAAAACCCACCCACGGCCTCGTTGGGAGTCACTGCTCTGCATTGGAAAACCCGGGTGTTTGATTCAACTAAATCATCTCAAAGCCTGCATTGGAGAAAATAATTGAATTAAAGAGTTGCTATAACTCATTCAAGTGAGATAAAAACCATCCAGTGGGAGGCGAGACAGCAAGGCGAAGACACTGCTGCTAGAATGTGCCGTCTTCTCGAGATCGCGAGGAGAAAAGCAATATAATGTGGTTCAAAGGACAGATGGGACTTTCCTAATTGTCCCCAGATTCCTAGCAGCAGGGGTGGTAACTAAATGGTTTCAATTAAAAGTTAAAGAAACAGAGGAAAGCAGGCGGTAAGTTATGCCTGGTGCTGATAAGCCTCATTCGGATCAGTCTCAGGGATGCTTTGTCCCGATTTCAGACAGCCAAGTGTCAATGGCACACGAGTGGTGGAGCCATCCCAACATGTCACCCTGACAAGGTGACAAATAAATCTGTCTGTCAAATGCACTGTCATGAACGCCCGTGTGAGCGTCATGGAGCCAAGCGCCAGGCATGCGGCGACGGCTCAGAGCAGGGCCCTTCCATCTGCAATCAGGGAGAAAAAGGGACGGATGCAAACACTAGAACACAGCCCCAGGAAGCAACGATGATGTGGGGGTTACACACCTCAGGGAGGACGCTCCACTGCTGACGACGGCTACAGGCTGGTTTGTGCCGAGCACGGTATGGCTCAAGCACAATGTGACATGGGCCATGGAATCAATGTCTACCCCTTCACCAGGGGCTCTCAAGCAAGGGATGTTATTCACCCTGGGGACACTGGGACATGTGTGGTGACATCTCTGGTCACACTGGGGTGGGGAGGGAGGTAACACTGGCATCGGGTGGGTAGAGGCCAAGGATGCTGCTGAATATCGTATGATGCACAGGACAGCCCCCCACAATGAAGAACCACCAGACCCAAAATGTCAACAGTGCCAAACTAGAAACTCCTGCCTTAAAGGAATCATAAGTTGAAGTCTCTGAAGTTCCAAACTAGAAATGCTAAAAAAAATGGCTGGGACTGATGACAGGCAATTTTTTTTTTAAAACCAACATAGGATATAAGCGATGTCATGCAAGGGAAAAGTAAGTGCATCAAACAAGCAGAATAGACAACAAGCATGAGGGTGAGCTCCAGCCTCTGAAGCAGCGTGGAAGAAGCAAGTGCAGCAGGGCTGGGTGGCACTGTCCTGCAGATGCTGATTCAGAAGAAGCTGACCCACAGCCGAGTGTGGCTGAGGTAGACCAAGAACAGGAGGTCTCCTGGGGATGACCGCAGCCCCATCTTTTAGGGTAGGTCTCTCAACACACTCACAGTTCCCATGCATGTCACTGCTCCGGGAGGAAGTCTGACACACACCTAGCAAACAGATCTTGGAAAAAATGAATCCCTAAATGTGAGACGGTCTCTGCTGACAAAGGCAAACAGAGGGGCTTAGAGTCCCAGAAAGCCAAGGTCAATGCCGAAGGCTCTGAATGCAAATACTCAGCATCCACCAGCCCAAAGTCAGAGAGCAGCCCAGCTACCACCAGGCTGCTCTGGAGTCATGCAGCTTCCAAGGGATGTGGTCAAAACAAAGACCACCCAGCAAGGACGGCGGGAGGAGCCTCACGAAGTGAGCCTGGGAACAGCTCCTCCCGTCCTCGTTGGTGTTAGGGGTCACCAGGCCCCACCACCAGGAAAAGACAAGAATAGTCACTACCATATGCTCTGAGGACGCTAGTCCTTCTGGAACCGTGGGCCTCAAGAAGGAAGCGGACTAAGGTGCTCCTTCTTGCCATCACTGCACCCCATGTCTGGGTGGCTCCTGCTGAGTTTGAGGTTGGCAGATGTTTTGTGACATCCTTACCTCAAAACTAGGTGCGTACAGTGACAGGGCCTGGGGATCCAGGCTGGAGCAGACACCGAGCCCTGCAGACAGCACAGTTTCTGTAGGAAGTAGCAGGTTTCTCACTGTTTACAAAAGCTCTGCAGTGACTCCAGGGTTAGGCTAAAGATGACCCCACTCAGGATTCACTAAGCCTTGCTAAGGCCCAATGGTCATGAGGTAGGGGGCAGGGGAGTCCTTGCCTTTGCCAGGAAATCCCACCAAGTCCACCTCCTCGGCCCTAACTTGGCCCTAACTAGGAAGCCCTTTGAACTGCATACCCAAAGGCAAACCAGGAAGGGAGTGCAGGGAGCAGGGGCTCATCTCCTTTCCCTCCACAACTTAATACTTAAGGGGTTATTTTTTTGTCCCCTTTGTCAAATGCAAAAAAGCAAAACACAACACGCATATGGTTTAAATAAGACATGTTTGCATTCTTGTTATAAGAACTCTGGAAACCAAATCCGAGTACTCAATTATGTAGCCCTACTATTAGTTAACACTTCATTACTATACTTCGTATTTCCTTCTCGTCTTTTTTTCTGAGAGTAGATTAAAGAGAAAGAAGACACTGAACTCTGTTGAACCTACCCCTATGGGGGGAAAAAAGTCTCAGGTATGAAAAGTGAAAAAGAAAACAAAAATGTAAAATAATACAGTGATAAAATCTCTGCATGATTTAAGACTATCGCCTCATGAATCTAACACTGACTGATCAATACTTCCTACTTCCCAGCTCAGAAGTGGGACAACATCGCTACTCGACTGAACAGATGGCTAACAACAACCAAATAAACCCCCTCCCTGCCAAAACAGCTACCGGACACCAGAATGCAGATTGTAACATGTGGTCATTTACAAAACTACACGCTGTGAAACTCTCTGCTGAGTCAGGTTACCTAGACACAGCTCTGTCTAACACGTTCTCTCACCTAAGATTATCGTATACATTAAGGTTTAAAAAAAAGCCAGCCAGCCCAGGTAAGAAATACAAAAGTCCATGCGGCATGAAATGGCTCAAAGAGACTGGTTTGGTGGAATTAACTAGTGGTTTAATGCGGGGCGGGCGGGGTCTGATATACAAGAGTGCCCCGATTTCTTCAGAGAAATTAACATTTCAACCCTGTTTTTATCTAAAAGTCATTAAACTGTGCAACATGAATTATTGGAACTGTAGCAGCGAATTAACTCTATTCATCAACTAAGTCCAAACATTTTAGAGTGTATCTGTAATGAAAAAATAGCTCTACATTTCTATCTCTTCTCATTAAAGTAAACCAGTTTTCCCTCTCTCAGTATATAAAACTGTCTTCTCTTCACATAATTTATATTACCATAAGCTGGCTCACATTCTAAACTATTACATGTCTCCAATTAATTTTTGCAGCTTTTGCCTGAAAATTTAATGAGATAGTAGTGGATGAACCTGCTGACTCCAGATTATGTGTATGCTCCCAATATTAATGTTGGCACAATAAAATAATCTGATCCACACCTGACTCAAGCATTTCCCCTCGCTGTGGGTATAAAGGTAACGTGGAAACCAGGTCCACTCATTTCAGTCTTTTAAATCCAATTACAAAATTTACTAGTCTCAAATTAAACCGCTCCTACTCGTCAACCTGGGAGGAAAGGAGAAAAGCAGCAGCACGGTCTAATTATCCCAACACCATTTCTATCAACACTGCAGGGAACGGCTATGATGGATGACTATTTCTCCAAGGCCTCAGTTCTCTACCGTGGAGGAGTCACAGGCCACACTCCTCAAAGCCAGCCCATTGCCAGGGTAACCCCCGTGATGAGTAGAGGGCACAAGGAGGCCCTTACTCTGTCCCGCTGCTACGGGCGCGCCTTACGTGCATGCCTCAGGTGGGGTCCATACCATTCACGACTTGGTTGTACATGTGTGCATATCAGTGTGTCCATGTCAGATGTATGTGTGCACACGTGTGAGCATGTACATGTGTGTTCATCTACATGTGTCTGAGTTCAGACGACCAGGTGAGGGGCACTAGCGACTCTAAGTCTCAATGACAGGCCCTCTGTAGTTCTTACTTTTTGCCAAAGCGTTGAGGTGCCAGCAGAAGGCAAAAAACGCCGACAAGGCTGGGAGCAGTGGCTCGCACCTGTAATTCCAGCACAGTACCTTGGGAGGCCAAGGTGGGTGGATCACTTGAGGTCATGACTTTGAGATCAGCCTGATGAGATGGTGAAACCCCATCTCTAACAACAGTAGCCGAGCACGGTGGCAGGTGCCTGTAGTCCCAGCTACTAGGGAGGCTGAGGCAGGAGAACTGCTTGAACCCAGGAGGTGGAGATTGCAGTGAGCCGAGATTGCGCCATTGCACTCCAGTCTGGGCGACAGAGCGAGACTCCATCTCAGAAACCAAACAAACAAAAAACGCCAACAATACCATTAACAGCAGCAGCAGCAGTCAGTAATCAATGTTCAGAAAGTGCCTGCTATCCCCGTTTTCTTTTTTGCCAAGCACTGAGACCGTCCCAGCCATCAGTCCATAGGTGTGTGGACCCAGCTCTGGGAATGAACAGAATGGAGCTTGGATATACTACTCCCAAAATTCCATTCCCTCCCTAGGCTGATAATGACAGTGACACCCACATACACTAGCCCTGGTGGCTGACAATTTAGTCATATCGAGAGAATACGCGGTACCCAGGTGCGTCTGGTGTACGGGTGGTCCCCAAGGCATCAGTTGGTTGATGTGTGTTTAACAGTCCTTAGGAAGGCCAGGACATGGGGATGAGTGGGCCATGCTTCCGAGGATGGGGCTTTATGTCCAAAGATGGCCAGAGGACCCCCCCATTCACACCTGTGCCCTGCACCTTCACAGTGCCAATGAGGCAGCCTGGGGCTGCTGCTGGTGAACACAGACAGAAATGAGAGAGAGAGAGAGAGAGACAGAGAGAGAGAGAGAGAGGGACAGAGAGAGAGAGAGAAAGAGAGAGAGAGAGAGAGAGACACTCAGGCCTTGGAGCTGCCCGCCCTGTGCTACTTTAGCCTGGAGTTCTGGCTACAGCAAAGACCAAGGGGCTCATTCTGCTCTGGGGCCACCTCCTCCCTACATCCCCTCCACCCCCGCCACCGGGTGTGTGGGGAATGGAACTGCAAAGCTCACAATAAACTCAGCAAGCTCACCTGACTGAGCTTCTACCAAGCCAGAAAGCCTCCTTTCCATGCGCCGCTGGTCTGCAAGCTTGGAGTCTATAGAGAGACTGAAGAAAAGCCATCATACCAGAATGTGGTCAGGTACGTTCAGTACACACAGGTTTATACCAACATCTAAACTTTTAGGAAAAGGTCATGGAGCAGAACATGCTGGGTGTGCAACTGAAACCCAGACCTAGGTTCAAATCTGACCTCTGTTCTTGCCAAGTGCCAAGGGAAATCAATTAACTCCCCTTATCCATTCAATTTATAGGAATAAATAAAGGTAAATACCTCAACCTTGCAAGGTTGTGCCACACACAGGACCAACTCAAGCTGTGCAACATCTGGCACGCATGCCACATGAGGCTTCCTTTCCAGGGCAACCAGCTGGACCATTCTGGGCCCTCCCAATTAAAAAGGCCCTTTTCAACTCTGCTTTCCTGGCCAGAGAAGGCCTGGGACATGAGCCCCAAGCTCCACCACTCCAGGTTCACTGAAAGATACCCCCATCCTGAACTCCAGCTGGAGCCATCTCCCTCCACTCCCTTTTCAGGGGGCAGCTTTCAAAGGGTGCAGTTCCTCACTCTCAATAAAGCAATGCTTCCTGCCTTAGAGAACTGTCAACAAGTTTATATGGAAAATAAGCTCTTGAGTTGCCAAAAAGCCCTGGCTAAAGGAGAACCCAATGGTGCCAAGCTACCAGGGGAGGTGGCACCTCCAAGAGTGGCAGAAGGGTCCCAAGGACTGTTCAGGTCCATGGTCTCTTCCTCTGAACCCATCACTCCAGCCAGTCTGGTCTAGGCCAGGACGGAGTAGGGATGGGGGTGGTAGATAAGACCAGGTCTGGCCAGCCCAGGCTCTTCCCAGAACCAACACAATCCCAGCACACTGTGGCCAGAAGCATGCTCAAAACAGGACTTTGTGCAGGCTCAGATTCAGTCCTAAGGCACCAGAAAAAAACAGCCTTAAATTTGAAACTGCCAAGCCCTGGGGGGGGGGCGGGGGCGGGGGCGGGGGGCACAGAAGGTCTCATCAAGATCACACACAGATTCTGAAAACCTTCTCATATTGAAGAACGGGAGCTATTAACTGTGTTAGCAGCATGCACAGATGTTGTCTACATCTAAAAATTCCCAAATAGATCAATTAGCATATTATAAAGAATTTACTTCCATTTTCCCTTGACAGATCATAAAGACCAAAATGTAACGTTCAGTTTGAATTGACAAGTGTGTATAGCAGGAGATGCTGTATTAAATGCAGACCACAGTGAAAGAAAATGGTATTTGATGACTGGCCACCTAATTCTCAGAGTAGAATGTCAAAGGCCAGAAATCCATTTATTTAGTAACCAAAGCTCAACATCACACAAGTCACTTGGGCTCTGGTAAGCGAAGTCCTACCGTCTGCACTTGGTAATTCCACTGCTCCACTTGTTTCCTAGGTAAGATACTGGGAGCATGTGTGGAAAACCAAGACAAGGCTAGAACCCAGGGGCAAATACACGTGCACACACATACACGAATCAAAGGAACAAAAATTTTTGGGGAAAAAAAATTGAAATTTAACTTTTAAACAAAAATAAAAGAAGGTATAACAACATTCTTATGTACTGAAATTCTAAGCATGTCTTTACTTGTATGCTTGGAAGGAAGGGCTGGAGGAGATAAGGATGAGAGGAAAAACACGAATAAAATAAAACTAAAATTCAGCTAATAGATGCAGACTTGTCCTTCTTCCCATTCTTCCAGAATCCTCTTCCTAGATTGCAAATCAAAATCTGTATTTAAATAGAAAATCTTTAGCGTAGGGAAGAGGAAGCCGTCAGGTACAAAGGTATTGCATTCAGTATCTATGGGCACAATACTGCATTTTAAATGAGATGAAAGATTTTGAAACTTACTGAATATATGACATATTCCAAATTATCTTGTTATTCCTACTATTTTTACTAAATTTTTCTATCCTAACAGGTGTTTCTCTTTTATGGCCAGAACTTTTAATAAAAGTAACGTGATATTACATCATTCTATCATTTTAATCTTGAGAAAAGATTACACGATCCAGGGATCTTATAAGCTGTGGGTTCTGATAATTCAGCCATTATTCAGTGTGAAATTCAAACAGTCTGAATTCATTAACATTGGTTGTTACAAATCTGCATTTTTAGACTTTGCCATAAAATGCAGGAGTCCAGACCCAGTGACCTGAATCTAACTGCCTTTCATGTGAAGTGGCCGTGTTCCCGGCCTCTCCCAGTGTAGTTCTCGAGAGAAAGCCTCATGTCTTCGTCCTCTCCATGGCTGGCCTCAGGCTCTTTGGTCACACTTAATGTTCAGGCAAATTGCAGAGACCTCAAGCTATTTCAAGGAGTAGAGACATATTCCCAAGGAAGGATGTACATTACGAAACAGATGTCCCGGCGGGCATAGGAGCAGGTGCAGTAGCATGGTGCCAGCACCTCGCCTTGGCTGCGGCTGGGATCAGCACACCCTCACAACTAAAACCCCAATGCATGACATTTGGGAAGGGCTTCAGGGAAACCCCAAACCTTTCACTGCTTGATAGAAAACCATTACTACCAGGTCGATGGGCAAGGAGTGAGCATCCCACATCCCAAGTGCCAGGAGGAAGACAGAACCTTCAGGGACACAGTAGACCTCTCATGAGCAGGACAGTTTTGAGTTCCATTCGTTGCATCTAAATGTTCATTGCAACACAGACCACAGGTGCTGGTTTGGAGAGATGCAACCTGTACTACCCTCGTCCTCCAGCCCAGCCAGGCAAGCAGGGCATCTTCCACACGCTAAGCCTTTGGCTGTCCACATTTACTGGTGCTGCTGCAGCCATCATTTTTGTGTGTGTACATATATCCATGGGGTACAAGTGCAATTTTCTACATCCATACATTGCATTGTGGCGAAGTCAGGGCCTTCAGTGCCTCGATCGCTGAAGCAATGCACATTGTACCCACCAAGTCGCCTCTCATCAACGCCCCCCCTCAGTCCCCATTATGTCATTCCACACTCAGATTGTCATTCTTGACTCAGCAGTCATTCTCGACTAAGCTCTTAACGTGTACCAGGTACCTGTCAAGCCCTGTTCAATACTGTTTCATTGAATCCCCACAACTCTGAGATTAAGCCCTACTATCTGCTGCATTTGAAAGGGGGAAACCGAGGCACTAGGCTCAGAGGGGCATAGTTTGCCCAAGGTCAACACCATCAGAGGACAAAGTCAAGTTGCAAGCATTTTTTGGTCATGCCATGAGGACCCTGCCCTCTTGCCATCACCAAGGCCAGGACCAAGTCCTGTGTAATTAGAATCATTACCTTCCCCTTGCAAACACCAGGAGGAAGTGCCAGAGTCACTGCTGGAGGGAGTGACTGTTATGATGCAATTCCATGCTAAAGAGCTGAGTTGCTTCTCAGCTCTTTAGCAACTTGGATGTAGTCAGGTTGGCTGAACCATGCAGTCCCTCACCTATGAGGCTGCCGCAAGTGCGGCACCCACAGGTGGCGGGAGAGTACAGCTGGGTCCCTGCACCCTACCTGCATGGGTTTAGACTCCCCGCCCTACTTGCACGAAGGAGAGGCGGGGGCATGACATCACTTGCACGAAGGAGAGGCGGGGGCATGACATCACTCAAGTCTAACTCTGCATCAATCTGCTCCGTTTAAACACGCAGGCAGAGCAGGCTTTCTGGCCTTCAGCAGGCCTCTGTGGTGCTGCCACTTCAGCCCAGGGTTGGCGGGGGTGGGGATCGGAGCACAAATCAACATAAGTCCTCCTTCCCAGAGGAAGCTGCAGTCCTGTGTCATGGTTTAGGGGTCATCGTCTGCTGTAATGAGGGAGTGGCAGTGAGTTTCAATTGAATTATGAAAGGCCAAGAAAATGAAGGTTTTTAACAAATGTGGGATTGGGGCCGTCAGTTACACACGCAGCAAACACCAGCTTCCAGGCCTCTGAAGGTGGGCAAAGCAGCAGCCACCATGCTGGGTCCTTGAAGGAATTTGATACAGAAGCCATCTGAGCTTTGTATCGAGGGACCCAGGCCTACAGGACTCGCAGAGCCAGTGGGCCTTCTTGCTGTCCTCATCATCCCAACTTGGATGTAGTCAGGTTGGCTGAACCATGCAGTCCCTCACCTATGAGGCTGCCGCAAGTGCGGCACCCACAGGTGGCGGGAGAGTACAGCTGGGTCCCTGCACCCTACCTGCATGGGTTTAGACTCCCCGCCCTACTTGCACGAAGGAGAGGCGGGGGCATGACATCACTTCCCTGCAGTAGAAAGCTCAAGAACATGGCTTGATTATCTCAGAACATGCACACCTCCCCTGAACAGGTAGTATAACATGCTGGGTTGCCTTCTGTCTGCAGAAAACACTCCCAGCTAACACAGAACTAACCCAGTCTTCCAGACAGCTGCTGGGATGCGCTCCTACATGTGCCCAGCCCACTCCACACCCACCTGGCCCCACTGCAGCCCGGATTCACTCATTCAAAAAACTACTTCGGGGGCATCTACAATATGCAGGCCACACACAGAATTAAGGGGATGACGAGCTCAAGGAGGTAGGTCTGCCTCAGGGAGGTGCAGAAATCACACCGGACCGTTCTATGTTCATAGTCAGAGTCCTGCCCCTTGGTCCAAGTCCATTTACAACACTTTTTAACTTCCCCGATGCAGGAGTCAGAAGGCTCAGGAAGTCAGAAGAGACACCCTTGGCTGCTGTACTAACAGGGACTGAAGGCTCCCACCAGACAACAGGCTGCCCAGGCAAAGGGAGCCCAAATGCCCACAGGAAAGCCAACCCCAGGAGGTACTGACGCTGAGACATGCAGAAGAGACAAAGTGGCTTAGAGCAGCTGGAGTCAAGGTCTCCCAGGACACAGGCCCCACCCATGCCCCCTAGGCGTCCCACCACCGCGGAAGGAGGTGACTTGCCGTGACCAGCTGAACCAAGGGGTATCCTGCAAACCTGCAGGGTCCGGGAAAGAGGCGAGCTTCCCCCAGGAAAGAGGCAGCCAGCCCCACAGCTCTGGGACCCTCCTGTAAGCACCCTCCCACCCCCACTGAAGAGCCTCTCCCCCTACATCCCTGAGGAAACTGATCGCCCAAGCTGAATTTTTCAAGGAGTTGCAGGTTACATCCTGCCCAGGACAACAAAGGTTTCCTTTGAGTTAAACAATGTATAGCTGAACCGGAAGAGGGAAGGTGACCACAGGAAAGGTGTTGCATTACAAGGCTCAGGAATTCGATACCTTCACCACCAATTCTCGTTTTCCACAAATCCCCATTAAAAGACAGCACAGGACCGTTCCCAGAAATCAAGGCTCACACCACGTGGAGCTGACTGGATGCTCACGGGGACATTCGATCCCAGAGGACTGGAGAAAGGACGGAACGGGAGGACCCTGTGCGGGTGCCATTGTTGTTCGTCAGTATACATTTATTAAAAAAACGGAAATTAAACACTGCCATCAGATGCTCTGAACTGCTGCTCATCCACGGCTGTGTTTTTTCATCCTCCCACATTAACATTTCCCCCTAATGTTCTATCTTTTTGCCATATATAATTAATTTTAACAGCTTCTGCAACTTCCCCACAGGTTGCTGCTGTTTCTTTTAAATAGTATACTGCTGAGAAATGGATTTGTTTGCTCTGCGTGCCTGAAGAAACCACACTATGAAATATGTATAAATGTCACTGTTCAGGCTGCTTCTCAGGATAAGGGCAGAAAAACGTTCCATTTTACCTCCTTACACAGGAGTCCACTCACAGAAGCTACTCGCATGTATTACCCACGTGCCCACACACAAACGCCAATGAATCACGCAGCATTTTCTTTGAAAACCTCCTATTTATCCTTAACTGGTACCAGGCTAGGGGAATCATCTTAATTGCTACGTGGAAAGAATGAATTGCAAAAGCATTCAGTCGACCAAGAAGACTTGATTTTTAACAGCATGGGGCCAGGTGGAAGTTGCCAAGTTTGCCAAAAATCAATGAATCAACCAATCAATAAAGCAAATGTGTTCGGCTGGTGTTCAATGAATGCCTGGGAAGAAGGAAGCCACAGGCAGCACATCCTTCTTTCTCCCCTCCTGCCGCCCCCACCCCTGTGAAAACACCAGGCCCGAGGACACAAGGGTCATGGGAATTCTCAGTCGTTTCCTAAATCGTTACTTTATTTATTTATTAATTTATTGGAGACAGGGTCTGCCTCTGTCACCCAGGCTAAGTAGAGGGACATGATCACAGTGTACTGCAGACATGAGCTCCCAGGCTCACACAACCAGCCCACCCAGGCATAGGCAGGCACTGCCACCTGGCTGATTTTTTAAAACATTTTTCTGGAGATGGGGCCTCCCTCTGTCACCCAAGGCTGAGTGCAGTGGTGCAATCATGGCTCACTGCAGCCTTGACCTCCCAGGCTCATACAATCCTCCCACCTCAGGTTCCAGAGTAGCTGGGACCGCAGACACACATCACCACCTGGCTGATTTTTAAAAAAAATTTTTTTAGAGATGGGGTCTCACTATGCTGCCCAGGCTAGTCTGGAACTCCAGGGCTCAAGCGATCTGCCCTCCTCGGCCTAAATCATTACTTTAGAAAATGCATCCAATTTTCTGCTTCTTCAACAATGGTCAAAATTGAGATCCAGATATTAAATCCTAAAATTACTGAAAGTAACCAGGCTCTTGTGCTTCTGAGCTATTTCATCAGCATTTGTAGCTGGGGGAGCTGCTGTAAGTTGAAACTAATGCCCCTTTACACTTGAACCTGGGCAGATCCCTCAAGCTTTAGTGAGATGGTGTGTGGCCTTCCATAAAGACCAACTGAAACCGCTTAAAACCAAGACCATGTTTAAAAAAAAAAAAAAAATTATTGGTCTAATGCAGTCTAAGAGTATTAATAAAATCAGCAATGGTAACACATAAATGTTAAGCAAAAATATTTACAGAAAGAAATAACCTTTTCCTCTGTCACTAATCACACCCAGGAACACTTGATTAGCAAGCCAACATTTTAATAAGAGAAAGCTCACTTCCCTGCCTACTCATTTACACATCGGCATCTACGCCCCAGCCTGAAACTTGACAGTAAACAGAATATACCACCTCTCCCTTCGACAAGCGAGGCTCTGGCCCTGCCGCGTGGCTCCATCCATTCCTTCCCACGCTTCCTGCCTTTAACGAACACGCGCTCCAAACCTCAGAGAAATCAGCCGCTGACCCATGTCCCTGGCTGTCCCACACAACAGGGCTGCCATCCCAGTGGCCAGGCCCGTCTGGGACACAGGGGGGTCTCCACCAGGGCTGGCTGTTGAGCGACAGCAGAGGCCCATTCTCCGCACACTGCCACACCCTTAGGGGCAAGATGCAGCCCCATGTGTAGCCCCACTTCACATGGACCAAGTGCTTTTCCTCCCACACCCTGGGGTGGGATGGTACCATGACAAGCCTCAGAAATCTTCCAGGAACAAAGACCCGGGAAGTCATCTTCACTATAAAGGGACCACACAGTATTTGGGAAGCCAGGGTCACTGCTGCAGTGTTTCCAGAGAGGCTCCCGCCAGCAAGGGACACGGGGTGGCCTGAGTTTGGGGTTGCTTCATCAGTGGCTGAATACCGGGTCTACCTAAGGCTACACGTGCTGGCAGGTGGATCTGAGCGTCAAGTTCCTCACTAACAAAACAGGGGTCTTGGCAAGGGTATGAGGATCACGGAAAGAGAAGTGGACACCATGCCTTCATTTCCCAGCATAATGTCACTCAGTGGCAACAGAGACTCCTGGCCCCTCCAGGAGTGAGAGGCAAGTGTGCCCACCACCCTGCGGAGGCCCTGCTCGGAGGAACCCCTCCAGTGAAGGAACAACTCAGCAGGGACCCACCCAGGCCGGCCACAGAGTCCTGACACATGGGTGACAGACGGAAAATTCGGGCCTTCTGCCTCGTCTCTTCCTCCCTACTTTGCAAATCCACTCTGATGAGAACCAGCAGCCAGGGTGGTGCAGGAGGCAGAAAACAACAGTAACAGCAGAAAGCCAAACTTACCAGGAGGATGGAGGGCATGACTCCTGTGTGACCCTGGACCCATGTAGACACTAAAACAAAAAGAAGGGGAATGGACGGGGTGATCTCTCCATCTCAACACTAGGTTGTTGAGATGCTCAGGAGAAAAGAACAAAGGCTGAATCAATGCCTCCCGTTTGTCCCTGGGGGGTGGAGGGAGGCTGGGATTCCGAAGCACAGCTCCAGTCCAGAAGGCACAGGAATAAAATCCAAGCAAGAACCAAGAGCTTCGGTGGGGGCCCCTCCTCCCGTACTCTGAAGGCTGGCTAAAGCTTCACTGGCATCTTCTCCACCACCCCATCTCAGCCTCCTGGCTGTTTCTCATCTAGAGAAACCCAGAGATGGAAGGCCCTGTGGATCTTCCTCGGGTTTGTGGTTTCCGATGTTGGCAGTCTTGCTTCCAGCCCAAACACTGGAGCAGGAACACATGGCCCTAGCAAAAGCCCCATGGATGCATGCAGACCAGGAGCTCAGGAGGCCAAGGGCCCGAAGGACCCTGGAGGCCACACACACTGGGACCAGAGTGGCAGAATGGCCGTGGCCCAACACCTCCGCCACTTTACAGTCATTGACAATCGGACCCCAAGGTTTAGGCATGTGTTTCCAGAGTAATTCAATACCTTCCTTCTGTTTTTCATGGAAAAAAAGATATCTGTCCTGCCAGAAGCAGGCTAGAGGCCCAGTGATCAGGAAGATGACCTCACCTAGGTGGCCTGCTACAGCCACAACTCAGATGGTCAACCAGCCTGGTTTCCCACAGCAGATCGAGGCAAACCCCTCTTCCACAACCAATCACACGGAGTTTCCAGCACCGTATCACCTCAGACTGTCTTTCCCAGAGGCCCTGGTAGGCAGGCCAAGCTTCTACATCATCCTGGAGATTCATCAAAATACACAATACAGCATGCATGGCAGCCAGAAACAGTCTTATCTTTGCAAAACCACAGCTGCAATTATTCTATCACCATTTTACATAATATAAGTTAAGGGATTTGATTTGCATTCCCACTCATTTATGAACATTTAACCAAAAACACTTTTTCTGCGATACTTTTGTTAAAAAAGATAATTGGGTACTGCTGCAAATATTAATGCTTAATAACAAAATGGTACTAAAAAACCATGACCCAACTGAAGTGATGAAGAATGAAGTCTTTTTCCAGGAGAAGCCAGCAAAGCCATCTGACATGCTGAGCTTTCATTCTGACAAGTAGCAACATAGAGAACAGATAGTAAAAGCAGAACATGCATCAGATCTAAATTTAGCACATCACTATTCATTATTGAGAAAACGAGCCTCTTGTTAGGAGAAGGCTAAGTATGTGATGTCAAGTTACTAAAAAAGATGGCCATAAACCAAAATATTAAATCTAGCACAACAAGAATGGGATGCTTTTTAAATTAGGACATGCTAAAGAAAATACTAAGAGGGCAAAAACAATGTATAAATGGCTCTAGTGCCTCACGGATTTGCCATTACCTCTGACGGCGTCACATGCTTTTCATCTACCTCCTTCTCCTCTGCCCACATTTTAAAAGATGTGTCTATACCAGGGATCTCAACAGGTGGGCTCTGGTTGAAATCCCTTTGTGGTCCTTACTTTGGTTACAATCCCACATGACCTCCTTGTGTTGCTGCATGTAGACAGGAGGCAGAGCTGGATACAACTCCCTGGGCATGGTGACATTCCACAGAGCAGAAAGGGTCTGAGAGCAAACACACGCCTTCTGGGGCCATGTGAGAATTCCATCATAAGAGTATCTGCAAATGGTCAGGGGAGAAGTTTTATCCTGGTTCTGTGGGGGCAGGTGGGCCAATGGGGCCACACTCAGTGTGTGTGCGTGGGTCGTGGACACCACGAGCCGTTAGCACAACACAGTGACCACGCTCCAGTGACGGCCAGCTCCAGTACCACACCAAGTCTCTTAAGCTCTTCCAAAGTGCTATAAAAAACTCTTACCCAAAAGGATGCCAAAAATACACGAACGGTGGGAACCCCACATAAGGGTAAGTGTCTTGAGTCTGCTCAGCACTCAGAAAACATTTGTTAACAGGAAGCATGTCATAATTTCATTCTGGTTCTGGATGCATTTGGAGAATGTTAACTCATCTGTCTGAGATGGAGATCACTGCTAAACAGGATCCCAGAGTGGCCCTGGTTATTAGACTGAGTCAAATGAAAATGACCTCATTCAACCATTTTTGATATTTAAAAAGTCTACTTCATTCTTATACACCAAGTTCCTGCATCCTTCTGTTTAGGGAAGATGATTTCCAACACCGAAATGAGCATCTATGAAACGTACTGATGGTCCATCCGGCATCTATGAAACGTACTGATGGTCCATCCGGTGAAGACACTCCCAGGCAGGCAGGGCCTGGTACCTGTCTGGGTGAAAGGGCGTGGAGGTCCGACATGGCCACTTCCATGGTGTCCAACTGGAGACATCACCATGACCCAACCACTGAAAACATCTTCGGACTCAGCAGCCAACACTGGAAGTATCTCTGCCAACCCCAGGCCCAAGATGACTTTATCTCTGCCTGAGTATCCTGGGCAGGTTCTGGCACACAGGTCTCTCTGAGAGAGTGAGAGCCAGAAAAGCAAGCAATGTTGGTCCTGAAAGGCTGAACTGAATAAGGTTGCGAATGGCGGTCCTGACCTCCCTCAGGTTTCCACCAAAGAACATTCCATCATACTTTCAGTTCCTCATCCTCCTCAATGCTAAGAGCCTTAACTGTTGGAAGATGACTCAGCGGCCCCTCTCATCCATAACTTGAGCTTCATGTTCTGCTATGGCCTTTGGCCCTTAGCGAGCCCTGTCAGAGCACTCCCAGGAAAGGGTTCTGAATTTCTGTATCAAATTCAAGTTTAAAGGGTGGGGAGGGTTCTGCGTACCAGCCCAATACCCCTGTTCAATTCACAGATAAGGCTTCCAAGTGCCAGCAGAGGCCACGTGCTCAGTCACCAAGCTGGTAAGCAATCTTTGCAGGTCTAGGTCTGGGTCAGCTTCCTCAGTTTCCCCAGCTAGCTCTACTTTATGGAGAAAAGGAAGGGACACACAGAGACCCTTTCCTGATCCTACAACCCGCGGTGCTGCCTGGGTTCAGGCAGAGATTCAGCTTGCACCCCTCAGGTGGTCGCCCATGTGTGGCCCTGGACTCCAAGTCTCTAACCGCCTCCAGCAACCCAGGAAGCCAGGCCTGAGGGCCCAGTCACAAACCTAAACCTTTCTGGGAACCAAAGCTAGTCCCCTCAAGGCTCTGCTAGGAGTGTGACAGGTGAGAGAGACAGGACACTATCAATTGGCTAGCGGTTTCCCTTGCTTTTGAATAACGTTGTTACCTCACGGAGAAAACGTTTTTTTTTAAAAAAGCAAGATTAAAATCAATTCCATCAGAGAAGTTGCCATTTTGAGACTTTAAGTAAGATGCAGGTTTTGTGAAAAATGGCTAAAGGCATGCCGAAATGAAAGTCAGAATCCCAAAACCCTGCTACGGGTGCAGGATTGACCTCCATCAATCAATATGAGTGCGGTCGGGATTGAACGCTCATCTCAGCCTGCATCCACATTCCCAATCTACTCCCCCAGAAAAATCATGGTATGTTCCAGATATCCTAGAGGCTGGTAACACTAAAAGTCTAAGCTGACTGAAGAGGTGCCAGCATCCACAAGCCGCCTCCTTCCTAAAGACATCCATCTACCACTTATGACTGACGTGGGGTGTCATGAGATGGTTTCTCTAATTCATTTTTATTCTTTTTAATTAATAACATCGAGAAATCCTAACACGATTTCCATTCTGACTTGAGTTTCCTTGTTGTATAATTTCCGTTGACTTATCTTTATAGCAGCAGCAGCAGCAGCAAAAATGACTTTACACTGAACTATATTGCTTCAGAGTTAATTACATGTATTTTGCTTTTGATAAATGAAAATACTAGGTGCAATTAATTGAAAGACAATCAATATGATCCCGCGATTAGACATCCCAATGAAACAGCCAGAGGCTGCAAGCAATCCATACTCATCAACTAATTGAAAACACATTGCAAAGGGGAGTCTCGAAAACTGAACTTTTACCTGGAGATATTTCACAATAACTCACCAATATAAGTCTGTCCACAAACTCTATAGTTCACACGATGGGCTGTCCGTCTTTTTAAGGGAATACAGCTTCATTGGTTCAAAACCATTTAAGGTGATGAAACCCTGAAAGCAAAATGAATGGAGTCAGTGAAGTTGAAGTAGTGATTCTGTTTGTTTGTTTGTTTGTTTGTTTACATCTAGGCATCCTTTAATTGCATTTTTCCAATGCCTTCGACTCTAAGCTACCAGAGGTTATTAAATGGTTTCATTAAAAATACTATTTGTCTTGCTTTAGTCACACACCAGATCAAATTAAACAGTGGAGCACCAGAACAAATGAACCCTTTCCATCTATTTTGACACAAAGCCAAGTATGCAAAAGCAGGTGATATTGTATCGTCACCGTGAAAATGTCATTTAGCTTTCTCTACATCTCCAAGTAGCAAGCAAAGGGACAAAAGAATCAATACCTTCAAGCAAAAAGTATTACCAACTGTTTGGAGAAATATGGAATTATAAAGTGCAATTCATGAGCCCACGGTTTATAAGTGCTATTAGCATAAATGCTGACAACTGTTAATCTACTGTAACTCTGATTAACGGTTGCAGTCGTCCATTAATAGAAGGCATTTTAACTTACTTCTGAAATTGATTACTCAGTTAAGAATTCAATCCTAATGTTCAATAAAATTGCACTTTCTTGGCAAATGCAATATGAACCGAGGTGATGCATTAAACAGCACTCCCATTTATTTTGCTCTACATGGAACAGAGAAGGAATATAGGGTGGGACCCACATCGTCCGAATCACTTCCCTGTGCACACACAGCTGTGAGGAGAGCAGGGAGCAAAGTTCCTCCTTCTGTGGCTGATGGGAAAGGCAGACACCTGTGCAGCAGGCATGTCCAGGTGTCCTTTCTACGGCTTTTCCGGAAAGAAAAGATGGAATTTAACACTGAAGTTGCTATGTAACTGGAGAGCCCATGTATGGAGGTAGTCTTGCTCGAGCCCCATGAGGGAGGGGAGAGGCACACTCTACAGATATGAGCGGCTGCAGCCAGGCCTGACATTGCCAACCCCACCTTACAACCAAGTTTCAAATGGTTAATACACAAAAAGGCACGAACCACATTCCCAGCTGCATCTGACTTTTTTTTTTTTTTTTTTTTTTTTTTGAGATGGAGTTTCACTCTGTCACCCAGGCTGGAGTGCAGTAGCACGATCTCGGCTCACTGCAAGCTCCGCCTCCCGAGTTCAAGCAATTCTCCTGCCTCAGCCTCCTGAGTAGCTGGGACTACAGGCGCCCGCCATCACACCTGGCTAAGTTTTGTATTTTTAGTAGAGATGAGGTTTCACCACGTTGGTCAGGCTGGTCTTGAACTTCTGACCTCAAGTGATCCACCGGTCTGGGCCTCCCAAAGTGCTGGGATTACAGGCATGAGCCACCATGCTCAGCCAGCATTCTACCTTTTTTTTTTTTTTTTTTTTTTTTTGAGACGGAGTCTCACTCTGTCACCCAGGCTGGAGTGCAACGGCAAGGTCTCAGTTCACTGCAACCTCTGCCTCCCGGGTCCAAGGGATTCTCCTGCCCCAGACTCCTGAGTAACTGGGATTATAGGCACGCACCACCATGCCTGGATAATTTTTGTATTTTTAGTATAGATGAGGTTTCACCATGTTGGCCAGGCTGGTATCGAACTTCTGACCTCGTGATCTGCCTGCCTTGGCCTCCCGAAGTGCTGGGATTACAGGTGTGAGCCACCATGCCCAGCCAACATTCTACTTTTTAAACCATTCAAGTCTTAGGAAGCTGTAGATTCCTAAAAGAATTTCCCCTCTTTTAATGGGGCTTTTAATTAGCAATGGGATTAATCTCCTAGGATCCAATCCTGTGACAGGCATTCTCCTGCATGATTACGTAGTAAGTCATAAAGAAGAACCGCTACACTCATGGTTTCCATTCAAAAGAAAACCACGCTCCTATGCTCTTTCCACTGAATTGAACGAGTCCTCTGATAGCCAGCTCCTGCCTCACACCTAGAACCAAGCAGGAAGGATTCTGAAGAAGTACTCAGGAAAAGCATAGACTCTATAGTCAAAGTTATCATGTACCCAAGGTCAAGGAGTAATTCACTCCCAACTGTACCCCCACACCACCCTGTAACCCACACGTCCTAAGAAAGTAGATGGGAGACAGACATTCCAGCCTCAGAAGCGTTAGGAACAGAAAGACAAGCATAGCTTTTCAGTAATCCCAAGCCTATAATGACACAAGCATCTAACAGCCAAGGAACCATTCTTTTGAGGTGGCAGAACTTGCCTGGCAAACTCCTATCCACTCTTCAAAACCCATCTCACAGGTTATCTTCTTTAACATCTTCCCTACTCTGGCTGGCAGGCTACTATATACCCTGCCCATCTCCAAGTCTCTAAAAGTTAAATGCCTTTTACTTAATCACATTTTATACATCTTTGAAACATAGTAGGGAATCAAATATTTAATTAACTGCAAAACAGAATTTATACTCCTGGTCAGTGTTGCTTGTCTTAGTATGTCACAGACTTTCTCTTTCCATTTCAAATGGTTTACGCAGAATTTCAAAAATATAAAGGACTGTATTTTCAGGAAGTAGTCCCTTTTGGAAAGGAAGGCGGGAAGGAAAAGGAACTGGGGAGGTACGCCTTAACAATGACAAAAAAACAATTACTTGTTTTTGAACAACGTCTGAAGACAAACGTTGCAACATGTGAACATCTACCTAATCTTGGTGGTGGGTACAGGTTCTAATTTGAGATATTTCATAGTAAAATTAAGCAGGAAATAGACAACTGTCTTGTAGAAGGCTTCACAGAGGAGGTGACGTTTCATGGAATTTCAAGCCAGGACTGCCTGTCCCAGTGAACGACGACAGCTTATTTAGCGGAATAAGAATGTTAAAAGGCTTGGAAGACTGTCAGAATCTTTAAAGCAAGTGCCCGTTGTTACTTGAAGGTCAAAAGAAGTACTTGAAAAAGACTGGAGCTACAGAAAAGCTAAAAATTCAAAAATACTTGTTTCAGCAGATACTTGCTGACAGTGCGGCGTGGACTAGCGCCCCGAGGAATCACCAGGGGATATTTTCTTGGCAGGATTTCTCTAAGAACTTCCAGGAGTATACAACGAGACGCAGAAATGACTTAGCCGATTAAAATCACCACTGCTTCTGAACCAGCAATCGCAAGAGCTGAAGCGGCCCCGGCAGTGTAACTGCCGGTCAGCATGCTCACCCTCTCCAAGTTCCCTTGGCTGCTTCGGGCCAGAGAGAAGGGTCCTATTTTTGGCCTGTATCATCAACCTGTGTGAACTTACTAAACATCCCTTGGCAAATGCGATCTGCCCGTAGCTGATGACAGGGGGGTGTGTACTCTCACACATCGCAGAAGAGAATCGCAGCACCCAGAGATGGATTTGGCGGTGGGGGTCCCAGCCAGACTGTGGTCAACTAGTTCCTGCACTTTCCACATACAGAAAGCTCACAGCTAAGGCCGCCATACCTAGACAGGACTCCGCCCCCGCCACGCTTGGGTTTTTTGTTCTTATCCTAAGTCAGGCATGCAAAAATTACGTTTTAGGTCTGTAGTGAATAAATCCTTTTCGTAGAAACTCAATGAGACTAGAACCTTTAGAAGCCTTCGATGAGCCCTAAAAAGGTCTTGATGGCGGCCCAAGAAACTCTGGTGTGGCTCCTTCCAGGAGGACTGGGCCTGCCTTCACTTGAACTAATGGCGTTCTTTCAGAACAGTTTCTGTACTCTGCATGGCACAGAAGGGGTGCCCACCCACCCAAATGCACAGATAACAGAGGCCACACAAGCAGCTCAACCCAGCCTGGCCCCCACCATGCCACCTACTGTGAGCAGCATTCATCTAACCAAGTGCCCGCTTACCCACGCTTCCTCTGCAAGGGTGATTTCTAATGATATTTCTGCCATCTGAAGCTCATGTGTGCCAGTTCTCGTTAGGACTTGAGGCTTTCTGCTCGAACTCACATTTCAGCTGTCTGAGCTCCTAAGTCCGTCTACTGTCCCGTCGTGGATGGCAGAGGTTTCATCACCCCTGCTTCAAGGCGGGGCACCTCCTGCTGCCTCCTCTTGAGGCTGACCATGCGGCTGGGTCACACCAGCCAGGGAGCAGAACCGCAGCTCGCCATGGGCACACATTAGGGGAGAAAGAACGACCCTAAAGGGGCCCATGCACCCTGGAAAGCCTTATCTGAAACTGACTCACAGTTTCCACCAGTCTGGCTGCACAGAGCACCACTGCACGCTGTGTTCCTCACACTCCAGGAAGCACCGTTCACGTTTACTGCTAAAAAGAGATAACCGGAATGTGTCCACAAAACCATCCCTTAGGCGATCAAAAGTTTCCCACAGGTAACGGGCTCTGGGAAGGGACAAGGGGAAGAACAAGGAGTTAGCAAGAATCGATTCCAGGTTCCACAGGCCAGCATCAGTGGCTAAGAAGCAGTATCCTGCCTGTGATTTAGAGGTAACGGCATCTACCTTCAAAGGTAGTCAGGTCCTTTGAAAGAGAGAACCCGTGGATGATTTGCCCCAAGGCCTGCATACAGCAAGCACTCAATAACTGTGTGTCATCATCAAATACCAGACATGTCTCCAGGCTGAGGCTGTTATCCACATCTTCTAAGAAACTCATCGCTACCTAACTCGTGAGATAAACAGTTGACATTCAGCACAAGAATCCAACAGTCCTAACCAGGGCATTGATGGTTAGGCACCCCAGACATTCCCCTCCCTCGAAAGGAGGCCTCACTGCCCTCCTGTGGTGTGGCTGTGCTCAGAAAAGAGGGATTGCGTAAAGAATCATCCAGAATTCTGCACTTCTCTCCCAAGCACAGGGCACGGTAGCAGGCCAAAGTAGTCTACAGTCTTTGCCCCCTACACGCCACCTCCCTGCCCACCATAAACATCCAGGCTTCCTCACAGACCCCTTTCCTCTCTGGACTTGATGCAACACCAACTATGACTTCAAACTCCTGGATCCTTTCAACAGGGATTTCCTGAGCACCTACTCAGCACCAGGACTGTGCCAAGCCCCAGAGGCACAGGAGCAAAACAGAAACTTGGTCCCTGCCCCAGGGACTCAGGAGGGGCCACCGACTCCAGGCCCGAAGCCAGCACTCAGCCCCTACCCCATTGTTGCCCAAATCATGGAGTGACTGTGCTAGCACGGTCCCAAGCAAACTCTGCGGCCAAGGCCTGTACCCACGCCTCACAGGAGGGACAGGCAGTGTGCAGGTCACGGTGCCCTATGGCTGGCCTGGGGTTTCTGGAAGCAAGGTGTCTTTAAGGATGAGTGAACTCCCTCTGCCTCACAGACACTCCCTCGGCATCCATGCTGATGGCCTTCTCAAAATGGGCCCGTCACACGGGTACTCCAGGAATCGTCCCACCTTCCTCCCCACACTCTGCCCCTCCTCCTTACATTCTGGTCCCCTCCTCCCTGCACTCCGGCCCCTTCAGAAGGGGTGACTTACCATGGGGCTGTTAAAAGTGGGACCCACAGAAGCCGAGCCAAATCAGAAGTCGTAAATCAGAAGTCGTAAATCAGAAGTCGTAAATCAGAAGCCGAGCTAAAGCCACAGCCCTGGGCATCACCCCCACCCCTCGGAGGCATCCAGACACAGCTCAGATACCCCAGGGCAAGCCCCCTCTCCCAGCCTGACACTCCCTAGAGCACCACGGCACTGCCTCAGGGTATCAGTCAGTATGTGAGAAAGAGAGGACTCTCAATGGTAGGACCACAATGAAGACATGGAGCTGGTTCCCAGTCCCCGAGTGGATGGCATGGAAAGCGGTGCCAGGGGCTTTCCCCATACATCCCATAGCAGATCCTCCCAACGATTTCAAGTTCAAGGGCAGCGGTCAAGGAAAAGCCTCGGGCAAAAGCTTTTCAAGAAGTCAAATGCTCTGCCCCAAAACTGACCTGCCTATGGCGGCATGACGCAGTACGGTGGCCACTGACTTGAGGCCATGAGAAGCAGCAGAGAGGACCCATGGGCTCCCTGAATGAGCAGCGACAGGCACTCAGTTGCCCGCCTCCTTTCCTGCATACCACAGTGACTCCTGGTTCACACATGCCCAGCCACCCTCAGTGGGGTCTCTGGCCACCTGTGTGTGAACATGGGCCACACCTGTGCTCTCCCACAAGGCGACATACCGCTCCCTGGCCTTCCCAACCCTCCTCTGCCCCGATTATCTTCAAGTTGCGGTGAGGGTGCGCAGTGCAACAAATCGTAACGGGGGGAGGGAATGGCACTGGGGTGGCTACCAGCTGGCTCTGCAGGAAGAAGTCATGTGCAGTCCTGCGGGGGCTGCTGGGCGTAAAGACAGGCATCCCTGAGCAAACGGCAGTGGGAGGTGCCACTTCTCCTCACTTCTCGACTCTGCCACCGAGCCTCACACAGGGGGGCACACGTATGACCCATGCCCTCTAACAAGGACCTCAGGCTGCTACCATGACAGCACAACCCAGTGTTGCCTGGGGCGGCACCCCCCAACCCCACCATAGTCATTATGCGCCTGGTCAGCCTTTAAGGACAAGCCCACCCTGAGAAAGGCCAAGCTCACTGGGCAGGAAGCAGCGTGGAGTCCTGGTTTGGTTGGCACATGGGGGAAAAAAATACAATAAAATGACAATGTCCACCAAAGGGCTGAGTGTCTGACACACACTGGACAGGAATGAACACGGTTTACCCGAGAGGCTGTCACTTTAGCATTGCTGGATTATTCCTTCCTGAGATTCAATTCCACCAACTATTGCCTAGTAATAAATAAACCATATTAATTAGCTTGGAAACAATTATCCTTTATTCAGGGAGGGAAAAAAAAACAACCCCGAAAGCTCATTCTTTCCATGTCCCTATACAGCCACATTGGCACGGAGGCACTTCAGGTCAAATCAACACTTCATTATGACCCCCCGATGCCCAAGAGTTTCAACTCCAAGAAGAAAAATGCCCTCTAGGCAGAAACTTGACATACACAGTCTTTGTCAGAGTGTTTATGGAAATTTTATAATATTAAATATATTCAGCTGGTTTTAAGTTTTAAGAATGTAAAAAGGCCCAACAGCCAAGATTTTAGAACTCTTGTCTTCCAATAGAAGGCCAAGCAGTGGAAAACTGGAAGGGAAGTCTTGGAATCCTGCCACTTTTTAAAGAAAAATAAAATAGGATATGTTCCCAGTGTTGTCTCAGATGTAGTCAATTAATGTGACCATTCCCCTGCTCTTTCAGCTTTCGGCTTTTCTAGACTACAGGGCCAACAGACTTGAGACTAGCTGGGTGACAAGGAACTTGCCCTTGTGGCATTAGCTGGGCTTCCAGAAGTGCCCCATCCGAAGTGGCTCCAGGACGGAGAAATAAACAAGGGCATGAGATGGGAGAATGCCAGATGGGAGTCCTGGCAACAACTGGAGAAAGGAACAAGGAACAAATTGATAAACGGGTGCTGCTGATCGGGGCTGCCGTGGGCCAAGTTTTGAAAGGGGGAAAAAAAAGTGGATCCCCGAGCAAGCAGCCCACACAACGATGTTGTTTTGTGAATTCAAGCTGCGTTCCCACACCCAAAGCTGCCCCGTGGGCCATGGAAGCAGAGGCAGCCGGTGTGAGCAACCTGGACCTGAGGCTCATGGGGCCTGGCTGCACCCCCACACACCTGTACCTGAGTGGGGGCACGACAGGCCTACTTACAGACAAGCTAGGAAATCACCTGAACTTGAAAGAGACCAGGGCAGTAGGAGGTTGGGGGGGGGGGGGCCCTTAAAATCAGCCTGGCCCAAAGGGAAGCCTGGCCCTGAGGTCCCCACAAAGGCACGCAGCTCCAAAGGACAAGTAGAAAACACATCCCAACTCAGAAGCACTTGAAGGCGTCTGTCTCTGGTCTTCCATGATTCCACACTGTAAGTGGACAAGGCGGCTGCTGGTGGAGGTGCACACACCACTGTGAGATGCTCAGGAACCTGCCAGAAGGAGCAGACATAGGAGATGGCTCACTCCAGCCAGTGGCCACTACTAACCAGCTGGGGCATCCTGGTGTCAGGCTCTGTTCTTGCTTTATCCCTGATAGGGTGGCCAAGAGGGGTTTTTCTGAGCTCCTTTCCACAGGGCACCCCAAGGACACCTGATCTAACAAGGGCCAGACTATGTATTTACTATAGGCCCTACACAGGGCCAGAAGGTGAGCAGACGGGTCTTCATTCAGAGCACACGCCCATACCACAGTGAGAGATGGAACCTCTAAGCTGGCAGGTTTTAACACAAGATCCCTGGACCAAAAGCAGGATGGATGCTGGCTGCTCTGAGGAGTCAGCGGGGGTTACACCCCCTCCCACTGCGGTGGAAGGAGTGGGCATCTTTTCTGGAAACTTGAGGTTCCATGGCCCACTCCACTCTACCCCTAGGGAATCCTTAGAGAAGTGGTCAAGATGTACCAGACCATGCTGAAAACCAGAGTAGGATAAACTCTTCCTGATAGAGCTATACAGGGATATGTCAGACACTAACCATCTCAACAATTGTGTATTTACTAAAAGTATTTCAAAACACTTCAAAGATACAGGAAGAATACTTATAGGTCAAATGGAAAATAAAATATGAAACAAGTATTCAAATCTTATTTATATTTTAAAACATTCTTCAGTGAATCTCATTTTTAGTATATACATATATGCATAAGAGACAGAATAGATCCAAAGTGTTATTCTCCATGCTAAGATTAAAAAGGACTTTTAAAATGTGTGACATAACAATCATTTACTTTAATTTTTTATACTTTCCTGTATTTTTCTATTTTCTGCAAAGAGCACGCTTTCCTATAATACAGAAAAATGTGAGCTGTGAGCGCTCCTGTCAGGAGGGTCTGAAGCTGGGGTGCAGAAAGTGCGCTGCTGCCTCAGCTGCTTTGCCTTGCAGGCTTTCGGGCCATACCAGCATTGTAAAGTGGCCCCATTGAGGATGTAAGTCCCTGTGTGACTGCTGTACTACAGAGGTGGGTTTGGAAGAAAGCCAAGTGTCCCTCCACCCTCATGCAAGTTCAATAGAGAAATGGACGTTCTCTTGGGGATTTCAATGAAGATGTCTTAATTCCAATAGCCAACCAACCTGGGAGAGAACTGGTGGGCTGGAGAGACACAGTGGGAATCCCTTGCCTCAGGGAGGATCTGGGACCCCAACCAACGCCGGGAAAGAGGCACAGCCAAAGCCCTGTCAGGGCTAGGCAAAGGAGACTTCCCAGCGGGCTCCAGCCAAGTCCCTGGCCACAGATTAGACTCCAGCAGGATGAGCAGGAAGTGGCATTTAAAAAGAAATGACGTGAGAACCAAACGGCTCAAATTCCACAATCCCTGAAAAATTACTTACGAGCGTGACCAGCTTTACATATCAACACCACTTCTTTTTTCTTTTTTGAGACGGAGTCTCGCCCTGTTGCCCGGGTTGGAGTGCAGTGGTGCAATCTCGGCTCACTGCAACCTCCACCTCCCAGGTTCAAGTGATTCTCTTGCCTCAGCCTCCTGAGTAGCTGGGATTATAGGCATGCACCACCACGCCCAGCTAATTTTTGCATTTTCTATAGAGACAGGGTTTCGCCATGTTGGCCAGGCTGGTCTCAAACTCCTGACCTCAGGTGATCTGCCCGTGTTGGCCTCCCAATGTTCTGGGATTACAGGTGTGAGCCACGGCGCCCGACCAACAAATTTCTTTAGAGACAGGGTCTCACTCTGTCACCCAGGCTGGAGTGCAGTGGCATGATCATAGTTCACTGCAGCCTCTACCTCTCGGGCTCATGTACTCTTCCAGGCTCAGCCTCCTGTACAGAAACGGGCCACCAAGCCCAGCTAATTGCCCCGCCCATGTCAACACTACTGATCAATGGACTACATGCGCAATACTGACTGGGAAAGCGAAGTTAGTAAAATTAAGGTGGCCAGATATCGGCCCCCTGACCCTGACTCTCTCACATTCCTTCCCCTGACAATGACCTCACCCTCAACCCTTTATGTATTGCAAAAGGCATTATATAAATGGGCTGCCTGTTCTGTAACTGGTTTAGATGGGCAGATCCACGAGAGCAGAGACAGAATCTAAGTTTTATCCTGGAAAGCTCAGAGACCAACCGATGGGGAGGAGCACTTGGGTGAGGCTGTGAGTGACCCCAGGAAAGTGTTCTCTGCCTCGGCTTTCTCTTCCTCCCCCAGGAGACCAGGTGTGGTCACCCGTACCTCCCTCATGGGGCCACAGTGGGAAGCACAGGCCATACCGAATGCACAGCGCTCAGCGTGGCACCTGGAACACCGGAGGCACCCAAGTATTAGCTGTATCGTTTAACAAATGCTTTACTCACATGGCTTGTTAAATTCGAGAATCTACAGTGCTGGAAAGAAAAAGAGGCCTGAAGGAAACCGGGTTCTATTTAATTTTAAACTAAATTATGAACCCAAACCTCAAGGTTGGGGGAGGTTTCAACTGAAAATGAAGAGTATCCCTGCTGTGGAATGCAGCAGCTGCTAAACCCACCGTGTAGAAACTACCCACTTTTCAGACACTGTACTTTAAAAAAATCCATTTACGAGGCTACACATGTCACAGAAAATAGCATATGAAGAAACTCTGCAAACACAGCCCTGAAGGAAGCACCCAAAGACAGAACTGAATTCCTGGGTCCAAAATATATTCCCTCTAGAAGCAACTCCTTCTATTTTTAAGAATTAATCAATCACAGTGCCAGATGAATACAACAGCATCTAAAATGGGGAAACTAAGGCCTGGGTCCTTCCCACTTTCCACCCCACCACGCTGTCACTCAGGCTCAAGAAACACAGCACGGCAGTGAAACCTCCCAAACAGCAGCCCCTTCACATTCAACCAAAGTCAGTTCCGACCACCCAACTGTGATGGTCCTTGATGCAGGTGCTGCAGCCTCTTACGGGGGAATCCGGGACGGGAGAGAAAAGCCAAACTCCAGAGCAGCCTGCGGCCCACCCTAACCCAGGCCTGTGAACCAAGCGACCTTCCAGTCCTGGCTCCCCAAAGAGCAAAGGGCACTTGCCTGCCATCAGCAGCAGGGCTAGCTTTACCGTCTTGATTCAGGAAACAAATAACTGCAGAGCCCCTGAAGGACATATCTATTGATATGTGTATCATACACTATCTATTGATTCATGTGCAGCAAGTCACTAACACCGGGAATCCTGAACTAACTTGCACACAGATCTAACTACTCAGTTGCATGTCTGCAGCTTGGAAAGGATGGACAACCTTTTAGCATGGATGTTCATGAGGGTAGCAATTCACAAATGCTGTTCTCACATGATGAACATATAAATACACACAAGTATGTATGTTAAAATGCAGTGCGAGTGTGCTTTCTGAATGAACAACTCAACATTTTCACTGTGAAATTAGATTCTCAGGACTTGTAATTTTACAGTTTTCACTGAAGCATGCCAAAGCCACACAGGTGCAACAGGCCTTCCTCCTAGAGAAACCATGCCAGCACAGCCCTCACTTGCCTGGTGCACCGGGCCTGCACCACATGTATTATTATTCTCAGAGCATGAGCGCCGAGAAAGAAAACCGAGACCTTTTTCAAAAGCCCTTTATCCCAAGTGTTGTTTCTTCACGTTTCAGTTAATGCACACTGTGCAAAAACACGCAATACAGACGAATAAAATGAACAAAACTTCCAAGGGAAGGGGGCTCTTCTGCTCTTTCCAAAATCAGCCAAACCAACTGGTACAAAAGTCACTCCCAATACAACCCTATGGACATCTGCTGAGACGGGACGAGGTAAGTGGGGGCTGTGGACATGACCAGCTCTACTTGTCACCAAGCAAGCAAGGGTCCTGTCACTCTCGGGTCTCCATGATGGATTTCCTCCTCCGCAGTGTTCTGGTCAAAGGCTGGGTCAAAAACCTCCCAGTCAATACACAGAAACCAACCAGCCATACATGCAACAACTCGAATGAATCTCAAAGGGAATTAAGTCAAGTGAAAAATCCCAATCCCCTAAGGCTGCAATGCTGTAGGGTTCCATTCATATAACATTCTTACATGACACTGGAGAGATGGTGAAGGCATTAGTGGTTGCCAGGCTTAAAGACCAGGAAACAGGTAGGACACACCAACTCCAGAATTTTTTTGAGTAAACTGGGTCCTAGAAGCTGGTCAGCTGTGTCTATTCGTGCGTGTCGACCATGTGCTTCAGCTGGGGACTGTCCTGGCCACCTGAAGTGGGTGTGGCTATAAAAGGGAAAAGGGGGGATTCTTGGGCTGGTACGAAGAGACCTATCCATGCTAAAATTGCACAGAACTAAATACACAGCCAAATGAGTACATGTTACACTAGGGATTTCTGAATAGTATCCATAGATTCTATCCATGTCAATTTCTCCGCTGTGTTGCTATTACCAGAACTCTGCACAATGTTACTACTGGAGGGCACCAGGGAAAGGGTTTAAGGGATCTCCTGTATTACCTTCTCCTACCCTGTGAATTCATTCTGTATGTGAATCTGCAATTGCTTCAAAATAAGTTTAATTTTTAAAGTAACAAACAGATTTGTCATGTTTTGGTTTGTGTGGTTTAGCTCATGCTGGCCACTAAGTAGGGCAATTCCTTTCTTTAGGGGATCAGCGCTTACAAGGAGGGGCCATGAGGAACTGGCCCTGTTGACACTGCTTACGCACTCAACCGGGATCTGAGTCCTCCGGCTCCCCAGGGGCCCCGGGGTGCATCCTGTCTCAGAGCTCACAATTCCTGAACCCTGACCTTCTCCCACTGGAGCTGGCAGAGATGCTCATGCTACGTCAATTCTTTCCTGGGAGCGGGCATGACTGACTCATTGTTCTCGCCCAGGTGCTGCCAGCTGCCCAGGCCTCCCAGGGCCACACCCAACAGAGGGCGCGTTCCCTGACAAAGCAGCCCTGGAGAGGACAGCCCAGAAGAGAAAACCAGCCCCCGGGGCGGCTGTGCTGGGCAAGTGCCACTCTGGTGGGTAATAACTTCAGGACTCCCTGACCCAGTCTGGCTAAATCAAAACTACAGAGCAGGCTGGAACAGGCCAAGACTGTCCCCAACTGACACACACAGTTGTACGCTGGGCTGGCTGGCTTCCAACACCCAGCTTGCTCAAAGAAAGTTCTAGAGCTGGAGTGCGCTAGCAGATCGCTAGGGTCAGGGGAGACCCAGAGCTACGCCCCTGCTTCTCGAGCCTGGGGACCCTGCTGGTGCCCTCAAATGCCACACCAGCCTTTTGTATCACCCGAAAGGTCTTTGTGGCACTCTGTGTCTTTTCCTGGGCCTCCCCTGCTGCCTCCCTTTTAAGGAGATCTGGCATACTAGATACTAGCACTCCCGGTAACTCCCTGCTGATTCAAAGAATCCAAAAGAAGAAAATTGCAGGAGCGTCTTTGCCGTTTCCGCCTTTATTATCTTCAGGGTTACACTTTTTTCAATTCATTTGACAGTTTATCTTTACTATCTCTCAGCAACCATAATAAAAGTACCTCCCTCTCCCAAAATGTGCCACTAGGTACATGTGCATACATAAAAAATATATAGATTTTAATAATACTATTTTTTGAAATTCTATAAACCCTTAAACAGCCATTTACTCAAAAAGCTGAACCACTTTCAAATCATCAACATTGCTTAGCTTTAAAGCTGCTTAAAACACACACAAGCCAGTGACTCTTCCACACAAACAGAAATTATATTCTACATAAATTAAATATATAATTTGATTAAACATATTTATGTCTTTGTGATGACATTTAAAATAGAAGTAATCATTTTCTTTTTTAAAACAAAAACTCTTTCAATTATAATTCAAAGCTGTCAAACCAATCTTCTGCTACAGATCTTTTAAATGTCACATACCTTCAAAAGGGGACGGCAGTTTCCTTTTAAATATGCAATTCCAAACAGTGCCTTCTGAATCAAGAATGTATTAAAATACACCACTGGCATTTATCTCGATGAAGTATAGCCCTCTGCCCCCTCCCTCCTGGTAGGTATGTACAGACGCACGGCACTCAGATGTGTTTCTCCCCAGTGTAACTTGGGAGCAGCTGGTGCCACTGCCACTGGCTGTAGCCACAGGGCCCAACACCAAGTCACACTCCTAACACCTTAAGGGGACAGAGGTATCCTCTCATAGTTCTTCCAGTTTTCTTCCCAGATGGCTTGCTGAACTCTGTGTAACCCAATTTTGGCGTAGCATCAACAGCCCAATTGTAAGACAGTGTTAATCAGATGCAAAGAAAACTCCAAACTCATTCTCATAAGTCAATGACCTACATATTCAATGGCTTATTTGCCATCCGAGTAGCAAACACCATGCTATATTTAAACACAGAGCATAGATATATCTTTCTTCTAAAATGCTTTGAGAGACAGATAAGCCTTATACTTCAGCCTCTTCTCAACTTAAGGAAAGCAAACCTTGTCAATATCCAGTGTTTGGGAATCTCTGAACGCAACAGTCTGGTCTATTCTGCCATTGTCTTGGTAAGGAGGTACTAAGCATCATTTTCATAAAAAGCAAACATCCCCCCTGGAACTTAAGTCAATTGAAGCTTGCCTTCTTAGCACCTGACAAATAGTGCTCAGATAAGGGCTCCGAGTGGGTTAAGCATGGGTCACACACATGTCGCATACCCACTGTCCAAAAACCAGTCACCAGGGATAGAGTGAATGGGGTCACTCAGTGTCCAAAAGCCAGTCAACAGAGTGATCAGAGTGATGGGGACGCGAATGTTCCCTAACTGCTGTACCTCATAGCAGAGATGGCATCCAGCAGAGACGACAGCAAAAGCAGCAGAAAGTTCCTGAGATCTGTGCAAAGAAAGGGAGCCACAGCTCGGGCTGTCCCTCTGCCAGTCTCTTGGTATTTCCCTCAAATCGGAAGAAGTGTAAACAAGTCAGTCCCCGATCCCCAACCAACGTTTGTTCGAGGGATCCTAAGAACAGCTGAAGAAGTGTCAGGGCTGAGCATTCGAGAAACCAAACAGAAAACATGCCTAACCCAGTCTCAAGCCAAAGCCAATGCCTTCCACCTAAGAGGCAGGAGTGGACTGAGGTTGCGGGAGGGTAAGGAGGAGCCAGGGCTCTGGCCTGTATCGCTAGACCACATTGCAGCGGTGGCCTGGGAGAGGCCCGCCGAACACACCTCGCAGAAGGCCAGCTCAGCTGCTGGTGCTTTTCTGCCTTGTCCAACTATGTGACCTCAGGCAAGTCACTGAGCCTCTCAGAAGCTCACTTCGCAGGGTCGAGAGGAATGCTACCTAGCAAGACACTGTGATTCTCGGTAACTTAAGTTCTAATTCCACTTAAAAACAGGCAGTCATGAAACTTACCAACCAAAGCCAAACTCAAAAGACACTGGGACTTAAAAGACATCAAGAGTGTGGGGGTGAAAAAAGCAAGTTAAGGGGCTTCTCTCTTTGGGTTCAGGTTAAAATTCTCTTCCTTGGGTGGTGAACTCCACTCCTAGGGTATGGATAGGAAGTGCCAGAAAATGCCATCCATGAGGCCAGGTCCCACAAACTGACATGTGGTACAGCTGAGGATGGAGACAGCAAAGGCAGAAAGCCACAGATGAACCAAAATACACAGCAGGGCCAGGCCCAATCAAGAAAGCCACGTACGTGTTCCTTCCCTGTGAGGGCAGACGTGCTCGCACCTCCCAGCCTCCGCCCTGGAGAAGCTACTGTCTGCTCCCCTAGGTGCTAATATTTCTTATTTGATCCTTGCCATCAAGCTTTTATTCCGATCACCACCCCCCACCATAGAGACACACATATACACATCTACAGGTATTTCCACATTTACACACCACATTCACATCTTCCACATACACACACATCCAAAAGAGCTTGTGCGCACTTCTGATGGTCAAAGCCAACAGCCCATTCTCAGCTGCCATCTGTCTTTCCTGCTGCACCACACACGTGCATACACACACACACTTTCTCTCTCTCTCTACTCTACTCTACTCTACTTTGTCCATCCCAATACTGCATCAACTACGAACAAGCCAGGTACTATTAAGTAAGGAAGGCTGGAAATTAAATGAGACATAATCTTATCCTCAAAGAATTCAAACAAGAAACAGCAGAGTGTTGTTACATGAAGTAGGCACGGACAAAGGAGGGACGGCAACTCTGCCTCAGCCCTACTGACATGCTCTCAAATCAAAGGCACTCCAGAGGCTCCTCACCACCTGCCTTCTAGATACTTCCGTCCAACTGCATGTTCCATCAACCCCTCCAACTCAGTTCACCTGCAACCACTGTCATCACTGCCTCACTCCCTGTAGTCCCCATCAACAATCCAAACAAACGCAATCCTGCCCTGATGTCATGTCTGTGTCACTGGAACCAACAGGCCTGCCTCAACCACTGTCCACCTGCACATCTGAGAGGCTGGCAGGTCACCAGGGCTAGCCCTGCACGTCAGTTCCTGGGAAGAAAGCAGAATGTCAATCATATTCTCTCAAATGCCTATCAAAAGCCCAGCTGAGATCAATAAGTTTTTTGGGAGAATAGATCTGTATCAACTGGCTCAGTGTTTGGTGAGGTATTGTAAATGCTATCCTAAATCAAACGGTATCCCTAAAAGGACCCACATGGAACAGCCTCCTCTAAATGTCCCTCCAGTCTGTACTTCTGACTCTTTCCAGCAATCTTAAGCACAAGAAGCAGTTGTGGGAACCCAGGCCTGGCATCTGTTGGCAGACCATGGTTGGTGGCAGGGCGCTTTACAGCCGTCACTATGCCCGATACGCAGCTCCCTGTAGCAAGGCGTTTCCTTCAAGGACACATGTCGCCCCTCCCTAAACTCAGACAGAGCTGCCCAACTTAAGGTATCTGTTATAGCAACTGTCCTGAAATTTTCGGTTGCTGTATTTGCATTTTAAAATCAATTTTGCTGTATTTGCTCTCCCCTAATTCTCAATCCCTATTACGGCATCTACTTTTTGAGTCCTCAAAGAACTTTCTTGAAAATGGTAGCATATAAATACATAAAATGGAATCCACTTAAAAGGACATTCTAGTAACCCTATAAAACGTGCTTCTAAAAGTAATGACCCCAGAGACTTGGAAAAGCTGGCTGCAGCTTCCCGAGGCCAATGAGGCTAGCACACTCAGATGCCGGGTTCTTGGGTGGCCCCAGCTCATGGTGAGGCTGCTCTGGGAGCAGCTGTTTAGAACACCTACTTAGCCAAGTGTCCGTCCTCACACGGAAGCAAACTAGGACAGCATGTGCTACCACGTGACCATCAGTAGGCTCCAAAAATCCACTTGTCAGTCATGAATGCAAAAACAGTGGGCACAGGTGTCAGAAAGAACCAGGAACACACCAAGTACCAAAGGCCACGACCTTCATTCTTGACTTACTAGCCTGGAGCTTCATCAGAGAGCATGGTATTTTGGGGACAAGAAGAAGCAGTGGGAAGGGAGAGACACTGGGAGGTGTGGGGAAGGAATGAAGGAACAAGAATTGTTCAGAATCGCCAGGAAAAGCCAAGAGAAACAGGCCCCACCCTAATATAGAGGGCACAGCTACATCTTCCAGAGCATGTGAACTCCACAGCCCACGCCCAGCAGAGTCAACAGTGCAGACCCCTGCCTCCATCTTGCTAGTGGGGAGGTGGGGGGTCAAGGGAGAGGAGGGGGCCCTACCCACTCACCCTCCCATCCAACTCCACCACCCAAGCAGAAAGCCAACATTCTGTAGGGTGGTTTAAAAAATAGCTGACTTCCATACATGATTGGTGGAAGCACAAAATGTTATAACCACTTTGTAAGACTAAACATACACCTACTCCATGACCCAGCAATTCCATTTCTAGGAACTTACCCAAGAGAAATGAAATCATATGTCCACAAAAAGACATGCATGAGAATGGTTCATAGCCACTTGCTCAGAATAGTGAAAAGCTGGAAACAGCCCAAGTGTCCATCAATGGGTGAGCGGGTAAAGAAACTCCGGTCAAGTCACTCAATGGAACACTACTCAGAAGTAAAAAGGAACGAGGGGAGAATCTGGCCCAGAATGTCTTAAAAATCTCAAATACATCATGTGTGTGGCATGAAAAAAGCTTCACGCAAAAAGGTACATGTGTCATAATATACATACATACTGCATGTATACATATATACACTGTGTATAACGTACATATATGTATTACATAGTAGTACATGAAATTCTAGAACAAGCAGAACTACTTCTGTTGAAGGAAAAGAAACCCAAACAGTGGTGGCCTGAGATGATCAGGGAGGTGAGGGTGGGGAAAGCCTGGGAGGGCCCAGGGGGACTTTCTGGAGTGACTGTATGCTCTTGGGAGGGCTTTGGGGGTACGCAGGTATGTGCATGTGTTAGAACTAACCAAATGGCACACTTAAGGTCATGCATTTCATTTGACCTCATTCCCTTTCCCAGCCCCTTCCCCACCAATCCCCACTTCCCTCCCAACACTTCCCCTAAGTTTTACCTCAAAGAAAAACTAAACAGAAAGAACCACAAACAAGTTGACCTCAGGTCATGAGATCCGTGCTCCAGGTGAAGATCTGAAATTCAGCCAAGAAATGTGGCCCAACAGAAGATGACTGGGGCTGGGGGCACAGTGTGTCCTGCCGAACCCAGGGGTGGTGTGCACATTCATCGTAGGTGGTCAGGCCCACCTGTCCAGTTTTCCCAACAAGGGGCTGAAAACAATACCAAGACGACCTTCCAAAGGAGACTCCAAAACCTCAGCTGGGAACCTTCTACTCAGAGCGATTCACAGGACGCCTGTCTCTGCAAGGAGGAGCGCAGAAACACCTGTGAGGACCAAGGCCCTGGAGGCACAGGGAGATTAACTACTCCAAGTCCAAGTCTGCAAACAGCACACGACAGAGCAGCAACCTCTGCCTATGAGTTCAAGGAGGCCCAGGACATGGTCAGGGTTGTTTGTGCTGATGCAGGCTGATGAAACAGGAGGACCCTGCACTGAAAAGGACCAGCCCCCACAGGAAAACCCCAGGACAATGACATGTGCCACATGCTGGTTGTGCGGGGCTTGGAAGCAGGGCAAAGAACCCCCAAGTATAGCCCACAGGATTTCTTTTTTTTCTTTTGAGGCAGAGTTTCGCTCTTGTTGCCCAGGCTGGAGTATAATGGCACGATCTCAGCTCACTGCAACCTCCACCTCCCAGGTTCAAGCGATTCTCCTGTCTCAGCCTCCCGAGTAGCTGGGATTACAGGTGCACACCACCACGCCTGACTAATTTTTGTATTTTTAGTAGAGACAGGGTTTCATCATATCAGGTCAGGCTGGTCTTGAACTCCTGACCTCAGGTGATTCACCCACCTCTGCCACCCAAAGTGCTGGGATTACAGGTGTGAGCCACCATGCCTGGCCAGTCCACAGGATTTCTAGCCTTCCCTCGCTGAGTCTCTTCGGAGGCAAGGCAGCCCTTGGCCACAGTTCCCCAAGAGCAAAATGATTACCACAGGTCCACTTGGAACACGCTGCTAAATGCCACACGACTTGAACGCAGCTGCTGTTAAATGCTGTGTCCTATAAAAGTGGGACTTCTCAATCTGAAGTTGCGTTCCCAGCTCAAGTCACACGTGGGCTGCACTTACAAGCCTCTCAAGAGGCCCAAGAGGCTTTTAAAGTATTAAGTATAGAAAATACATGCAACTTCCCAGTTAAAATATAGTGCGTGGACACTCGAAAAGGTCAATGCAGCCTCCACTCCATTTTCATTACTGATGCTTCACCCAGATGGTGGGGAAGGCACAATAAAAGCATATTTAGAGACCAACTATACTGTCAGACAAGAGCAGCAGAACTCTAACTCCCAGGTTGTCTTGATCTGTACAGGTTCTAGAAACTGCCAAGCATCGCCCCCTCATTTTAGAGGGAGGCACACAGCAACCCAAAGAGGGGAAAGAGCTTCCTGTCCAAGCTGGAGGAAATTCCTGGGTATCGCCTATGACCCACTGTATCTTAAATACAATGTGTGTTAGCTCGGGTCTTCCAAAAACCGAAGCCAAGACACGATCAGCTCTGGAAGAGACTTCTTGGGGAGGCAGACAGGCGGGGAGGCAGAGGGATACGCAAGTCTGACAGCAGATGCAGATGAGATGGCATGGAAGGCAGGAAGCTGGGGAGGAGGAGCCTTCATCTGCTGTCCCGTCCCAGCCCGCAGAGCGCAGGCTGTCTGGGAACGCCGTGCTGGATTTCCACCATGGGATTCAGAACATAGCAGCTGGAGCCTACTGATGGTCACTCACATTCCCAGAAGCAGAAGATCAGGAGCATCTTCATGGCTGCCACACCATGCCAGGTCATTGCTGCAATTTTACAGCCCGACTTGCTTCTAAACTTCTCCAGCGTTTGAAAATCAGGCTTTAAGGGCACCTAGCGGAACCCAAAGTGTTTAGGTGGATGTCATTTGGGTAGGTGTGAGGCCCCCAAACAAGGGCAGAAGGGAGGGGCAGAATCTATAGGACTCAGTGAATAAATGGGCAAGAATGAGTGAAGTCAAGCCATGAGGTTCATTTAGGCCTGGTGAATGGGAGACAGCGCTGCCTTCTGTCTAACGCAAGTGGAGTGTGGGACAGGGAGAGGGGCAGCAGCAGGTTGGGACTATCCAAGTCACTGTACTACTTATGTTCACATTGTCTGCTTTAACCAACAAGCCTAAAATTGTGTATCAGCCCAACACAATAGAATTTGATTTCTAAATCACAAGAACATCAGGCTCACGCTCCTAATGGACAACTCTGCTCCACAGAGTGATTCAGGCGCCCAGAATCCTCCCCCAGCACCATTCTCTGCTGGATTTTCCACATCCAGCTGACAGACAACAGAAGAAAAACTGGGCAAGGCACACTTGTTTCTTAATTATTGCTGCCGGGAAGTGATACACATTGCCACCCACATTCCATGTGGGAACTATCATGGGGCCTCCGACAGATGCTTGGGGTGGTAGCTGGGCAGCCACTCCAGCAGCAAGTCCCTATGAGTAGATGGGAAGCAGGGCCCTTTGGTGGACCTGGTGGTCTCCGCCGTACTCACCTTCTGTCTCAGTCCTAGGTCAGGCTTGTTTTGGAAGCATTATAGCTCTCTGGGTCTCTGAACACAAGAACCCTGGTGATCTGACCACTGAATCAAATCAGAAAAGAGACGCCAACAACTCTAGAAGTGCAACTAGTAAATCCTCTGGTAACAAGTGGAATTTCGCTGACCAATTCAGACGTCTAGCAACTGCCTTTTTGTTGGAAAATGCCAAACTCTAAAACTTTTGCAAAAACAGGTTCACGTTCTTCAAGTCTAAGACATCATCAAACCTTAGACCAGCATCATTTTATAAACCACTAAGGGAGAAAAAAAAAATGCCATCAAATAAACTATGGCTTGTAATCAATTTTACGACACAACTTGAGTCCAGAGATGTTCAAGTGCTGAAAAACCAATAGATAGCCGGGCGAGGTGGCGGCGCCTGTAGTCCCAGCTACTCGGGAGGCTGAGGCAGGAGAATGGCGTAAACCCGGGAGGCGGAGCTTGCAGTGAGCTGAGATCCGGCCACTGCACTCCAGCCTGGGCGACAGAGCGAAACTCCGTCTCAAAAAAAAAAAAAAAAAAAAAAAAAGAAAAACCAATAGAATGTCTTCAATGAAGTCTTCCAATAGCCCTGTCAGAAACACGGGAATGGCCATTTCACAGATGAAGGTCTGGGGTCCCCAGAGTTGGGGGACTTGGCAGCAGTCAAACAGCTGGCAAGGGGTGGAGCTGGAAGAGGGGGATTTCAGACTCAGCACCTGGTACAGTCCTAATCCTTGCAGCTGTCTCCCAGCACACCCCCAAACTCTCAAAGCCCAAGCCAAGCACCAGTATTCGCACATTCATATTGACTCTGAATCAAATGGCAAATCAAGCACCTTGGGTATATAATACTTATAAACTTATCTGAATTAAAAAAAACTCCACTAAAATATGGGTTTTCATCTGCACAGCACTTTACCAACAAATTCCACGATATTCAAGTGAGAACAGATGATGTACTGAAATACCAACAACAAGAATCCGATCTGGTAAACAGTGGAGTGCTATTTTCACATCATCCTAATGAATTGAGTTTCAATAAACACAAATCAAGCGAACACTCTGAAAATTTTAACAGTATGGCAAAACGATGCTTAGAATGACAGCCCCAGAAGACGAAGTCTGTTTTGACAAGTGCCACCGCAAGGAGAGAAGAATCAAAATGGATGACTGGGTTTAAAGGGGCTGCCTGTGGCCCACATACCTGAACTTGGCCCTGCACCTGCTTGCTAACCTTGACTATGGGGGAAGCAGCCAGGAGAAAGTTCTAGATCCCCTCAATCCTGCTCAAGCTGCCAGGCACATTCTAAGAGCAGGTGTCTGGTGCATGGAAATCCACATACAGCAGGTTGGTGAGCACCCACAGAGGACCACACAGATTCAAACTCTTGCGCATAGCCTCCATCTCAGTATGACCTTCAGCATCAAGCACCAATTGCTGGGAAGTATCTTGAGATGGGAGAGGACAGGTCAAGGCAGACCCAGCCTCCTCCTCAGACCTGCTCACCTGCCTACCCATCCCCCAAGATGTGTCTCAATTCCATCGTGTGCCCTGAAAGTAGTGCTCAAGTTAAAATCTCAGCAGAGAGTTTCACAAAGTAGCAGTAAAGCCAAGCGTGCAACGATCAGGCCAGAAACTCAAAACCAGGGGACAGGCAAACAGGCTCTGCAGCCTGGTGGGTGTCCTCTGCAGCCAGGAGGAGCGCAGGCAGGGCGGCCTCTTCGGAGGGTGTCTGAGCAGTCCTTCAATCTGGATCCTTTGTTTTCTCAATCTGAAAACAGAGGCTTGTTGTTTGGAGGGTGTAATTAGAACACATTTGAACACAACTGTAAACTCGAAATCGCTTTAAAGAGGCTAGTCTGGTCTTTTGAAATGACTGTTTTTGCCTTGGAAATAATAAGCCAACATGAACAAATCTAATCCAAGTTGTATTTACAAAGACTCTCAAAGCCTAATAACTTCCCTAAAGCAGAAGTGCGTATACCATCTCTCCTCCGCACTGTGGGCGCTTCAGGGACGGGGAAGCACCTCATTCCCGTTCAGCCGAGCATGTGGAACACTGCAGCTGACTTCTGAATGGCAGGCACTTCCTCACCATGGCTCCAAGGCTGGAGCAGCTTCTTTTTGCATGGGTGATAAAACGTGGTTCCAAAAAGGAAATGCACAGAAAGGCACGTAAAACTTAGCAGGCAGGATATTAGGCAAGAAACAAACTACAGATCAGATTTGAAAAGGACACGTTCAGAAGAAACAACAAATGGGAACATTCCGAAGTCCTGTTCTGGAGCACTACTCGCCGCATGCTGTTCTGAAAATGCAAATATTGAGCAGTCCCAATGACCAGATTTAAGAAACCCATCACCAACAGCCAACATGACGATTCCCAACTCAGAGGCGGAGAGACTGAGGCTTAAAGGGTCTCATGCCAGAGTACACAGCAATAAGAGTAGATTCAAATCTAAGCCAACTCAAGTGCACCCAGCGGAAGCCCCCCGTGCCCTGCTCAGCAGAGACGACAGGGCAGGAGGAAGGGGGGAGAAAGGGAGGTCCACGCCTCTGTAGGGACCGCCAGGTGGGGAATTCCCGTCCCTCTGCTTCCTGGACCCCTGCTTCCATCAGGGGAGTTCACAGCAAATTCTTGTACTGATTCCCAGGTAGGGACCATAATCCTACCGCTCCCAGCAACTGCTGGTGACTCCTCTGAGCAAAGAGCACTCTGCCAGGCAGGACCAACGGAAGCCCACAAAGGCTGGAGAACCAGGCTGGCAAGTCCCTCCTTTTCTGCTACCCCACCACGGCAACCCCAGACACGCGGCGCGGGAGAACGAAGAGAACCTGACCAATGAAGGAAATTGAAGCGCCCAGCACCCTGGGCCACCTCTGCGGGTCCTCAGTGAAAGGAGCCAACAGGACAGATGCGTGTGGCCAGGCCTCCTCCCATCTTCCCCCAGCCTTTCCCCTTGTTCCCTCCCAACCTGGAGAGGGAGTCAGGCACAGCCCTCCCTGCTCCACCTACCCTGCTGCTTAGCTCCTCATGCCCCCCGCCCCCGGTATACTGAACCCTCAATAATACTAAAACCCACGTTAATACTAGAACCCACGTTCATCCCAACAGCCAACCCCCGGGGACCTTAGCCGACGTTCAGAACCTCAAACCTTCCCATCATAGGCAGCGGCGAGGCTACATTGTGCATGGATGCCTTGGTGCGCCCCCACACTCACTGCACCCAGCTAGAGGGAGCCCCTTCTTGATCCAGGTATCACCATTACGTTTACTTCCTCCTGCACCCCGGGAGGAAACCAAGGCCCCAGTCTCTCCCCGACTCTGCCTTCTACAAAAGCCAAGCACCAGGAAGGAAGTCAATTCCTAGGAAAGCCTCCAGGTGGCCTTTGTTCCTTGTAGCACCCGCTCCAGGTCCTGCTCTCCCTACTGTCCACAAGACAGCCTCCCACCTTTGTAGGCCAAGGATTCCCATCTGAGGGCTCTGAAAAAAATGTAAGGTCCCAGAATCCCTTGAGACACTGGAAAGCCGGATTCTTTTTCTACAGAAATGCATCTATGACCCTCCCCATCCCATCCCCCATCGCCTCATGGGGTTTCTGGGCTGATGCCCCACCCAGGCAGGAAGCCTTGAGAGGTCCATGGTCTGAGTCAAGCCCTCCAGCTTTGTCTCCTAGGCAACAGCTGCTTTCTCCTTCCAGCTACACATGGACCAAGGCAGGAAGATCCCAGCAGCTAGCCCTCCTCTTCATCCCCACGCGCACAGGCACCTCGCCTTACGGGGTTCATTCCACTGCATTCTTTTGAGGAAGTGAAACAGGCCTGAAAGATGACCCTCACCTGCTGATGGGAAGCCAGGCCACGCTGGGCTCACACTTCTCGCTGTGTGGTCCTGGGTGCCCCGGTGCTGCTCTCCTGCCTGGCCCCACAGCAGGGGCGTACCCGTCAGTCAGATGTGCATTTAAGGAGTTGGCCTCCCAGGGCAGCCTCCTGCCCTCTGCCGCTGCTCCCAGTCTGTGGGACAGGGAAGTTAGGACTTACCTGATTATCTAGCCCATCCCTTCCGGCCCACGAGCAGAACAGGACAAATGGCCTCAGCTGAGGGGTGCTGGCTGGGCAGTGGTTGTTCATTAGAGTCACCTGGGAACTTTTTAGTATCAAGGCAGATGCCACTGTGGCCCACACACTCAGAACCTGAGGGGAGGATTAAGCTGGGATCTGTTGTCAAAGCTCTCCAGGTGATTCTCAGATCCAGATAAGGATGAGAATGAAGGGGCTGGCGGGACCCAGGCAGGGGGTGGCCTCCTAAGGGAGGGTAAGCTGGAGGGAGGGAGGCCCAGGCTGGCCCCTCACCCTCACAGCTCACAGCCTACCTCCTGTGAAAGGCCAGCCCTGATCTCAGGGTGCATGGGTGGGGCTCCCCAGGCCCCAGACCCATCCCCCTGTCAGGCTCACCCAGCTGAATCGCCTGTCCACTGTTCTCTGGTTGGCTGGTCAGCTCCTCGCAGGCAAGAGCAGGTCAGGCTTGTTCAGGCCACCACCCCAGAAAAGCGTCGGCCACACTGTTCCCCCATCCCCACCCCGGTGCCCACCTCATTAGCCCTGAGTTGAACAAAGGCTCTCCTCTTTCGTGTGCTTACTGGAGTGGGATGAGGCACTGTGGAGGAAGTGGGAAAGAAAGAAAATGAGCCCCATGGAACCCATTCTTGCAGGAATTATGCCCTCAGCACCTTCCAAGCCTCCCTACTTAGGTCTCTTTTGCTCCTAAAACAAACCCTTGCAAAAAATGTAACTCACTCAATCTCCAACATGCACCTACTACATACCAGGGGCTGACGAACTTGAACAGTCATCAGTTGACAGCTACAAGACACCGTCCAAACGCCGCCTATTAGTCCCCCCAAAATAGCTTCACTAGCACAGGGACATCTAGGGGCAGAGACGTAAAACATTCTCCCAAAATGGTAACAGGATGTTTCCCTGATGGCGTTGCCCAGGGCCTTGAAAGAGCCAGGAGTGATTTCAAATGGGGTCCCGGCTGGTGTCAGGAGCGGGAGCTGCCTTTAGCGGGACACAGGTCACCAAACCTGACCCACCCAAATCTTCAGCGCTGACATCACCGCCGAAAACGAGAGGTGTGTTTACAACAAGGTCTCATAATCCTGCTTATTCTTTACCTAAAAATCTAAATTTCCCATGCGGGTCTTTACACATCTGTATCACCAAAATCACAATTTGCCAAGATACTGAAAGCACCAACAATTTCTGAGTTTAAGGAGAAGAGACAAAGAAATCAAGACGACAGGAAGAAGGAAGATGTCACCAGTTGGCTAGGACGTGGGCCTCAGGAGACAGGGTCCTTTCTGGGGGCAGCGGCTGTGGTCAAACCCAGAGCAGAGTCTCGGAAACCCCTCAGCCTTACTTCCCAAGGGGCCTGGGAGTCCCTGGTGACTCTGGTGGACTAGTCCTGAATAATTACAGCTCCTCTGTCCTCACCATCTTGTCAACCCCGCCAAGGCTGCAACCAGTCCCCTCCAAGGATGGTGACCTGCACATACAACATCAAGGCACCGACTTTATCTTTTAAATGCACAATGTGCTTTAGCCAAACACAAAACAAAAAGCCTCTCCAAGATGCTTTCCTGAAACACACTAGGCTGAAAAAATGGAGGCCCATTTCCTCTTATTTTTAATTTTACATTGGCTGTGTTTATAATAAAATAGAATAACTTATTTATTTGCTTACCTTACTTGGAAAGACAATAAATCGGAAAGGCTTCATAAATCTCACAGGGAATTCCTTTCAACAAGGACTGTCAGCAAAAATCCGTAAATAACCTTCTGCCAGCCTCTAGCAATCACCTCCACCACGTTCTTTTTCCTTCCTGCTTTTGTACTAATCTTCTAGCAAACAAATCAAATCACACACCAAAACGTTTTTATTCTTATCGAGGTAAGGCTCACAAAACATCCGGAGTCCACTGGGGCTACTGACTCACGTGGCCTCTGAGAACCCTCAGATGCGGAGAAGACCCCAGGGGACCACATGAGGGGCACCTCTGTACCCTCAGAGCCAGCCACGCTCCTCTCACTAGTTTACAAAAATAAAGGTGGTGACTAGCTTCAAAAGTAGAGCCAGAGATGCTCTTATAACAACTGCAGCATTAACTCCATCTAGGGCAAATCATCCGCAAAGCCCTGGGCACACACATGAGGAAACAAAGTCCAGGGCAGGTTGCTGATAGGTCCTGGTGTCTCCTCCCACTCGGACTCGGCTGGTGTCCACAACACAGTCTCCGCTCACCCGGCTCCCTTATAATCTCAGTGTCGCTGGAGCTTCTGGTCAAGTGCACTCATCCTGGAGCCAACTGAACCAACGGAGCCAACGGAGTCACGCTGGGTGATCCGAGACCATCCCAAGCAACACGGACCTCATGCAGCAGGTCCTGTCCCCACCACGCTGACACCTGAAACGCAACTGTTTGAAACTGGTTCAAATGGCTGTGTTTGACTTGAAACACATCCGCGTTTGATGGGGCTGGTGAAAATGACCTTCGGCAGTTCAGAAACAGCGGAAGATGGACAGTTTCACACAGAGGTTTCAAGGACTGTGCTAAAAATAAGATTAAGAGGCAGAAGGAGGCTCGTGGATAATCAAACGTGCAAGATTGGAAAGAGCCGCTGTAATCAATTTACTTATCAGGAAAGGGTAATTACCATAACCAAAGGGAAAATTTCTCCAAGCCAAATGGTTAAAAAAAAAAAAAAAAATCAGACCAGCAAACCACTACCCAAATAAATGTAAAATGAAAATGTACGTTTCCAGCCAGGATGTCAACTGCCTTTCAGGCTCCAGAACTACAGAGTTTCACCCTGCGACCTTGATTCTGGGGTGCAAAATGACGAACCTAAGAACTCCAAACATAGCTGTGCCCGTCCGTCTCTTCACTCAGCTAACTGTGCAAAGGAACTGGCTTCTGATGAGTCCCTGTGGTTTCCATATAGCAGCTGTCCAAGAGCTGTGTGTTCCTGGGAAAGTCACTGAGCTTCTCTGAGTCTACTTTGTCTCTAGCCTGTGAGCGGCGCATTAGCCATTACTATTATGCATCCACCAAATACATCTGCATCTTCCCTGCTTGGCACATTCCTGGCACTCAATAGACAGCAGCTACTACTGGCCAGGCGTGGTGGCTCATGCCTGTAATCCCAGCACTTTGGGAAGCTGAGGTCGCGAGATCACCTTAGGCCAGGAGTTCCAGACTAGCCTCGCCAACATAGTGAAGCCGCCTCTACTAAAAATACAAACTTTAACCGGGTGTGGTGGCGCACACCTGTAATCCCAGCTACATGGGAGACTGAGGCATGAATTGCTTCAACCCGGGCGGCAGAGGTTCCAGTGAGCCAAGACTGCGCCACTGTACTCCAGCCTGGGTGACAGTCAAAAAAAAAGAAAAAAAACCGATGGTAGCTACCATTATAATTATTCCACCAAATTAACGTATTTCTAGTATTCTTGAATGAGGGCAGAGGATTTTCTTAAGTGGTCCCCTTTCAAAGTGATTTAATACTGCACACACCCAAAAGACTGTCTGCCTTGTCTTTTTCTGACTGTTCAAGTTTATTAGCCCCTGTTTTTTGTTTTTTGTTTTTGTTTTTGACTGTGGGAGCTTCCAGTCTAGGCCAGCTGGGCCTGGGCACGTAATAGCAAGCTACTCACCTGAACACGCACCTCTGGAGGGGCTCTCAACTCACTTCCCTCCAAGAAGTCAGCTGGAATGTTTGGATCCACCCAAGGGAAGCAACTTCCCCACCCAAAGTGTGGAGATAGATGTGGAGCCCCAGACGGGTCCTGGGAAAGCATCCTGTATCCAGGACACCTGTGAAAAGGTCCCCAGATCACCTTTCCAGACAGTAAAGAACTTTGTTCTCATCACCGTCCGAAAGCAGACCGGTGGCCACACACGTGCGACTTCCACTCAGCATCTAGCACACCCCTTCCCCAACCCTTGCTGAACTGTCCCTGAGCCCTTAAGGACACGCTGCAGTGTCCACCCACCTTTCAGCTACTAACCCATGCACCCGAGTGTCCTCACGCTACACCGGGAAGCCCCGCTGAAATCTGGTAAGCTATGTCCTGGAGGGTATGTTTCCATCATACTCACTGCATGGCAGTTTATTCACAGACGACCACCCAGAAGAAGCCAAGAATGCTTAGACATTAATTTCAGGCCAGGAATCAAGGTCACATTTGGTCTGAGCTCAAAGACATCAAAGGGTTTTCTCATACTGCAAATGCATGCACACAAGATGCTCCGAGATCACGGGAACGTCAGTCAGGGCTGGCCAATCACGATCACTGCGGCTTCCACCTGCCCTCAGCCTGACTGATGTGATGAGGGAAGGGGACAAAGAATGAGCTCCGAAAGGACATTTCAGGCAACGACCAGAAAATCAGCAAATGCAGTGATCCCCACTTAACAATTTCACAAATTCCAAGACTCATTCCAAGTTTCTCCCAATTGAAAGAAAATAATATTAAGGGTTGGGTGCAGTGGCTTACGCCTGTAATCCCAGCACTTTGGGAGGCCAAGGTGGGTGGATCACCTGAGGTCAGGAGTTCGAGACTAGCCTGGCCAACATGGCAAAAGCCCATTTCTACAAAAAACCATAAAAATTAGCTGGGCATGGCGGTGGGCACCTGTAATCCCAGCTACTCAGGAGGCTGAGGCAGGAAAATCGCTTGAACCCAGAAGGTGGAGGTTGCAGTGAGTCAAGATCACACCACTGCACTTCAGCCTGGGTAACAGAGTGAGACCCTGTCTCAAAAAAAGAAAAAAAAAAAAAAAGAATATTAAAAATCATGAAGTGGCTGGGCGCAGTGGCTCACGCCTGCATACCCAGCACTTTGGAGGCTGAGACAGGTGGATCACTTGAGGTCAGGAGTTCGAGACCAGCCTGGCCTACATGGTGAAACCCCATCTCTACTAAAAATACAAAAATTAGCCAGGCCTGACAGAGTGCCTGTAATCCCAGCTATTCTGAGACAGGAGAATCGCTTGAACCTGGGAGGCAGAGGAGAGGTTGCAGTGAGCCGAGATCACACCACTGCACTCCAGCCTGGGCAACAGGTGAGACTGTCTCAAAATAAATAAATAAATAAACAAATAAATAAATAACATAAAAATAAAAACAAAAACCATGAGGCAATGAGTCAGTGGCAGCTCATATCCCAGAGTGCAATAGGGACTTCCTGCCAAGCATTTCCTCTGCTGGGCACCTGGGCACAAGCCTCCAGCGCCTTCTCATTAACTCCTCCTGTGAGAGGAACTAGCATCCTATTTGACACACAAGGAGCTGGCGGGGTTGGGAATGGAGCCCAGGATTGCAAGCGTGGCCCTCTACCCTCCGGGCCGGCACCAGCCTCCGGGGCAGCTAACCTTCCCCACCTCAGAAGCTCTCATTCCTCTGGGTTTTCCACAAACCAGCCTTCTTGACCACAAAAAGGTGGCCGTCCTGACTGGCCTCTTACCTTCAGGAAAACAAATGGGGACCTGAGGGTAATGGGGACCTGAGGGTGCTCAACTGCCCCTGACCACCCAGGAGTCACAGGAGCACGGAACAGCAAGCAGGGAGACAGCACACAGTCAGCACATGGCAAGCACACAATAAATACACAGCAAGTACATGGCAAATGCACAGCAGGTACACAGCGAGCACACGGTAATCACATGGCAAGCACACAGTAAATACACAGTAAGCATATGGCAAGCACACGGCAAGTACACAGCGAGCATGCGGCAAACACACAAGCACATTGCCCGGCTCCCTCCAAAGCCACTTCCCCCACAGAGAAAGGAGAAAGCAGCATGGCCTGGCAGTCACTCACAGTCCCTCTGGATCTGCAGCCAGCGGCTATGGCAGACGAAAAGGCACCTGTTCCCAGGCACTTTCCAACAGGGGCTGGTGGGACACGGTGTGGAGAGGCAGCTGTTGCGTGCGTGTCCCTGGGAGCCCAGGGGGCATGGCCTTAGATGCACCAGGGCCTGCAAGTATGGCCCAGAACTGCCCACTCTTGGGTTGGGGGAGCGGTTTGCCTACTTTGTAGAGGAGGTGGTCATCTGCCGGTTTCAGACAAGACTCAGACTGCAGTGACTGGGTTTTGGTCTGACCTGTCCAGACGAGCCAAGCTCCTGGAGTCTCAGGCATCCCTAGGATGGCACTGGGGAGGGGGGTGTCATCCAAGCCAAGTCCATCTGCTGTGACCAGAGCACCCCTGGGACTCATGCATAATCCTTGGATATTACAAATGTCCTGGAAATTACTGGCGTCTCACACCAGCATTCACCAAACTCCTCACACTTCCTAGGCTGGTCATTCTACTATCAAAAAGGAGTGATTTGATTAGTGGGGGCTGGGGGCTGGGAGTGGGGGGCAGGGAGGCATGAACTCCAAAGGAGCACAGAGAACCTTCCTGGGTGATGGGATGGTTCCGCAACCACCTGGTGGTTATGCCTCGATTGTCAAGACTTGTAGAACTGCACGTTAAAGGGTGTTTTACTGTATATAAATTATTTCTACATAGGATTTTGAAAACTTGATCCTACTCAAAAAGCAAATGATAAAATTAAATGACTTGCCCTATGCAGTGAACTGTGAAATCCCTCTGCAGCCCCCAAGAGCTTTGTAACTGAGGGGTGGCTGAGCCAGCACACACCCCCCCCAGGCTTCCTCAAAATCAGCAACACCCAGAAGACACCAGGAGGAAGGGTTCTGTGAAGCACAGGCTCGCAGAGGCTCCCTGAGATGCAGCTCCACTTCAGACAGTTTACTCAGGGGAAATCATTTCCTTACCTCCCGTAGTTTAGTGGCCAGGATATGGGAGCTGAAAGGACATGGGAGTTTGAAAGGCTCCTACCTTGGGTTCCCTCTCCCACATTTAGCTTCAGCACACCCCCTTCAGCCTAACTCCAAACCTAATGTGGCCACCTCTGCCCACCCCAGCTTGCAGAAATCCACTACTGCTTAGCTGAACTCCAGATAAACCCTCGTTGCTCTTCTTCCCTGTAGCCCGGCAGCCCTCCACGACATTCTGCACACAGTAGGGGTGCACCTTTATTACACAGGCAACGTTCAGAGGAAGAAATTCTCCTCAATCGGCCGGGCATGGTGGCTCACACCTACAATCCCAGCACTTTGGTAGGCCGAGGCAGGCAGATCACCTGAGGTCAGGAGTTCAAGACCAGCCTGACCAACATGGTGAAAACCTGTCTCTACTAACAAAATACAAAAATTAGCTGGGAGTGCTGTAATCCCAGCTACTCGAGAGGCTGAGACACGAGAACTGCTTGAACCCGGGAGGCGGAGGTTGCAGTGAACCGAGAACTCACCACTGCACTCCAGCCCGGGCTAGAGTGAGCCTCCGTTTCAAAAAAAAAATTCACCTCAGTGGCACTCACTGGCACTGCATTATTTTCTGGCAAATCAGTGCAAACTGGGGTACCTTATCACACCATGCAACATGTTTAAATCCTGTGTCTAAAATATTGTGTACCTATTTTTATTTGATTTACTAAATTCTAAAGCTTTTCTACATCTCCACAAGGTAGTTTCCCCAGTAATGCATAACTGCTTAATTGGGAAGTGTACAAAACATAATTACACTGCCGAAAACTACAATATTGCTTATGGGAATATCCCCGTTCATGCATTCCACTTTGTTTTGTATTTAATCTCTATTAAGATGTCTGTGTGAAAACAGATAGGCATGCTATTCTTCATAAACAGCATAAATCACAATGTCATTTCTTTGCTAACTCAAGTCCAAAAGCGGCCCCAAAAGAAACTGCCAGGGCCCCAAAGACTATCACTTTCCATATTCAAGCAGATAAGCTCCTCGCATAGAGGTCTCAATACGGAGCCCCAAAACACCTAGCCCTGGGCCAATTAGTCAGGTCATAATTTCTCTCACCATAAATGGCTCTGCATGCAATTCAAACAGCACCCAGATGCTCCCCAGAAAGCAGTCACTCAAACCAAGAAGAGCAATTCCTTTCTGCCCAAGACCCCAGTTACAAACCTTGTATCAAGGGGCAAAAAGAGTCCCTTAAATCCTTCTTTATCTAAGGACATCCATGGATACTCTTTCAAGTTCACCTTTCAACACGGGGGACTCCCGCCAAAGGCTCCAGACTCTTGAAACTGGATTCTCCTGCTTCCCTTCTGGCCTTCAAATTTGCACACACCGCTCATCCCTAGAATAGGGTTATCTGAATACACAACCATTCTCTAGACAGCCTGGTACTGGTGGAGGAGAACCAGTTTGGATCTCGCTCGATCATTAATTAACTGTGAGTCCCGTCCACGCGGCTTGCCAATTCCTCAAGTGGGAAATAATCACACTGCCTCACAACAGGGTTGTTGCTAAAAATAAAATAAGCCAATGTATGACAAAGTACTTCTGCAAACAGAAACAAGCCAGGTTATCAACCTCGCTGAAGCCTACTAATTAATAAATGCCCCGATCAAGATAAAAAGGATTTGCCACAAAACAGGTTCACTCTCAGTTCTAAAACTGGTAGGTATCACTCCCAAATCGGCTTGCATCATGACGAAACAGGCTAGAGGCACAAGTGAGGGCCTCAGGGGCGCTCCTGAAGGTTAAGCATATTTGCCTGCAGAGGGAGGTAAATGCACCTTTTGCTGATCCATGTTCTCGCTCACATGGGCCAGTGTTAAAAACATCGACTCTGCGGCATCCCTCTTTGTGTGTACATAGATTGTAATAGTGTGCTTCACTGAGCGGTTCAGATTTTACTAAAATATAATCTGTACAATCAATTTCTTTTCTAGCAGGTATGCTCTGACACTGCCCAGCCTCAACTCAATACACACTGCTGCCTGGTCAAGAGTGAAATGTCAAGTGCACCTGAGTACAGAACCGGCTCCAGTTTTAACAGACACCCAGGACATTTGTCTGCTGTCCTAGGAATGGCTGGTAATGTTGGAGGGTGGAGAATCCCTTTTCAAAGAATGAGGATGAGTACAGCAGAAACCCATATTCCAAGTTTCAAATAATTTAGTGGGTTATTTCAGTTATATAAAATCTTCCTTCAACCATTTTTCATGCCAAATGTTCAATAACCAGACTTGAGTGTGTGGGTGTGTGTTGGGGGAGTGGTTTGTTTTTGAAGAAAGCCAGTCTGTGTGCTGCTGTTGGCAGGTTTCGGGCTGGCTGCATCAGGCACCCCCTGGAGGAGGTGGCTAAAAATACAGATGTTAGGGCTTCTCCTTTGGGAAGAAGGGGGGGGCCCTCAGGAGACTCCTGGCCAGGGGTGCCTTGGGGACCCGCCCTGCTCCAGAAGCCATCCTCTTGAGCACCCCCAACCCCAGGTACCAGGTCCTCTCTGGGGACTGACTGAGTCACTGGTGAAAACCACCGAGCCCACCCAAGCTTCCTAATATTAAAGGTATCTGCTGTCCTTTGGGGCAAGGCAGGGCAGGGCAGGGGGCAAGAGAGGGATGCTAGCACTTACTTGCTCCCTCCTGATAAAACAGGGCACAAACAGCCACTCCCTGCTAGGAGGAAGAAGGCAGAGTTGATGGGAGGATTTGTCTTTCTCAATGACATTCACACCACCATAACTAGTGGGATCGCCATGAATCCTACTATCACCACCACCACCAGTACCACCGTCCCCAATAAAAATAATGGTAACAAACAGCTAGCATGGGAGCACTTCCCACATGCACTCACATCTTATTCATTGTGCACTCTCCAGGATTTGCAAATGAGGAATATGACATTCTGGCCCCAGACCCCTGGTCCCTGGCCAGCTGAGATGCCCTCGCATTCCAGCATGGGTGGTTTCCCAAGGGCATTTTCAAGGACCATTTTGCTTTTCCAAGTAAGATTTTTTTTTTTAACTTGAGAAAGAGTTTCGCTCTTGTCACCCAGGCTGGAGTGCAATGGGACGATCTCGGCTCACTGCAACCTCCGCCTCCCAGGTTCAAGTGATTCTCCTGCCTCAGCCTCCCGAGTAGCAGGAATTACAGGTGCGCACCACCACACCTGGCTAATTTTTGCATTTCTAGAAGAGACTAAAATATAATCTGCAAAGCCAATTTCTCCAAAACCAATTAGAAGAGATGGGGTTTTGCCATGTTGGCCAGGCTGGTCTTGAACTCCTGATCTCAGGTGATTGGCCCGCCTCGGCCTCTCAAAGTGCTAGGATTATAGGCGTGAGCCACCATGTCTGGCCCCAAGTGAGTTTTTTGTTTCTCTGTTTGTTTGTTTTGGAGACAGCATCATGCTCTGTCACCCAGGCTGGAGTGCAATGGCCCAATCTTGGCTTACTGCAACCTCTGCCTCCAGAGTTCAAGCAATTCTCCTGCCTCAGACTCCCAAATAGCTAGGATTACAGGTGCATGCTGCCACGCCTGGCTAATTTTTTGTATTTTTAGTAGAGACAGGGTTTCACCATGTTGGCCAGGCTGGTCTCAAACTCCTGACCTTAGGTGATCCACCTGCCTCGGCCTCCCAAAGTGCTGGGGTTACAGGCATGAGCCACCCCACCTGGCCCCCAAGTGAGATTTTTAATGGCATGAGTTGAATCCAAAGAAACTGCTGGTCCATGAAATGACCAGCACACCCTGAAGATGACAAACTGTCTGCTAGACAGGCACCTTCCTTACCCTACCCCACCTTGCCATTTCACGCACATGACCTATACTCACACCTGCAGCCTCACAGAAGCACAGCGCAGTTAACACTGGCTGGGCGGAGAAAAGAATATTTGAACATTTCAATTGGAAGAGCTCAGGAGTTCCCGACCAGCTTGGGCAACATGGCAAACCCTATCCCTACAAAAAATACAAAAACTAGCCAGGTGTGGTGCTATATACCTGTAGTCCCATCTACTTGGGAGACTGAGATGGGAAAATTGCTTGAACCCGGGAGGTTGAGGTGGCAGTGAGCTGTGATTGTGCCACTGCACTTCAAGCCTGGGCAACACGGTGAAACCCCCATCTCAAAAAAAAAAAAAAATAAAATTTTAACAAACACATATGATATGTCAGGCTCGTTCTAAGGGCTTTATAAACATTACCTCACTGAATCCTTACAATACACTCTCTCCTTACCCTCATTTTACAGATTCAGAAACTGAAGCCCTTTGAAAGGCTTCCCAGCGTGGGAGAGAAGTCAAGCATTTCTTTCCATCCCCTTCTTTGCCACAATGCCTTGAACAGTCTGTCCCCCTTGTATCTCATTGCCTCTACTAAGCTCTAGGAGGACCAGCCCATCTCTCCTTGGACACAGCCTCAGTGTTTGAAAGGAAGAATGACATTCACGACCTTCCAGTGAGACCTCTCTTGTCAGCAGCCACCAAAGTGAGCACAGCAGTTAGCTCAGCACTTTCAAAGTGCACTGCCGGGGCCCCTTTGGATCTGAGCCAGGCCCCTGACATGCCAAGTAACCACCAGGCTACAAAACTCCCAGCTACAGGCGTGACCAAAAAGGTGGTCCAATGTGCTGCTGCAGCCCCCTTCCCACTAACCACAGCGAACCCAGGCTCCCCCTCCCACCCTGCCTGCTGCTCTAGAAGACAAAGAGAATTAGGGAAGAAAACTCCTTTTCAAGAAGCTTCCTTGCTGAGAAATATTTTAAAGGACTATTCTGAGGGGTCAAGTAACATATGGGATTTGCTTCTAAGCTCTCGGGCCTGGCTGGGAGACAACCAGGGACCCAAAAGCACAACTGGGTTGAGTCCTAACCGCCCCCCTTCATCCTCTGCGGACATGAGATCCTCAACTAAGACACTCCCCAGTTCACCACAGGAGCGTCTTCCTTCGCCCACTATTTGAAGCCGTGTGGCCAATTTAGGATAGAAAAAAATGACCCACTCTTCGAGGCCTTCCTTAAACGCTGAGGAAGACATCACTGAAGACACAATTCCAACTTTAATTGTGAATCTCCTGGCTTTTGTCAGTTGAAGCCTCATTCTTAATCCTGGGCTTAGTTGAGAAATGAGAAGGATGTGTGCAAGTGGAGGAAAAAGAATCCTCAACCCTGAGCGAAAAGCACGCGCCGTGGAGGAGCGAGGAGAATGGACACTGCAGATGCCAGGGCTGGGAAACAGGGTGCCGGGGAAAACTGGCTCGCTGGCCTCAGAGCTGCGGCAGGTCCACCACCGTGCCATGTTTTGCTGGAGGAACCTGGATGCCAGCTCGGTGGATCTTCTGCCCAGCGCAAAGGATCTCTGAAACCTGGAACAGGACAGGGGACACACCACAGACACGACATGGGCTCTGGAAGACCACTCACAAGGCCCGGCTCGCAGGAAATGACCATTCATGGGAACCTGCACGCTGCAGTCATTCTCATGCTTAGACGCCATGTCCACTTGCCAAGCAACAGCCTCTGAGAAAGCAGCTTCCCCCTTCTCAGTGTCCCAATGAGGCAACACAGAGAGGAGAGGGCTGGCTGGGGGATGATCCTGGCCCACCACCCTCTTCCAGGTGGAGTGAAGCAGAATGGAGACCTGTTTAAAAACTGCAGGGAGGACTTAAAATAGGCAGACTCTAATCACTACCCAAGCTGCAGCTGAGCCAGGACACCAGGCCTCACATGACTGATTTGTCAAGAGACTCCTCCCAGCACTTCCTTGAGTCATCCACAAGACAGAGCAGAACCCAAAGGCCGAGATGGAGGCAGAGGGACACCCCACATCCCCACCACCCCCGGCCCCACTGGAGCCCCAGTGAAGACCGAGATTTCCAGAACACACATGCTGCTCACAAGCATGTGTGAGAAGGGTTGTAGAGCAGGAAGGTAATCTTATAAAGAAAAGCCTGTTTTTCAGGAAAACCTCCACCTTATGGGGACCTTACCCTCTTCGGAAAGCCAAGGTCAGCCTGGGAGCTCCCGCATCACCTGCTCCGGGTACTCTTCTGGTGAGTTAATCACCCAAGCTCACCCAAGCAGGGCTGGTCTCTGGATTTGAAGACACACCCAACTTTGTGCCATTCCGTTTCAGTTCTCTGATAGCCTCTTAGAAAAGAAGGCTGTTCCCTTTGTTCAGGAGTATTAATTCAAATTCCTTTCTAAGGCTCACACCACACAAATGCAGGGGAGCGACCTAAAGAAAGTTCACCCGGCAAAATCTAGTTTCTCCCCGGTTTTCACAGGAATGGTGCAAACAGACACTCCCAGCTAGAAGAAATCCTAAGCATCTTCCCTGTCTCTTGACCCCCAACTCCCCAAGGTGGAACCCACAAACCAGATCCTATTTAAGGTGTGCACATGGCTCCAGCTGAAAGCCAGAGGCAACCAGAGTTGGGGAGGAGTGCATCCCACGGACCCAAGCCCTCCTTCGAGGCAGGTGGGGGGTGGAGGGCGGCTGCGATCATGCTATCCCAGACCACAAACGTGTTACCTATTGATAGTCTTACCTATTGATAAAATGTTACCTGGCCACTAAATCCAACTTTACCACATGAAGCCCTAAGCACTGTGAAAGCCACACACAGAATCCCAGAAGAGTGTGCCCTTGTGCTCTTGGAGTGTGTGTGGGGGGGGGGGTGATGTTGCATCAGAGACACACAGAAGAGGGCAAGGGAGAAACTAAGCTTGGGAGGAAAGAAGGGGTCTCTTGGTTAGCGTGGCAAAGCCATCCCCAGACATTTCCTGTGTCCCAGTCAAAGGCCACAAGAAGCCTCGGGCAGCCACAGAGAAGCCAGAGGCAGGTGAAGTTGGTAGTAACTAGCTAGACTTAATTACCTAAGCTCCCTGGCCCTGATTCTTCATTGGTAAAACAGTGACTAACTACCACCTCTGCCTCTGCGAGGACAGCCCTGTGCTTTGGCTCTGGAGAGCCGATCTCAAGGCAGGTGTCTGGCCTTTGCCTGGACACAGTGAGTCTGTGATCCAGAGAGTCTGACCCATGTATTCAATGGGGCCTGCCTCAGGCATCCTCCGAACAGGAGCCACGCTGTTCTGAATATTCTCTCCAAAAGTGTAGTATGAATGTAAAACGTCCTAGAGCAGGAAATGATCTAGAAACCCCTCCGTGGCATTGGATGTGACTTCCTAACAAAATGATCACTCATCAAACAGGTCTGGGCCTGAGAGAAAGATACCTTTTATCTGAGAAGCTCATTTGATTCCTGGGGAAAACAGGACGGCTCCTCCCCTGAACTTTTAATTTCAGGGTAGGCAAGGAAAGAGGCTCACCCCACGCAGGAAGGAGTTCCTCCTCCCACCACGGAGTCATGCCCAACCCACTCAGGCAAGTCCCCCAAGTGACTCCTCAGACATCACCCCACCTGGTGAAAAGGAAACGCAACAACACACAATGGCCCAGCGAACTAGTGCCAGACACTAAGTAAGTGCTCAGGAAATGGTTGTTCTCTAGTTACTTGAACAACAGGTTGCGCACTTGAATGGCTGCATAAATTTCTGGAGCACCAAATTAAGTCTGCAAAACATACAGGCGAACGCAGAAATTCCTCCATGGAGAAGATGGGTGCAAGACGGAACGGGCCAGACCGCACCGTCCTACCACTCAGCGCTCGGACAGCCTCTAGTCAGAAGCCTCGCCAGGCTTCAGGTGTCGAGAGCCGCCGGGGTGAACAGCAGAGAACGCAGCAGAGGAGCGCAAATGTCACTCGTCCTTGACGTGGAATTCTGCTGGAGGTCTCAGTGGCCCTCGCTGTTTCCCACAGCAACTGCCACTGCGCTATTTGTACTACAAGGAAAACACCCAGATTCGAAGCTTATTCAAGAACCATGGCCACCCCCAAACACTGCCCAGGAGACGAGATCCCAAGCCGGTCTGGTGGAAATGATGCTGCTGTTTACCGTTTGCTTGCAACTCAGCTACCATCGCGCAGTCAATCAACGAACCTCACCACGACCCCAGGTCTGGAGCGCCCGGAGTCCGCGACCGCTGCGGGGTGGAGGCGGCTCTGCCCTGCTGCAACCAGGTCCCTGCCCCTGTTCTGAGCCTGGAGTGCGGGCTGGGGGCCCAACCTGGTGTCCCGCCTGGTCTCGAGGCTCCTCCCTTGCCAGTGCCTCGCGGACCGGAGTGGCGCCGGCGACCCTGCTGGCTTGAAGCGGCGTCTAGCTGGACCCCCGCCGCCCGGGGTCCAAGCGGGCCAGCTCAGCACAAAGGCCAGCGGGAGGAAGGAGGAAGTGGGCACGGGGGGCAGGGCCCATTCTCACACCTCTCAACGACTTCCCCGCGGCGGGAAGCGGCTCCATTTACAAGTGAAAAGGCGAGGCGCGAGGTGGGGGGCCCGGGGGTGTCAGGTATCGCGACCCGCGGAGGGGCCGGGGCGGGGCCGCCAGGTGCCCTGCGGGGGGAAGAGGGCACAGCTGGGGCGGGGCCGCGCCGCCAGGTGTTCGGGCCCGCGGGGGCGGAGCCTCCAGGTCCACCCGCCGGGAGGAGAGGGGCGGGTGGACCCCAGGCATGGAGGGGGCTTCACCTGGGGCTCGGGAGCCAGGAACCCCGGGATCCCGGAAGCCCGGACGCCACGAGGCCCGTCCTTGCAGCAAGGTGGGGCACCCCGCGGTCCGGGAAATGCAGGAGACCCCGCCCTCTCCAGGTAGAAGGCGGCCAGGTGTGGCGGGCTGGCCCTCCTCGCAGCAGAAGGTCGTGCAGGACACCGGAAGTCGTCCTGGAGTCAGTCTGAGCCGATCGCAGGGGTTTCCCGGCGCCCCAGGCCCCCCACACCGCAAGTCACAGGAACAAGGAGGAAAACAGCCTCTTTATGACTTGGGGGAGGCAATTCAATATTTCTTCCTGGCATAAAATAGGAATTGCTCTATTTACCCAACCTGCAAGAGCGTCGTGAAGATTAATGACTGTGAAATGTTTTTAAGATCAAAAACATTCCAGATTTTACTTGTAGGCACTTATATGTGCATACTGGTATCTGTATAGCAAAATATACTCTTTATTGATTGCCCTCCTAGTGTGACTTCTATTCCGTAATCTGAAAGCCTTGACATACAAGAATCAGGTCTGTCTCTGCATGCTCCTTCCTGAAACACTAGGGAACAGGGAATATGGGTAGGAAATGTCGGGTCAGCTGGGTATCTACCCTGAGCCTCTAGCTCTATCCAGTCCGCAGGGCAGATAGAGCAATCCAGAGTGCCGACCACAGCTGAACGTCTGGAGAAAGGGAAAAAACTTTTAAGATTATTGGTCACTCCCACTGGGAAGAAAATACAGTATCCTCCCCAGCTCATTAGGAGGTGCTTTCAAAGCCTGAGTCTTCATCAGGGTCTCTGGTGTTTGCGGCGCCTTGGCCGTCACTGGGAGCCAATGGTCAGCCAAGTTCTGCCTGTGCCAGAAGCCCACGCAGCCCATCTGGCCCGGCAGCTCCAACAGCAAGGCCTCCCTGTTCCGAGCAGAGTAAGGCCACATGACCACACGGAGGACAATGTTGGGCTCCCCAGGGGCGTCTCCACTCCAGGCTGAACATTCTCAGTTCCCTCAACCGTTCCTGAGACATGGCTTTAAGAGCTCTCTCGGGCCGTGCCCGCTGCTGGCTCTGGCTGTACTCCAGGTGGGCAGGCCTGGGAGCTGGCTGCAGCAACACCAAGTGGGGTGTCCAGGATCCAGATGCATTTGCAAGAACCGCCCCCACCACTTCCCTTGGCCTCCCTGGACCTGAACAAGCAGCGGGTAAGCCGACTTTGTTTGCACTTCTAGACTGCACTAAAGACCATCCATCAGCAAAATAATAAACTCACAGCTAGAGTTCATTTACAAGGAAAGGTGCACAAACTCCTGGCCTTTCACCCCCTCCAGCAGAGAAACCTCGAATGCTCTGTTTTCCCCTCCAAACTCTTCATCTCTCATTTCCCCTCTCCACCCTCCCCCTGCCACACACATAGCTGGGGCAGGTACAATACTATCATTTCCAGGTTAGACTCTGGCCACTTGCACCTACAAAATAATTCTTTGCTAGCCTAATTTTATAGGTAAGATTTTTAAATTCCATCTTGGAAAAAGAAAAGCCCCATTAGGCCAGAGGAGTTGATCTCCCTCCATGGTCTAGCTCTTCGGTTCCTTCCAGAGAAACTTCCTCAGATTCTGTGACTCCATAATGAAGGTTTTGTTTGTCCTGGGCCTGGACAGATTGCTGGAGGCCAGATTTCAGGCATGGCTGGAGCACAGCCACGATAAGCTCGACTTTACAAGCCCTGAGTTCACTTGTGCTGCAGGAAGACCTACACATACTGTCTCTGTGACACATCCTTTAACGTGGCCCTTCCAGGCTTCTGCCACAACGTGGGCTGGAATGAGACACAGAAATATTGCCACTATTTCCAGACAATCTTTAAGGCAGCTGACAGTTTCTTTTAGTCATAATTAAGAATTTGTTTTAGTGCAAGAAGCACATTTCTGCTGATCAGAGGAGAGCTTTGGAGGAAGCACAAATCAGCAATACAATGGAAGGTATATATTTTTTGTATTTTATAAGTGAGAAGGATTTTTAGAACCCCATGGATGAAAAGTCCAGCCCTCCCTCTCCCCCTCACCCCCGCCTCCAGGGCTTTTCTGGACTCACAGAAGGCAACAAAACCAAAGGCAAGGCTGGTCACCACCAAGATCAGGGGCAGACAACAGCAGCTACTCAGGGTTCCCATCCTTTAAACCCCAACCGATCTTTGGGAGAAACGAAGCCTCTATTACTACCTAGGACAAAAGTCACAACTCTCTATAGAACCAAAATCATCACTTGTCCCATTCATAAGATCCCAACGATTTCATCACAATTTTTGTGAATATTAAGCCAACTCTAGGCAACCATCTGTTAAATTTAGTTAGGTAAACAGCTAAAGCAGGGCACTTCTGAAACATTCACTGAGGGACTAGGAACATACACATGCAAACTGCCACTGGTTCTCACCGAGTGTAGTTTCTAAAAAACTGAATAGGCTTCAGACACCAACAATGGTTAATGATCTGCATATTATCTACATATTCCACTTAAGGTGAGGGTTAAAAAGTGAGGGGCCAGGAATGCACCTCCCTTAAGCTATAGAGCTGGTTCCACTTTGGGACCTCGGCTCCCACGTGGAAGGAGAAGCGCTTTGTGAATGGGGGAGGAGCTTTTTCCGAAACGGCAGCAGCTACACAAAACATGAACATCCAGCAAAAACTTATTTTAGCTGCGTTCTCCCTAATGCTACCAACAGATTAAAGACTACTTTAAAGTCAGGAGAGGAGTAAAAATAAACACAACTTCTTCCTGTGAGTTAAGATGCCTCCTTTCTGAAGTTGAATATCATTTCCTAAAATCACATTTCGAGGGGGTAGAAAAGGTCTGTTTACACTTTCCTTGAGGAACTCTACTATCTGCTGTTAAAATCGTTCCTCAGAAAAGCAGATTACTGAGAAGAGAAAGCACACGACGTTCCTCAGCAGTCCAGAAAAGACCCCCTTCTAAGAAAAACTCTGGAAAGGGGGCAGACCAAATCTCCATGCCCGGCAAAGACAGATGAATGTGCCCTGGTTCCCATCCTGTCCGCAGCTCCTGAAGTTTCTGTGTTCTCCAGCAGTTACAAGAATGAAGGCGAAACTGGCCCTTGGCTCCCATGGTCAACATTCCACACAAACAATGGCCTGGCTCTCTCCCTATTGTACATTCTGTATTCATTTGTGAGTCCCCCCCCTTTTTTTTACACAATGTGCAAAGCTCTTCCTTTCACAGGCGAAGTTCTGAATGCCCAAATGCAGCCATGATGTAGGCTTTAAACATTAATAATGATAGCTAAAAGCAAACTCCATATTATGCCCAAACATTAATTTACGAGTATCATTAGAGTCACACTGATGGCTTTTGGATACTCTCCATTAAATCATGATCAAAAGAGCCACTGAACACCTTTAAAATGGTTCTGAAGTTTTTAGCAATTATTAAATATAATTTTCCAAACCCCGAGATAGGATTTAAAAAGAAAAACCTTTTCATAAGTCTTTGATACATATTCCATCAAACACAGACTTGAATGAAAATTAACTTCAAAAGATGAGGTGGGGAGGAGAAGCCTTGCAGTTTCCCTTCTTTCCAGGAGTGCTGTAACTTTAACTCACAGCAGTGTAAATTAGGACATGCTTACCAACTGTAAGGGAGAAAACTGATATTTGCCCGGGTGGCGCAGTCTCTAAGAGCGTATGCATTCCAGCATTTCACGTGCCCACTAAAAGTTTTCAGCAGGGAAAGTTCACACAGGCATTCCTCACCTAGCAATTCACAGAAAGATTATTGGGGGAAAAGACACCCCGAGATTTCACCCCATGGGTCACTTCCATTAAGTACAAATACTTCTTTTTCCAGGGACAAACTGCCCTCCCATTTTTTAGTTACTACAAAAATGTGTTCCACCCTGTGTAACAGACCTACCATCCCAAAGTGGAAATATTACCTGAGCTGTGCCCTGCCCGACTGATAAACGTCCCTTCCCAACCATGAGCTGTATGAATATGTATTTGTGGCCTGATTCAGGGCCACAGGACACTAGGGCTGCTGCTTTTCCCTGATAGATTAACAGAGGGACCCAGGCTGCACGCACATACATTATGACGACAGCCCCTCTCTATGGAAATGACAGTGGTAAAAAATGACAACTGGGGCCGCCATTCTACCATTGCTGTAAACTCCTTAAATTTTTTCCATTGAGGGAAAGCGTTAAGTGCAAAGGGTATAACTTTGCTTTCAAAAATGATTCATGATGTTAGTGAACTGTTGGCAAATGGCATTCTGGTGCTAGATCTCAGCAGGGCTGCTCCCTCAGAGGTGTCCTTTTTGGTTTTTTTCAATCCGTGAATCTCAAGGATTTCAAATAGTGTGAGCTGTTTGTATTTTAACAGCAATGGTAGCAATAAAAATATCATTTTAAAATCCAGTGCACTGCTTGTTCAGTACATACTACATACAGCCTTCATTTCTTTACCTTGTAGTTAGCTACTCAGAAACTAAAAAGTTAACGGGTTGATTTTCTGGTTTTGTCGTTTGTTGTTGCTGTTTGTTGTTTCATGTAATCTCTCTTTGAAACACTTTCCAGACTTAAAGAGTAAAATATCCAGAATTTTAAAAGTTAAGAGGGAAGTTATTGATTATTCTCTGAAAGGGTAACTGACAAACTAGTTAATAATTATACAGATAGCAAGTTTTACTGTTTCATCTTGTGTACACGACCAGATTAACAATGGCAGGGAAAGCACACACAACTTGGCAGGGACAGGAACAGGTGTGCCCCGAGTCTCAAAAGACCAAAATATCTCACCAAGTATGTCACTGGTGTGTTTTTACAATGGCACTAGTGTTTGTTTTTAAGTAGCCAAACGTTCTTACTTTCTGAACTTTAGAGAGACATACTTTACGAATATCTCTGTCTTCACTGAATTGATGATTCAGTTCCACACATAAATTGCAACTCATGCAAGGAAATGATTTTTAGGGACAATGAGGCTTTTTAAAATCGGTTAAGAAAAGGTAATTCACCCTGCTCCTCCCCGCAGGAGAACACCCATTCAAGGGTCAGTTTCAAAGCTCCCAGGAGAAACCGTAAATAACTCACAGGGTTCTGCATTCAACCTGCAGACTCTTATTAAGGTACAATTAGAGAGAGGGGGTTGTCAAGTTGGGGTTAAAAAAAAAAGAGTGGTGGGACTGGCACCCTAACTTATCTTTCTAAATAGGAAAAAGAATTAAACCCAAACCACCTAGTCAGGTTCAAAACAAGCTCCAAACCCAAGATCTTTTCATTCCCTCTAATAACTGCTTTCCAAAGGGATGTGACTGGGGTCCCCTACCCCTGGGGCACAAAAAACCAATCAGCGCCATAAATTCCCTTTGCCTTCAACCTTCTCTCCTTTTTACCGGGGGGCAGGGTGGGGGGAGGGGGTGACCCAACATCAACACTTACACTCTACAGAAATATGCTGGCTTATTTCCTTTGTTTGCTCATGTTATACTTGATCAAGTGTGAACGATTAAACTGGTTTCATTAAAGGCAAGTGCATTCACGGCTAACATCCAACTTCAATGGCAACTGTAAGCATATTTTGCAAGAAAGAGGGCCTGCTTTTTTGCTTGAAATCTACCATCTCATTAACTTTTCTTTTGGGGGCAATAAAAAGAGCACCAGGGGTTTTTCAGGAGAACGTCAGAGCAGTTCAGAGATCTGATACCAGACAAAAGAATATTTACTGTTTCAACTCTATGATACTGTCTCTGCTAAAGAAAAAAAATTCTGTTTCAATATTAAAGCAGCTATGACTGAAAATGTTTAATTAGCATCTTGACTATTACTTTATAATTGCTGTAAGAAGTATCCTTTGAAATCAAGTGATTATAAAAACAAGATCCTTTAAAGTCTCATTACTTCAAAATAGAAAAGATTTATATTAAAAAACAGGGGGGAGGTTAAAAACCTCAGAATTCTCAAAGTACACGAAAACTACCCACTTCTACTCGGAAAACCCTCGAGGCAAAACAGCAATCTTAGGTACTGAACACGAGGTAATTTTTAAACTGTCTTCGAACCCAAACACCTAGCAGAGAAAGCTATCTTTTCTGAAAGAGTGGTATGAGTCGATATATTTTGCCCAAGTTAGAAAGGCAGAAAGAATCACTTTGTAAACTTCCCCAAAATATAACGTCCCCTCAAAATTATCCATGTCAGATAAAAATATACCAGTCTCTAGAATATCCAACAGAATTGCAAATAAGGCGTTTAGCATTTTAAATTCCCAATGCATATTTATAGAATAGAATTCTCTTGTCTATCCTTCCAGCCACTCGCATCAGACTCTCTAAGAACTTAACCCGATCTCCAATCTTTAAAGAAAAAAGGGGGTAAATACACAGAAGGATTGTTTACCCCGGACAGGGCAAGGAAGCCCGGTGTGACGACGTAGGCCATTGCCAGCAGCCTCCACCACGAGCACGCAGAGCGGGGATTTCTACGAAAAATTCCTCCTCTTCCCTATAAAATCCTAAACGTGGGGTCCTCTGCAGCCAACTGCCGCTTGGGCCGCCTCCGGAAAAAGTACCGGGCGGGGGGAGGGGGGACAACCACAAACACTCGCGCGCACACGCTCACTCCGTGTCCGCGACCGTCGTCGCCGGCGGAAAGCGAGCCACGGGAGGGAGTGTGTGCGCGCGTGTGTGTCTCGGCGCGGCCCGCGGTGACCGAGCCGAGCTCTTGGGCCCGCGGCCTCCGAGCCCCAGGGCGCGGCGTGGGCTGCAGGCGACCCGCCACGCCGCTGGGCCTCCCGCCGGAGAAAGGCCCAGGCACGCCCCGGCTCCCGCGCGCCTCTGTCCAACTCGCCCGGGGCGCTGGGGGCAGCGCGAGGGAGAGAAAGAAAGGCGCTTCCCCTCGGCCGCGCGGGGCCGTCCGGCGCCGCGGAGGGCTGGGAGGAGGAGGGACCGCGGCGGCCCGGCTGTCCCCGCGCCGCACCGGGTCCCCGCCGCCCGGGGCGCGCCCTAGCCAGCCCCTCCTGCTAAACTTTTTCTTTTTGATTCGCCCCACCCGAAAAGTGCGGCCCGGGCGGGGAAGGTGGGGGAGGCGGGCGGGCCGGGCTCCCGGCGGCGGCGGGCGAGGAGGAAGTGGTGCCCGCGGGAGCGCGGCCGGGCAGAGGAAATGCCCGGCCCGCCCGGCCCCCGCCCGCGCCCGTCGCCCGGCCCGCCCAGGCCCCCCGCCCCTCCGCGACTTTGGCGGGCCGAGCCTCGCGCGGCAGTGGCGGCGGCGGCAGCGGCAGCAGATGTGGCCCGGCTGCCCGGAGGAGCCAACAATGCGGGGCCGGCAAAACAAAAGGGTTCCACTTCGCCTCCTTTCCCGTCTTTCACTTGCGCTCCCGGGGCGCCGCGCGGGATCCCCCGCCGGCAGGGGCAGCGCCCCTGGGGACCGCGAGCCGCTCGCGCCCCGACTTCCCCATGGAACCCCTCTTCTCCGCGCCGCCCCCCCCCCCCCCGGCCTCGTAGGCGCAAGGCCCGCCGCACCCCGGCGCGCTCGGACTCCTGTTCCCCGGAGATCCGGCCGTATTGTCCCCGCGGCGCGTCGCGCGCTCGGCCTGGGTCGCCGGCGGCCCCCGAGCGCGCACCCACCGGGCTCAGGGAGCAGGAGCCGGGGGCGACCAGGGAACCGTCGCCGAGACGCCGCCGCCGCCGCTGCCCTCCGGACGCCGCCGCGCTCGGGGTTTCTTTCTTTTTTTTTTTTTTTCCAACCCTGATGGGAAGGAAGGTGACCGCCTACTTCGCATTCATCAACTCTCATCACAACAACAAAAATCCTGGCGCAAACGGCGGCCAGCGGGCGCAATCGGTGGCGGGGGCGGGCAGGGACCCCCGAGCCAGCGTCCACCCCCGGGCGCTGATGGGGGACGCGGGGCCGGGGGCACGGACCAAAGATGTCCTCGGATGCCGGCTCCGTGTCCTTCGCCCTCTTCCTCCTCCTCCTCCTCCCTGAGTGGCGCAGTGAGGCGCGGGCGCGGCGCCCCCAGCCCGCGGCCGCAGGTGAGGCGGGGGCGGCGGCGGCCCCAGCCCTCCCCAGGGGCCCCCCTTACCTCGTCCCGGACGGTCGGCGTCCACGGCGAAAGGCGCCCACCCTGGAGGCGGCGGCGGCGGCGGCTCCCGCCCCTCCCACCCCACCCGGCGGCGGTGGCGGTGGCGGCGGCTGTGCGGCCCCCCCTCAGCGCGGCATGGCTCCCGGTTCGGTCCCTCGCTCCTCGGGCCGCCGCCGGCTCCTCCGGGCCGCTCCCGAGCCACCTTAAAATGACACACGCACACAGGGACACACACACAAAAACTTAATCTCTCCAGCTCCCCGCCCCTCCCCCTCCCGCCCTCCCCACCCTCCCCACCCTCCCTCCGTTCCCCTCCTCTCCCACCCTACCCCTCCCTTCCCTTCCACCTCCTCCCCTCGCCGCCGAGCCTCTTCCTACTTCCCCACCCACCCCACCCCCTTCCTCCGCCCACCCGGTTCCCAATTCCCCCCGCGTCCCGGCCCTGCGCCCTCCCGCCCGCCGAGAGGGGGCTGCGCTGGGGGTCCCTGGCCCGCGCCCGCCCCGCGCTGCGCTCACCCCCGAGAGGATGCTAATTCCAACTTGGATCGGGGGAGGGAACGTCCTGGATGCCGAGCGCCTCCCGGCTATTTGCTCTTCTTTATTTGTTTTCTCCTCCGGGGAAGGAGGAGGAAAACGGAGAGAAAAGGAAAGGAAAGAAGCGGCGCTGGCCGCAGCTCCCGGTGCCCGCCGGCTGCGCAGGAGCGAGGCGGGAGGCGAGGTGAGGGTCGCCGCTCGCTCACTCCTCGCTCCTTTTTTTGGGGGGGGGGCAAAGGCGGGGTCTCTCTTTGCAAACCAATGACACAACCCCACATGGGCCGGCCTCGCCCCCTCCAGATACTCCTCACTACAAATCGGCTCTCTCGGGGGATTAGTGGCTCCGCGAAAGTGCACACAGGCGCGGCGGGCGGGAGGGCCAGGGGCCGGGCGCGGCGGGCACTCCCTGGCCCGGCCCCGCCCGGGAGGCCCTGGGGAAGCGCGGGGGCCTCGGTAGCAGGGGCCACGGTCCTGTCGCGGTGGCTCGGGGGCCGCTGCTCCCCTCGTCCTTCATCCTCCTCCGCCCCTTCCACGTGGGGTACCGGGCTGCCGGCCACGTGGGGGAACGCGAGCCCCGGGTGGCCCCGGCCCTGTGGGGCCCCGCCCAGCCAGCGGCGCCGACCAGCCACCTTCCCGGCCCCTGGGCTCCAACTTCCTCCTGGGCCCCCGCACCGGCCGCTTCTGCCTTCTCAGGCCCGCGGGGTCAGGCGCGGCCCGGCCGCAGGGGGCACTTGCGCTCCCCAAATCCAGATCCGGGAGACCGTGCCGGAGAGGCGGCGACCGCTGTGGGAGCGCAGGAAAGGGGCCCTCTGTGCTGCAAGTTGCAGCAGTGCTGTGCCCTAAAAGAAGCAGAACATTCTTACACATTAAAAAAAAAAGAAAAAAAAGAAAGAAAAGGTTCCCTCTTGCTGCCTGTATCTCGCCGGGGCATTTGAGAAGCCCTGTGTTGGGTCGGAACCCCGGGCCTCGAGGAGGGAGGCGCGCTGCAGCGTGGGGGCCCGCGGCTCGGGGTCCTGGGCTTGCGCGGCGGCCCGGAGCTCACGCCGTCCTGACGTCTCGAGGTTGGAGTCTGCACACGGAGCCTGGGGATCCAGGCCCAGCGGCCGCTCGCGGCCCAACGAGCACCTGGGCTAAATTCCCTGCCTGTGACCCGAGACGTCCGAGCGCCGTCTCCGGAAGGGAGCTGGTGGCCGCGGAGTGTGGGGTCTTCTCCCTGTGCCCCAGGGCCCCCCAAACTCTCTTCTCACTACCCTCAGTTCGGCGTGCATCCTCCCAGAATCCCTGGGTGGGCTGAACTGAGCCCTTAGGATCGATTTGTTTAAAAACCCTATTGAGATATTAGAAACTGGATTGAGATGTAGAGCAGGAAAGGAGTGGGAGGGGTCTAGGGTCCGGCCTTTGGAGGCCGCAGGGACCGCCATTCCGCGAACCCAGCCGCGCGGTGTGGCCTCCTCCATCCCTGAGTGCCCCGCGCCCTGCAGAGCCGAGCAAACTTAGAGCCAGGGCCAGGGGGCCGGAGGAGAGGCCACTGAGCCGCGCGACCCTTTTCTGCATCCCAAAGAGCGTTGCTCCAGGCCTCCCAGTCTTTATTAAACATTTCTTAAATCCTGCCCCAGCCCGCCGCGGGGCTTGTTTGCCAAAGTGCACCAGGTGCGGCCTGAGCGACCTGCAGTGGAGGGGCCGGGACTATCGATGATAGCTCAATCACTCAACAAGATTTTAAAACGTGATTGAAGACCGCCTACCTGTGAGGGCAGCGCAGACCAGGCCTTTCTTGCCCGCAGGTCCACGTAATGCGGTCGCTAAGAATCCCGCCGCACGGTTTTCGCGTGGCCCTCACAGGGCCTGGCCAGGCCAACTGAGGGGCGCGCCGGGCTGCGCTTCCATCGAGGAATCTTCGCACATGCACTCACGGTTGTCTTTTCTTCTGGCAACCCTGGATCTCCACAAACTGATCTTCAGGGCGCTTCTCTCTTCAGCAGTTTTGCCTCAAGGGCATGGTGCCTCAACTAGATTTTGGCTATAAACAAACCGCGGCCACCGCCGGGCTACCAGGTTACCAGTACCTGTTCTTCGGAGTTTCTTAGGCATAAACTACAAGAACTACAAATAAAGATTTTCTGCTTCCTTATTTCACAGAAGTCTTTGGTTCTGAGTGGCCTTCTCAGGAAGAAACCACAAAAAGCCTGATTTTCCGTATCATTCCTTCACGTTCACGCGTTCTATAAATTTGAATTCAGACTTAGAAAGTATTATTAATATGTTCTTGGCCAGGCGCAGTGGCTTAAACCTGTAATCCCAGCACTTTGGGCGGCCGAGGCGGGCCGATCACGAGGTCAGATCGAGACCATCCTGGCTAACACGGTGAAACCCCGTCTCTAATAAAAAAAAAAAATACAAAAATTAGCTGGGCCTGGTGGCGCGCGCCTGTAATCCCAGCTACTTGGGAGGCTGGGGCAGCAGAATCGCTTGAACCAGGGAGGCGGAGGTTGCAGTGAGCCGAGATTGCACCACTGCATTCCAGTCTGGGCGACAGAGTGAAACTCCGTCTCAAAAAAAGAGAAAGTATCATTATTATTATAATTACACTGCATTAAGTATTATTGTTGTTTTTTGTTATTATTATTGAGATGGATTCTCAGTCTGTCACCAGGCTGGAGTGCAGTGGCACGATCTCGGCTCACTGCAAGCTTCGCTTCCTGGGTTCAGCCATTTTCCTGCCTCAGCCTCCTGAGTAGCTGGGACTACAGGTGCCCACCACCATGCCCGGCTAATTTTTTTTTTTTTTTTTTTTTTTTGTATTTTTTGTAGAGATGGGGTTTCACCATGTTAGCCAGGATGGTCTGGATCTCCTGACCTCGTGATCCGCCCACCTTGGCCTCCCAAAGTGCTGGGATTACTGGTGTGAGCCACCACGCCCAGAAGAGAAAGTATTATTAATGTATTATTTGTTTTGAAAACACTAAAAGCAAGGCATCCTGAGAGCTGAAAATTGTTTCTCATTTCAATTTACCTGCATTTTAAAATATGATGCTCATTTGCCTCCAACATGTGAATTATTTCATACTTTTTTTTTAAGATGTTACAAACAAAAAACCCAATTCAGAAATGGCCAAAGACTCAATAGACATTTCTCCAAGGAAGATAGACAAATGGCCAACGGCCAGTAGGCACATGAAAAGATGGTTTGCCTTACTGGTCATTAGAGAAATGCAAATCAAAACCACATGTTACTACTTCATGTTCACCGGGATGGCTTTTATCAACAAAAGAGAGAGAGGAAAAAAAAAAAACATGTATTGAGGAGGATGTGGAGAAATGGGAACCCTTGGCCGGGCGCAGTGGCTCACGCCTGTAATCCCAACACTTTGGGAGGCCAAGGTGGGCAGATTACCTGAGGTGAGGAGTTTGAGACCAGCCTGGTCAACATGGTGAAACTAAAAATACTAAAAAAACAAAAAATTATCCAGGCATGGTGCGCATGCCTGTGGATCCAGCTACTGGGGAGGCTGAGGCAGAAGAATCGCTTGAACCCGGGAGGTGGAGGTTGCATTGAGCCAAGATTGGGCCATTGCACTCCAGCCTGGGCAACAAGAGTGAAACTCCATCTCAAAAAAAAAAAAAAAAAGTAATGAAAAAAAAAGAGAGATCCACAGCCCCAGTGTGGTGCATTGAGTTTCTAAGGCACTTGTTTTCTTCCGTCTGGCAGCCTTTAAACAGGATGGCGTAATTCCTTCCCTACTTTATACCTCCTCAGGAGCACTTCTGATGTCTATAGGAACCTGGGGGCTGGAAAAGGCCCGTGGGACCGGCCTGCGGCGACATCACAGCATGGCTCCCCCTGCTACAATCAAAGACCTCTAACCGAGGTTCTTATTTCTCAGTTTCCTATCTTTCCTATTTCATTTCCAGGAACCGATGGCTGTTGAAAAAAAAGATAGTGGCCCTAGATAATAGTGGGTCCTTTTATTGTAACTGTTTTGTGCAATAAAATGGACTAGTTGTGTGCACTTGAGTATTTCAAGGGTCTGTGCAGCGAGAGTTACTGGGAGTTGGACTTAACTGTATTGTTACTCACCTATCTCTGTTATTCAGGGTTCAGCTCACTTCAGAACTACAATTATCTGAAGCTCTCAGTTGCTGTCCTCAGTGGAAGTGGGAATTTTGCTGCAATGTTTTATAGAATAACAGTGCTTTCTTTGGCTATAATATAATCACTATATGATTCATAATTAATTCGAATCAGTGAATACATATTGCCTTTATAGATGCCATGGCCCTTTCCAAGTATGCATTAAAAATCCTAGGCTCGGCCGGGCAAGGCGGCTCACTCCTGTAATTCCAGCACTTTGGGAGGCCGAGGCGGGCGGATCATGAGGTCAGGAGATCGAGACCATCCTGGCCAACACGGTGAAACCCCATCTCTACTAAAAAAATACAAAAATTAGCTGGGCATGGTGGTGCGTGCCTGTAATCCCAGCCACTCAGGAAGCTGAGGCAGGAGAATTGCTTGAACCAGGGAGGCGGAGGTTGCAGTGAGCCGAGATCGCGCCACTGCACTGCAGCCTGATGACAGAGCGAGACTCTGTGCTCATGCCCGACGTACGCACTAAGGGGTGCAGATCAGAGTGGTTGAAGCTGTCATTTTCAGGATTTAATTGGCATTTGGGTTTAAGCCCATCACTTTTATTTTTTAATTAAACACACACACACACATATACTCTCCCTGAGTCCTTTTGAAAAACAGTGACTACAGTCCTAGGAAAACAAAAGCAAACTTGTTGATCCACAGACACAAGTGACTCTGTATTGTAACATCCAGAAGAAGTCAGCAAGCATACCGTGCAGCTACTACTCAACAAACATTGAAGGAAGGTCTGCTCCGTTCCTGGCCCAGGCTGGACACTGGGTACAGAGATTAACCCCAGCTGGTCACTATCTCCAAGTAGAAAGCATCCCAGGGAAACTGCATTGGCTCAAGTATTATCTCATTTAAGCTTCATAATATGGTGAAGTAGGCATTAAGATTCCACAGTTGTCTATGGGAAAGGTGAAACTCCCAGAAAGATTAGGTACTGAGCCTGGCTTCCCAGGCATGTGACCCTATGCTCTAAAGGGAGAACTTGGCTCTGCTGTCACCATCTTAAAAACGTTTTATTAAATTTTTAATTTTTTGTAGAGATGATGTCTTGCTATGTTGTCCAGGCTGCTCTTGAACCCCTGGCCTCAAGTGATCCTCCTACCTCAGCCTCCCAGCATGTTGAGATTGCAGGCATGAGCCACTGGGCCCAGATTTAATAATTTTGAACAAGGTACTTTGCATCTTCATTTTGCACTGGGCCCCACAAACTGTGTAGCTGGTTCTGATTACATTCATTTAGATTAAAAAGACCCCATCCTTGCACCGTAGAACACAAAGTAGTAAAGCCAAGCAGTCTTCATTGTCAGCCCATGGAGTCACATAGAAACCAACATGAGTCTAAGAAGTCCCCTGGCCTCTCACTAGGCCACCGCCTTGCATGTGCAGTGCTGAGTCCACCCATGTTAATTTTCCTATACTGCAGCAGGGCAGGCCCGTGACATGCAGACCTCAGACAAGTCAGCAATGGTAACTAAAGCCGGAGTCATACAGGCTACTGACTCAGTGGGGCCAGCAGTGAGGCCACGATGGGATTACTGCTGAGAATGACCAAGCATGGGACAGAGATGGAATGGCAGCCTCCCGGGAGCTGCTGCACATGGAGGAAAGCGCTCCATTATCATAGGAAATGATTCAGCTCCAACCAGAATTAGCTTCATGGTCGAAAGCTCCTGACATCAGGGTCCACTAGGTACTGAGCGTGCCAGGCTCTCCAGAGTAAAGACTTAAATCCAAAGTCATGGCCAAATATCTGAAGGTCATCGCCAGGACTGTGATGGCACAGGAAGGGAACGTGGAAAGTGCATACAGGACCCTAAACAGAATCCTAACTATGGAAGGGCTCGTTGAGGACATTAGGCGTCGGCGGTATTATGAGAAGCCATGCCACTGGCGACAGAGGGAAAGCCATGAGAGGTCCAGCAGATCTATAGCATGGAAATGGCTCGCAAGATGAACTTCTTGATGCAAAAGAGTCAGGCAGATCTGTGGCAGGGCTGCTGAGGCCTGCGGATGGGACACTCAGTGTGAAACCCTCATCCAGTTTTGTCTCCATCTCATTTCTTTGAACAATCCCATTTCCTATTACCTTTCTCTACAATAAACTCAATCACATGTTGGTAAGAAGGCCTCCACAAACAGAAAACAATCCTGTTAGTCAGCAGTGGACCCTCTTTTACTAAATGAAAGAAGAAACTGAGTCTGAAGAAGTGTAAGAGTAGAATGGCGTTTGCCAGGGGCCAGGAGGGGGCAATGAGGAGTTATTGTTTAATGGCTACAGAGTTGCAGTTTGGGAAGATGCAAAAGTTCAGGAGGTGATGGCCAGGTGTGGTGGCTCACGCCTGTTATCCCCGCACTTTGGGAGGCTGAGGTGGGTGTATCACTTGAGACCAGGAGTTCCAGACCAGCCTGGCTAACATGGTGAAACCGTCTGTACTAAAAATACAAAAAAAAAAAAAAAAAGAAAAAGAAAAATTAGCCGGGCGTACTGGTGCACACCTGTAGTTCCAGCTACTTGGGAGACTGAGGCAGGAGAATTGCTTGAACCAGACAGAGTGAGACTCCATCTCAAAAAAAAACCCAAAAAAACAAAACAGGAGATGGATGGTAGATGGTGATGGTGGTTGCACAGATGGTAAATGTCCTTCATGCCACTGAACTGTACACTTAAATGCTTACGATGGTAAAACAATGGTAAATTTTATGTATACTACTATAAAAACTTTTTTGAAAGTTAAAACAACAGCAACAACAACAACAAAAAGCTCCTCATATCATCTGCAGTTTTGGCACCTGCAAAATACCCTAATAATAGAGCTGACTTCAGTGAGTCTGTCTTCCCCAGGGAACTCTCTGCTTAAAAAAAAAATAAATAAATGTGTCCAGGCTTTTCCCTGAGTATCTACAAATATACAAAGAGGGCCCCTGGTTATCTGGTCAGCGGGCCAGGGGAGCCCATGTCAGGTTTGATTAGACACCATTCATGGTGCCCTTATTTGCCTCTGGAAAGCATCATTATTTCATGTTGGTTGGAGTGGCCCTTGCATTTCAGAGAAGAACTCACTGAGGCTGTGAGGCTGGGTCACTCCAGCAGGTAGGCTGGAGCCCAGGTTGAAACTGCAGGTCTCTGGGCTTCCCAGATTTTCCCTGGCTCTGCTGTTTTGCCTCCTACTGCTATCTGGGCTGTAGACGGGTGCGGGCACCCAGCCCCCTGGCCTGTGCATCTCCGGAGGCTTGTTCTCACATCTAATTTGTGCCAGGAAGAAATAAAGCAGTGGCTGGCTGGCTGACCTGACACACAGGGGCCCTTGTTTGTAGATTTTTCAGGGAAGAGCATGGATGGTTTTTGTTTGTTTGTTAATTTTAAGTACAGAGGTCCCCTGGGAGGACAGACTCACTGAAGTCAAGGAATTGACTGTTCATTTCAAGATGGTCCAAATCTATAGAAAAGTCCATTTGAAGAGTGCAATGCATGCTCACTCACAGGCCCACCACCTATGTGAACCATTTTTTCATATTGGGTCACAGTATCATTAGCTGTTTTTTTGTTCACTGTATACACATAGATACTTTTTTTCCTGAACCATCTAAAAGTAAGTTGCAGACATCTTGGTGTTTCACTCCTTACCACTTTAGCATTTTTATCTCTTAAGAAGAAAGACCTTTTACAAAACTCTAATATCTTTAGCCACAACTATGAAAATTAAGAATATGTATTAATGCCAGGGCTGTAAATTCAGTAACGTGATTCAGTGTGTGGTCAGCATACTGCGGCCAACCTGTGGACTGTTTTTCACAGGTCATTCAACAAGCTGAATTCTAAAATGGAGCAAGCTTTTAGAAACTTTTATAGTAATCTGACAGAGTACTTTTAGATCTGTTAAATCTAATAATAAAAAATCTGGACTGGCATTTTGTGTATTTTTTCACTTCTTCCTAAGAAGTCACTTTTCTTATGTTTTACAAAAGCGTCACTCTGAGACACACTAAAAAACAAAAACAAAAACTGTTCCTTCGTTATAGGTAGATTGCAGAGCCACTAGTTAATCCTCAGACCATATTCAAACATCCCCAATTGTCCCAGAATGTCTTTTGTAGATTTCTTTCTCAGCCCAGCATCCAATTCAGCTTCACATGTAGCATTTGGTTTTCACAGGGTCTGCTCTCCTCTCTTAGCAACATCGGGCTATCTTCCTGATTGTCTTTGGAACCTGTGAGTGGACCCATCTTAGAGCCAAGTAATTCAAGTACCAGGGACCTGGATCAGGGACAGGTCTGCAGTTCTCTGGGACTATAGAAATTACTGTTCTTAAAGCTATCAAAGTGTACACCCAGCGATCTGACAAATCATTTTCAAATTTCATATGAATGGTTTCTTGATGAAAGAAAATAATTATAACATATCTGGCATTTTGGCAGAATTGTACTGAGTAAGGCAGGGGAACCTGTGTTCATGTTAAGTATCAGCCAAGCCAGAGATTTGTGCTGCTCTGATGTTAGAGATGGTAATCAGGAAAACCATAACAACGTGTTTATGCAGCACTCAAGATCTGGCTAAACTTCTTTGCACAAGATTGAAAGTTGTCTGGTTTGGGCTCAAGGTAGTTCTCAGCTATGGAGTGATAGTCCTAGCGTGGATTTAGGGACTCCTCAGCGAGGAAGTAATACGCATTTGCCTAAATTCATTCCCCCTGAAGCGGACTAATTAGTGTGATTGTTATAAGGCACAGTACAAATAGCTACCATTTATTGTGTGTGTAAAGCATTCCACAGGATGCTCGGCACACGGAACGTGCTTAGAGCAGATGCCCCTGAGCGCGCACCCAGGGCTTCGGGAGTTGCGATCTGTGCAGCTACACGGGACCCTACACTTAGAAGAGCCCTGTGCTCTTCAGCTCTGCAGCTGACATCTTGAAATTCTTAGTAATTTTGCACAAGAGGCCCTGCATTTTCATTTTGCACTGGGCCCTGAAGATCATGTAGCCAGTCCCACCCCCACCACATCTCTCTGACCCACCTCTGATTTCAGCAGCAGATGTGGTGAATGGTCAGGTGCAAGCTCAGCCTCCCCTCCTACCAACAGCAAACACCTTCAGCACGGGCAGCACAACTTTCCGCATTCTGCTCCCCAGCCTCCTCCAACGCTGCACTGAAGTATCCCACCCACTGCACTAAAGCAGAGTCCCCAAGTGTGGGGAGATGGGTGGTGGTGGGGAACCCCAGAAGCAAATGTCATCGGTGGGGGCAGGAGCTCGTGGGTAAATGCCGTGGGCTCCTGCTCTTTGGAAAGAGAGTTCTGGGATGTATTCTGGACTCTTCTCAGAGCTCCCAGCATAACAAAGCCCTTGATGCCCACAGTCACCTGCCTATACCCACCACTCCTGCTTGTTGCCGGTGATGGTGTAACTTCCCATCTCACCTATCCAGAGTTTTCCTGCAGCAGAAATGGACATGAAATGCAAGATCAAGTATGACAGGGACAGTGTATTCATTTTCTAGGGCTGCCGGAACAAATCACCACAAACTGGGTAGCTTAAAAACGACAGAAATATCGGCCAGGCGTGGTGGCTCACGCCTGTAATCCCAGCACTTTGGGAGGCCGAGGCGGGCGGATCACGACTTCAGGAGATTGAGACCATCCTGGCTAACATGGTGAAACCCCATCTGTACTAAAAATATAAAAATTAGCCAGGTGTGGTGGTGCGCCCCCATAGTCCCAGCTACTCAGGAGACTGAGGTGGGAGAATCGCTTGAACCCTGGAGGCGGAGGCTGCAGTGAGCCAAGATCGCACCACTGCCCTCTAGCCTGGGAGACAGAGCAAGACTCTGTCACAAGAAAAAAAAAAAAAGACAGAAATTTATTCTCTCTGGAGAGAGTTCTGGAAGCCAGAAATCAAGGTATCAGCAGAGCCATGCTCTCTTGAAAGGCTTCAGCAGGGAGGCCCCTCTGTGGCCTCTACCAAACTTCTGATGGTTGCCGTCCGTCCTGGTTATTCCCAGCCTCTCCTTTGTCCTCGGGCGGCCTTCTCCCTCTGTGTCTGTGTCTATATCTGTTTCCTCCCTCTGGAAGGATCAGTCACTGGACATCTTAACTTGATGACATCTGCAAACACCCTATTTCCAAATAAGGTCAAATTCGCAGGTACCAGAGATTAGGACTCGACATATGATTTGGGAGAACACAATTCTACCCACTGCAGATGGAAAGTGGAATTTATGTAAAATAAAATGCATAACAACCAGGGCTTGATTTTCCTTGGATAAACTGGCAGAATGAGCAAGGGATAATTTGTACCTCTGGGATCGGCTCACATGTCGCCCTAAATGGCATTTACACTATTATGTCATTATAAAGAATGTCTTGGGTGGATTGCAGCCATGTTTTGACATAGCTGTTTGTAAGTGGGCTGAGAATTTAACCTCTGATATAGGCCGTAATCCCAACTGGGCTTTTCCCACAGAGTTATTTATAAATAGCTTCAGATGTTAATTATTAATACATATAAAATATTTATTAAGCACTTAATTTATGCCAGTCTCCTATGCCAGACACTAGAGAAACAAAGAATAATCAGGCGCAGGCTTTGCCCTCAAAGAGCTCCTGGTCCGCCAGGCAATGGTATCTAAGTTTTACAAATTCACGCAAGAGCGTTTATTGAATAGACACTGCACGCACAGCACAAACCAGCTTCTGAGGTCGCTGCTCCTCCTGTGTCTGCAATCCAATGGGGCTGCCCAGGGAACTTTCTAGGCAAAATATAAACATGCGTGCCACTGCTGAGAAGCTCTGTTGTGTGTTCAGACTGGAAGCAGGGTTCTTTTCTTGACTGTGACTTTTTTCCGACCATGTGGTTTGAGATAGGTCACACCCCTCTCTGGGCCTCCTTCTCTTCCTCTGTAAAAATGAGCAAATCAAATGAGATCATGCCAAAGGGCTTCTTGATTCTTACACCATCATCATAGTCAGCGTAGACGTTTAGTAAGCACCATGCACCAGGAACTGCTCCAGCCCTTGCCACGTATAATTTCAATTCATCTTCATAACAATCATATGAGGTATGGATTTTAATAATTCCCCCTTTTTTTTTTTTTGAGACAGAGTCTCACTCTGTTGCCCAGGCTGGAGTGCCATGGCAGGATCTTGGCTCACTGCAACCTCTGCCTCCCATGTTCAAGCAACTCTCCTGCCTCCCGAGTAGCTGGGATTACAGGCACCCACCACCATGCCCAGCTAATTTTTGTATTTTTAGTAAAGATAGGGTTTCACCACGTTGACCAGACCGGTCTCGAACTCCTGACCTCAGGTGGTCTGCCTGCCTCGGCCTTCCAAAGTGCTAGGATTACAGGTGTGAGCCACCTCATCTGGCCTAATGATTTCCATTTTTTTTTTTTTTTTTTTTTTTGAGGTGGACTCTCACTCTGTCACCCTGGCTGTAGTGCAATGGCATAGTCTCGGGTCACTGCAACCTCTGCCTCCCGGGTTCAAGCAATTCTCCTACCTCAGCCTCCTGAGTAGCTGGGAATACAGGCGTATGCCACCACTCCTGGCTAATTTTTGTACTTTTAGTAGAGACGGGGTTTCACCACGTTGGTCAGGCTGGTCTCGAACTCCTGACGTCAGGTGATCTGCCCGCTCCAGCCTCCCAAAGTACTGGGATTACAGGCGTGAGCCACTGTATCCAGCCATGATACCCATTTTACAGATTGAAAAACTAAGGCATAGGGTGATTGAGTCCATTCCCATACGTCACAGGGAATGAACAGTTACAGCAGGGGTCTGACCCCAGGACTGAGCCATCTTCCTGTGCATTCAGTGATTTTGCCATATCGAGAATCAGGATTTTTTTTTTTTTTTGGCCCAGGCTGGAGTGCAGTGGTGCGATCTCGGCTCACTGCAACCTCTGCCTCCCGGGTTTGAGTGATTCTCCTGCCTCAGTTTCCTGAGTAGCTGGGATTACAGGTGCCTGCCACCACGCCTAGCTAACTTTTTTATTTTCAGTAGAGACGGGGTTTCACCATGTTGGCCAGGCTGGTCTCAAACTCCTGACCTCAGGTGATCCACCCGCCTTGGCCTCCCAAAGTGCTGGGATTACAGGCGTGAGTCACTGTGCCAGGCAATTTTTTTTTTTTTTTTTTTTTTTTTTGAGACGGAGTCTCACTCTGTCTCCCAGGCTGGAGTGCAGTGGCATGAGCTCAGCTCACTGCAACCTTTGCCTCCTGGGTTCCAGCAATTCTGCTGCCTCAGCCTCCTGAGTAACTGGGACTATAGGCGCCTGCCACCACACCCGGCTAATTTTTGTATTTTTTAGTAGAGATGGGGTTTCACAGTATTGGCCAGGCTGGTCTCAAGCTCCTTACCTTGTGATCTGCCCACCTCAGTCTCCCAAAGTGCTGGGATTACAGGCGTGAGCCACTGTGCTCAGCAGTATGATTATTATTTTTTAAGAGGCAAGGTCTTGCTCTGTTGCCCAGGCTCTGTTACCTCAAACTTCTGGACACAAGAGATCCTCTGCCTCAGCTTCCCAAGTAGATGGGACTACAGGTGTGTGCCACCACTCCTGGCTAATTAAAAAAAGAATTTTTTTTGGCCAGGCATTGTGGCTCATGCCTGTAATCCCAGTACTTTGGGAGGCCGAGGTGGGAGTATTGCTTCAGCCCAGGAGTTCAAGACTGGCCTGGGCAACATAGAAAGACCTGATCTCTATATTTAAAAAAAACATAAAAACAGACTACGATTAAAAAAAAATTTTTTAAGGGAATCAGGGTCTTGCTGTGTTGACCAGGTTGGCCTTGAACTCCTGGACTCAAGCAAGCCCCCCAGTTTAGCCTCCCAAAGTGCTGGGATTATAGACGTGAGCCATTGTGCCCGGCCTCAAGAGAACTTTTAAAGAGAGTAGCAATCCACCAGGTGAGTTTGGGGAGGGAAGCTTTATTAATCCTGAGGTGGCAGAGAATAGCAGCCAATTCTTTGCCCAATTTCCTTTTGCTGTCCCACAGCATAACTGAAATATGTTCAACATACAGCATGCCTCCTCCTTCAGCAGCGGGTCTCCTCCTGAGCTTCCTTTTACCTAATGGACACCATGGATCTGCTTCCAGGCAGATTTCCCTCTCTGTGCTCATTGGTAGGAAGCACATACCCCAGATCTGAACTCACTCTAGCAACTACAGAATACCTTATAGAACACATTTTACATGCTGTCACTAACCCCCGGCTTCACGGCATTTACAGATTCTTATCTTCCGTTTACTCTGACGTGCCAGACGTCTTCATTTGTCCTCCAGATCTACCCTATATCCTTTCCCACTCTACTCTCTGTCTTGGAAGGCTGAACTGTGTAGACAACACCAACCGCTCACCCACTGGCTTTCGGTTGGGTCTGGTCAATGGATTAGAGGGATGGAGGAAGTGGAGGTCAGTGTTTTGATTTCCCTGTCTCCCTGCCTTCTCTCCCTCCTCCCACCATCCCCACCAGGTTGCCTGGGGCTGCCTGTGTTTTTCCACCAAAGGTCATGTTCCTCCTGCCCCCTCTTTTTTTTTTTTTTTTTTATGAAAAAGGATATTGAGGCCAGCCTGGCCAACATGGCAAAGCCCCTCTCTACTAAAAATACAAAAATTAGCCAGGTGTGGTGGTGAGTGCCTGTAATCACAGCTACTTGGGAGGCTGAGGCAGGAGAACTGCTTGAACCCAGGAGGCGGAGGTTGCAATGAGCCAAGATCGCACCACTACACTCCAGCCTGGGTTATAGAGTGAGATCTTCTCTCAAAAAAAGAAAAAAAAAAACAAACACAAGAGAGAGATGGGGTCTCTCTCTATTACCCAGGCTGGAATACAGTGGCAATATTCACAGGTGTGATCATAGCTCACTCTAGCCTCAAATTCCTGGACTCAAGCAATCCTCCTGCCTCAGCCTCCTGAGTAGCTGGGACGACCGGAACATGCCACAATGCTGGGCTGTGATTCACATACATTTTCATGATGAGTGAAGGCAGAAATAATTACATGATTGGTTTGCTGATAACATGACATTTAGGCTGTGGCTCTTTCTTATGGTTCTTGCCTTTTACCAAGTCGTTAGATGGTTTTAACGGTCCCAGGGGATCTTGTGGGCTCCTAACCTGCTGCTTCTGGAAATACCTGTCAGGGAAGTCTGGTCCTCAGCTTCATTTTGAAAGTGGCTGCATTCACTTCATCCATGAAGCGAACATGGAGGAAATGCCTAGTGAATTGCTGGACTGAAAAGCAGTCATAACTTTTCAGCTCACATGAACACACACTTGGGAAATGTGTGAAACCCTAATTTTAAAAAGAGGCTCCTTGGGAGAAACATTAGTAGCTGACACAGAGCCATTTTCTGGCTTTCATCTTGTCACCACTGGTGGCTGGGAACAGACTGTCCAGCCTCTGCCTACTCACGAGGATTCTCAAAAGAGTTTTCAATAAATTCCATTTGTTAACAAGGAATCGCTGCTACTAAAAAAAAAAAAAAAAAAGAATAACATTTGCAAATAACCTCCTATTACTTAAGGCTTTGATTTTTACTGTATTATGGAAGAATTGGCAAGAACAGCAGAGTAAGACAATGGATCCCATAGTAGAGACCCATGAATAACAAGGCAGCGTTTTCTTAAGCCTGTCACTCAAACCCAAGGGCTTCTTTCTGGAGCGATCTTTGATGTGAAGGCTCAAAATGCACCAAATTCAACGGCCATTTAAATCTTAATGATAAAACTCAGGAGCAATATAAGTGTTTAAAACAGGAAAGGGATACTGACAGCTCTCCAAAACAAAGACTAGGATTCCAGTGTCACTGGTCATAGAAGAAAATTGAGGTCAGCAACGTCCAACTCAGAGACATTTTATCTTCAAAGATAGTGTTCAGCTGCTACTGTTACAAGGCAAATGTGAACGGCTTGCTCAATATTTCATCTACACTATTTGCAGAAAGTTAAAAACTTGACGGACCTATGTTGACTAGCGGCAAGGAGAACTGTCCTCACATTCTTGGTGGGAATTTCAACCGGCCCAATATTTCTGGAGGAAGGTTTGGCAATATGTGTTAAAAGTCTCAAAAATGGCCAACAAGCATCTGAAAAGATGCTCAACATCACTGACGTTTAGAGAAATGGAAATCAAATCACAATGAGCTATCACATCACACCCATTAGCATGGCTGCTGTCAAAAGAACAGAAAACAAGTATCGCTGAGGAATGCAGAGAAATTGGAGCCCTTATGCACTGTTGGTGAGAATGTAAGATGGTGCAGTTGCTATGGAACCGGTATGGAGGTTCCTCAAAAAATTAAAAATAGAACCACCTTATGATCCACCAATCCTCCTTCTGGGCATATATCTGCAATAATTCGAGGTGGAATCTCAAAGAGATATTTGCACATCCATGTTCACTGCAGCATTATTCACAATAGCCAAGGGGTGGGAACAACCTTAATGTCCACTGACAAATGAATAAAGTTAATGTGGTATATACATACAATGGAATATTATGCAGCTTTAAAAAAGAAGGAAATTGTACCATTTGCAACAACATGGATGGACTTGGAAGACATTATGCTAAGTGAAATAAGTCAGCCACAGAAGGACAAATACTGCATGATTCCACTTACATAAGGTATCTAAGATAGTTGAACTGATATAAGCAGAAAATAGAATGGTAATTGCAAGGAGATGCGGTAGGGAGAAATGAGCTGTTCAATGGGAATAAAGTTACAGTTATACAAGGTGAATAGGTTCTAGAGACCTGCTGTACAACATAGCACTCATATTTTTATCATTAACAATATATGCGCTTACAAATTTGCTAAGTGGGGGAAGATCTCATGTTAAGTATTCTTATCACCAAAACTAACCAAATAAAAAATACCAAAAAACAAAAAAACAAAAGGATGAGATTTTTGGAGATGATGGATATGTTTATTACCTTGATTGTGGTGAAAGTATCACGGGTGTATGTGTATGTCCAGACTCACCCAATTGTATACATTAAGTACATGCAGTTGTTCTCTATATCAATTATTTGTCAATACACCTGTTAAAGAAGAATATATAATGGCATTGGAATATGGTCATGACATTTTATTACATTAAAAAGACACTTTAGGCCAGGCGCGGTGGCTCACGCCTGTAATCCCAGCACTTTGGGAGGTTGAAGTGGGTGGATCACGAGGTCAGGAGATCGAGACCATCCTGGCCAACATGGTGAAACTCCATCTCTACTAAAAATACAAAAATTAGCTGGGTGTGATGGTGTGCCTGTAATCCCAGCTACTTGGGAAGCTGAGTCAGGAGAATGGCTTGAACCTGGGAGGCAGAGATTGCAGTAAGCCGAGATTGCACCACTGCACTCCAGCCTGGCAACAGAGTGAGACTCTGACCAAAAAAAGAAAAAAAGACACGTTAGAACTTAGAATTATAGTGTGATTCTAATTTTGCAATAATTCAGGCATGTATGCATAGAATAAAGATTGGAAAACAGATATCAAGATACTATGTGAACAGGGGGACATCTTTGGGCATAAGCATTAGAGCTGACTTTTATGTATTTTTGTGTGTTTGTCTCTATTGTCTAAGACAAACATGTACCACTTTTGTAATCAGAATTAAGCAATTTTTCAAAAAAGAGTAGGAATGATTTCCTAAAAGGACTACATCATGCTCTGGGAGGTGAGACTGGGAGAGTTGAAAAATGGCTTCCATTTTCTACTTTATAGAGTTTTAAAAGTATGTATAACTTTTACGATCAAAAAAGAAGAATGAAGTCAAAGCAAGGTGCAGTCACTGTCAAATTCTTTTCAAAGTCAAACCCACCAGACGTCTTTTCAGGGCCAAAGTATACAAGGCAGTAAATAGGAAAAGCACCTGCCAACCATGCAGGCCTAGAAAGCCTTCGTGTTTGGAGCTGTCCACAAGTTCCAGGGTGTTGGATGGTGCCACCCCACGCACAGAGGCATGGGAGGTGATGTGAGAGCTGGAGCAGGCAGAGGCCTGGAAAGTCTGCCCTCTGGGGATTGGGGACCAGCGAGAGGGACTCCTGCCAACCCTGAGAGAATGTGCCTGGTGTCTCAGACTGAAGAGGGCAACATAATTGGGTGGCAGGGGACTCTCGTTCAATTGGGTACAACTGTCCATTTTCAGCATCTAAAACTTCATTCAGCAGCAAAGAATGCAGGATGATGTTGCTGTTTTTACAAAGAGGTGTTTGGGATTTGGAGCGCTGCCCAAGGGCACGGAGGAAGCTTTTTGTATTATCCGCTGACAACTGCATTGTGGACATGCTGGAAGGGGAGTTTGTTCACTACACCAACACGGAGTCACACCCAGCTTTGCCTATAATGGAACCAACAGTCGTGAGCCCGTTAAAGACATCGCAGGAACTTCAGGCTCTGGCAGAATTTGCTGCAATCATGTTGAAAGGAATCTTGGACACTGAAGGGTCTGTTTTCAACTGTCTAGGGATTTAATTCGCTTCATCAAGTTGATTGTGCGTTTTTTTAAATGGGTCTCCATTCTTAAGGCAAATTTGGGTATTTTTATCTTGCTTTTCATTGAGTATTACAACATAGGCATATTTTTCACGTTAATACAAATTCTTCAAAAACCTCCAAAATGGCATACAATATCCCATCCTGTGGCTGAGCCATAAATGATCCCTTTGGTTGGCCATTGAGGTTGTTGGCAAGTTTGTTAATATTAATACTGCCATAATTCATATTTTTGTGCCATTAAGCTCTGTTTGCTTTCCAGATTATTTCCTTAGGACTGATTCCAAGTGAAACCACTAGATCAAAGACATGCACATTTTTTAAATTTTTATTTTTTATTATACTTTAAGTTCTAGGGTACATGTGCACAACGTGCAGGTTTGATATGTAGGTATATATGTGCCATGTTGGTTTGCAGCACCCATCAACTCGTCATTTGCATTAGGTATTTCTCCTAATGCTATCCATCTCCCAGCCTCCCACCCCACGACAGGTCCCAGTGTGTGATGTTCCCCACCCTGTGTCCAAGTAATCTCATTGTTCAATCCCCACCTATGAGTGAGAACATGCAGTGTTTGGTTTTCTGTCCTTGCGATAGTTTGCTCAGAATGATGGTTTCCAGCTTCATCCATGTCCCTACAAAAGACACAAACTCATCCTTTTTTATGGCTGCATAATATTCCATGGTGTATATGTGCCACATTTTCTTAATCCAGTCTGTCACTGATGGACATTTGGGTTGGTTCCAAGTCTTTGCTATTGTGAATAGTGCCTCGATAAACATATGTGTGCATGTGTCTTTATAGCAGCATAATTTATACTCCTTTGGGTATATACCCAGTAATGAGATGGCTGTGTCAAATGGTATTTCTAGTTCTAGATCCTTGAGGAATCACCACACTGTCTTCCACAATAGTTGAACTAGTTTACAGTCCCACTAACAGTGTAAAAGTGTTCCTATTTCTCCACATCCTCTCCAGCACCTGTTGTTTCCTGACTTTGTAATGATCACCATTCTAACTGGTGTGAGATGGTATCTCATTGTGGTTTTGATTTGCATTTCTCTGATAGCCAGTGATGATGAGCATTTTTTCATGTGTCTGTTGGCTGCATAAATGTCTTCTTTTGAGAAGTGTCTGTTCATATCCTTGCCCACTTTTTGATGGGGTTGTTTTTTTCTTGTAAATTTGTTTGAGTTCTTTGTAGATTCTGGATATTAGCCCTTTGTCAGACTGGTAGATTGCAAAAATTTTCTCCCATTCTGTAGGTTGCCTGTTCACTCTGATGGTAGTTTCTTTTGCCACTGCAGAAGCTCTTTAGTTTAGTTAGATCCCATTTGTCTATTTTGGCTTTTGTTGCCATTACTTTTGGTGTTTTAGTCATGAAGTCCTTGCCCATGCCTATGTCCTGAATGGTATTGCCTAGGTTTTCTTCTAGGATTTTTATGGTTTTAGGTCTAACATTTAAGTCTTTAGTCCATCTTGAATTAATTTTTGTATAAGGTGTAAGGAAAGGATCCAGTTTCAGCTTTCCACACATGGCTAGCCAGTTTTCCCAGCACCATTTATTAAATAGGGAATCCTTTCCCCATTCTTGTTTTTGTCAGGTTTGTCAAAGATCAGATGGTTGCAGATGTGTGATGTTATTTCTGAGGGCTCTGTTCTGTTCCATTGGTCTATATCTCTGTTTTGGTACCAGTACCATGCTGTTTTGGTTACTGCAGCCTTGTAGCATAGTTTGAAGTCAGGTAGCATGATGCCTCCAGCTTTGTTCTTTTTTTTTTTTTTTTTTTTTTTTTTTTTTTTTTGAGACGGAGTCTCGCTCTGTCACCCAGGCTGGAGTGCAGTGGCCAGATCTCAGCTCACTGCAAGCTCCGCCTCCCGGGTTTACTCCATTCTCCTGCCTCAGCCTCCCGAATAGCTGGGACTACAGGCGCCCGCCACCTCGCCCCGCTAGCTTTTTGTATTTTTAGTAGAGACGGGGTTTCACCGTGTTAGCCAGGATAGGTCTTGATCTCCTGACCTCGTGATCCGCCCGTCTCGGCCTCCCAAAGTGCTGGGATTACAGGCTCAAACCACCGCGCCCGGCCAGCTTTGTTCTTTTTGCCTAGGATTGTCTTGGCAATGCGGGCTCTTTTTTGGTTTCACGTGAACTTTAAAGTAGTTTTCTCCAATTCTGTGAAGAAAGTCATTGGTAGCTTGATGGGGATGGCGTTGAATCTATAAATTACCTTGGGCAGTATGGCCATTTTCACTGTATTGGTTCTTCCTATCCATGAGCATGGAATGTTCTTCCATTTGTTTGCTGTTTGTATCCTCTTTTATTTCGTTGAGCAGTGGTTTGTAGTTCTCCTTGAAGAGGTCCTTCACATCCCTTGTAAGTTGGATTCCTAGGTATTTTGTTCTCTTTGTAGCAATTGTGAATGGGAGTTCACTCATGATTTGGCTCTCTGTTTGTCTGTTATTGGTGTATAGGAATGCTTGTGATTTTTGCACATTGATTTTATGTCCTGAGACTTTGCTGAATTTGCTCATCAGCTTAAGGAGATTTTGGGCTGAGACGATGGGGTTTTCTAAATATATAGTCATGTCATCTGCAAACAGGGACAATTTAACTTCCTCATTTCCTAATTGAATTCCTTTTATTTCTTTCTCTTGCCTGATTGCCCTGGAGTGGTGAGAGAGGGCATCCTTGTCTTGTGCCAGTTTTCAAAGGGAATGCTTCCAGTTTTTGCCCATTCATTATGATATTGGCTGTGGGTTTGTCATAAATAGCTCTTATTATTTTGAGATATGTTCCATCAATACCTAGTTTATTGAGAGTTTTTAGCATGAAGGGTGTTTGCATTTTGTCAAAGGCCTTTTCTGCATCTATTGAGATAATCATGTGGTTTTTGTCATTGGTTCTGTTTATGTGATGGATTATGTTTATTGATTTTCATATGTTGAATCAGCCTTCCATCTCAGTGATGAAGCCAACTTGATCATGGTGGATAAGCTTTTTGATGTGCTGCTGGATTCAGTTCACCAGTATTTTATTGAGGATTTTTGAATTGATGTTCATCAGGGATATTGGTCTAAAATTCTCTTTTTTTGTTGTGTTTCTGCCAGGCTTTGGTATCAGGATGATGCTGGCCTCATAAAATGAGTTAGGGAGGAGTTCCTCTTTTTCTGTTGATTGGAATAGTTTCAGAAGGAATAGTACCAGCTCCTTTTTGAACCTCTAGTAGAATTCGACTATGAATCCATCTGGTCCTGGACTTTTTTTGGTTGGTAGGCTATTAATTATTGTCTCAATGTCACAGTCTGTTATTGGTGTATTCAGAGATTCAACTTCTTCCTGGTTTAGTCTTGGGAGGGTGTATGTATACAGGAATTTATCCATTTCTTCTAGATTTTCTAGTTTATTTGGGTAGAGGTGTTTATAGTATCCTCTGATGGTAGTTTGCACTTCTGTGGGGTCAGTGGTGATATCTCCTTTATCATTTTTTATTGCATCTATTTGATTCTTCTCTCTTTTCTTCTTTATTAGTCCTGGTAGCAGTCTAGCAATTCTGTGGATCTTTTCAAAAACCAGCTCCTGGAATCATTGACTTTTTAAAGAGTTTTTTGTGTCTCTATCTCTTTCAGTTTTGCTCTGATCTTAGTTATTTCTTGCCTTCTGCTAGTTTTCGAATTTGTTTGCTCTTGCTTCTCTAGTTCTTTTAATTGTGATGTTAGGGTATCAATTTTAGAACTTTCCTGCTTTCTCCTGTGGGCATTTAGTGCTATAAATTTCCCTCTTCACACTGTTTTAAATGTGTCCCAGAGATTTTGGTATGTTGTGTCTTTGTTCTTATTGGTTTCAAAGAACATCTTTACTTCTGCCTTCATTTCGTTATGTACCCAGTAGTCATTCAGGAGCAGGTTGTTCAGTTTCCATGTAGTTGTGTGATTTTGTGTGAGTTTCTTAATCCTAAGTTCTAATTTGATTGCACTGTGGTCTGTTGCACTGTGGTCTGAGAGACAGTTTGTTATAATTTCTGTTCTTTTACATTTGCTGAGGAGTGCTTTACTTCCAATTATGTGGTCAATTTTAGAGTAAGTGTGATGTGGTGCTGAGAAGAATGTGTATTCTGTTGATTTGGGGTGGAGAGTTCTGTAGATGTCTATTAGGTCTGCTTGGTGCAGAGATGAGATCAATTCCTGGATATCCTTGTTAACCTTCTGTCTCGTTGATCTGTCTAATGTTGACAGTGGAGTGTTGAAGTCTCCCATTATTATTGTATGGGAGTCTAAGTCTCTTTGTAAGTCTCTAAGGACTTGCTTTATGAATCTGGGTACTCCTATATTGGGTACATATATATTTAGGATAGTTAGCTCTTCTTATTGAATTGGTCCCTTTACCATTATGTAATGGCTTTCTTTGTCTCTTTTGATCTTTGTTGATTTAAAGTCTGTTTTATCAGAGACTAGGATTGCAATCCCTGCTTTTTTTTTTTTTTTTTTTTTTTTTGCTTTCCATTTGCTTCGTAGACCTTCCTGCATCTTTTATTTTGAGCCTATGTTTGTCTCTACATGTGAGATGGGTCTCCTGAATATAGCACACTGATGGGTCTTGACTCTATCCAATTTGTCAGTCTGTGTCTTTTAATTGGGGCATTTAGCCCATTTACATTTAAGGTTAATATTGTTATGGGTGAGTTTGATCCTGTCATTATGATGTTAGCTGGGTATTTTGCCTATTAATTTATGCAGTTTCTTCATAGCGTTGATGGTCTTTACAATTTGGCATGCTTTTGCAGTGGCTGGTACCGGTTGATTCTTTCCATGTTTAGTGCTTCCTTCAGGAGCTCTTGTAAGGCAGGCCTGGTGGTGACAGACTCTCTCAGCATTTGCTTGTCTGTAAAGAATTTTATTTCTCCTTCACTTATGAAGCTTAGTTTGGCTGGATATGAAATTCTGGGTTGAAAATTCTTTTCTTTAAGAATGTTGAATATTGGTCCCCACTCTCTTCTGGCTTGTAGGGTTTCTGCCAAGAGATCTGCTGTGGGTAACCTGACCTTTCTCTCTGGCTGCCCTTAACATATTTTCCTTCATTTCAACCTTGGTGGATCTGACAATTATGTGTCTTGGGGTTGCTCTTCTTGAGGAGTATCTTTGTATTGTTCTTTGTATTTCCTGAATTTGAATGTTGGCCTGCCTTGCTAGGTTAGGGAAGTTCTCCTGGATAATATCCTGAAGAGTATTTTCCAACTTGGTTCCATTCTCCCTGTCACTTTCAGGTACACCTATCAAATGTAGATTTGGTCTTTTCACATAGTCCCATATTTCTTGGAGGCTTTGTTCATTTCTTTTTACTCTTTTTTCTCTAACCTTGTCTTCTTGCTTTATTTCATTTATTTGATCTTCAGTTACTGATACTCTTTCTTCCACTTGATGATGAAATTGGCTACTGAAGCTTGTGCATGTGTCACAAAGTTCTCATGCCATGGTTTTCAGCTCCATCAGGTCATTTGAGGTCTTCTCTACACTCTTTATTCTAGTTAGCCATTTGTCTAACCTTTTTTTCAAGGTTTTTAGCTTCCTTGCGATGGGTTTGAACATGCTTCTTCAGCTCGGAGAAGTTTGTTATTACCGACCTTCTGAAGCCTACTTCTGTCAACTTGTCAAAGTCATTCTCCATTCAGCTTTCTTCCATTGCCGGCAAGCAGCTGTGATCCTTTGGAGGAGAAGAGGTGCTCTGGATTTTAGAATTTTCCACTTTTCTATTCTGATTTCTCTCCATCTTTGTGGTTTTATCTACCTTTGGTCTTTGATGTTGGTGACCTACAGATGGGGTTTTGGTGTGGATGTCCTTTTTGGTGATGTTGGTGCTACTCCTTTCTGTTTGTTAGTTTTCCTTCTAACAGTCAAGTCCCTCAGCTGTAGGTCTGTTGGAGTTTGCTGGAGGTCCACTCCAGACCCTGTTTGTCTGGGTATCACCAGCAGAGGCTGTAGAACAGCAAATATTGCAGAACAGCAAATATTGCTGCCTGATACCTTCTCTGGAAGCTTCGTCCCAGAGGGGCACCCACCTATATGAGGTGTCTGTTGGACTCTACTGGGAGGTGTCTCCCAGTTAGGCTACACGGTTATCAGGGACCCACTTGAGGAGGCAGTCTGTCCATTCTCAGAGCTCAAACACCATGCTTGGAGAACTACTGCTCTCTTCAGAGCTGTCAGACAGGGACATTTAAGTCTGCAGAAGCTGTCTGCTGACCTTTGTTCAGCTATGGACTGCCCACAGAGGTGGAGTCTATAGAGGCAGAGGCCTTGCTGAGCTGTGGTGGGCTCTGCCCAGTTCGAATTTCCCAGCTGCTTTGTTTACCTAATCAAGCCTCAGCAATGGTGGACGCCCCTCCCCAACCCAGGCTGCCACCTCACAGTTCAATCTCAGACTGCTGCACTAGCAGTGAGCAACGCTCTGTGGGTGTGGGACCTGCCGAGCCAGGCGTAGGAGAGAATCTCACTGTCTGCTGGTTGCTAAGACCTTGGAAAGGGCACAGTATTTGGGCGTGAGTGTCCCATTTTTTCACGTACAGTCTGTCACGGCTTCCCTTGGCTAGGAAAGGGAAATCCCCTCAACCTCTTGCACTTCCCAGGTGAGGTGATGCCCCGCCCTGCTTCAGCTTGCCCTCCGTGGGCTGCACCCACTGTCCAACCAGTCCCAACGGGATGAACCAGGTACATCAGTTGTAAATGCAGAAATCACCTGTCTTCTGTGTCGATCACACTGGGAGCTGCAGACTGGAGCTGTTCCTATTTGGCCATCTTGGAGTGGAAAAAGCATGCACATTTTTTAGTGTTTTGTTTTGGGAATCTTTTTTTTTTTTTTTTTTTTTTTTTTGAGGCGAAGTCTCGCTCTGTCGCCCAGACTGGAGTGCAGTGGCGCAATCTCGGCTCACTGCAAGCTCCGCCTCCCGGGTTCACGCCATTCTCCTGCCTCAGCCTCCCGAGTAGCTGGGACTACAGGCGCCCGCCACCTCGCCCGGCTAGTTTTTTGTATTTTTAGTAGAGACGGGGTTTCACCATGTTAGCCAGGATGGTCTTGATCTCCTGACCTCGTGATCCGCCTGTCTCGGCCTCCCAAAGTGCCGGGATTACAGGCTTGAGCCACCGCGCCCGGCCTTGTTTTGGGAATCTTTTTGATCAGATTTTGTTTCGTGTTGCTAAGGCTATATTTTTCTCTTCTTTTTTTTTTCCAGATAAAATGGATTTTCCCCCAATTATAAAAGAAATACTTACTCAATGTAAATCATTTTGATAAGGAAAAGAAAATTACCAGGCAAATTCACTACACATAACACTGCTAACATTTTTCCTTCCAGACTTTTTCCTATATGCTTACACACACACACACACACTCACTTCTAACTTACTTCCCTTAATGTATCATGAGTGTCTTCCTAATAATTTAATGGAGGACCAGATCTTTTTATTTGGCTGCACAGCATGCCACGGTATGGAGATATACTTCATGAAAAACCAAGTGTAGACATTTTTAAGGTTCTTGACTCATGTTACCAAAACACTTTCTAACAGCTTAGATCAATAATGCTCACTCCCACAATCAGCGTGTGATGATTCTTCTCAAGACCAATGAGAACCATTTGTAATGTCTGACTTTTTGTATCAAGACATTTTTAGCAAAACACAATAGCAAGGATCTTGACCAGTAAGTTTGATGGTTTAGTCTGTTTTCATGAAAGAATGGAAAATAATCATGGCAGCTTACCCCTCATGGAAGCCAGATTACTTCTGAGAAATATGTTGGGAGGGTGTTGGAGAAGGGAATCTAGATATTTGGCTTCCCTATATATAATTATGGTCACCTATGGCCATGTCTCTGAATTCAGATGGGTATTTATTTACTGTAATGTAGAATATCTTTGGGGAACATTGCATACAGATACTAACAATTAACTCAATCTAAGAATCACATTTCTTGGCTGGGCATGGTGGCTCACACCTGTAATCCCAGCACTTTGGGAGGCCAAGGCAGGTGGATCATGAGGTCAAGAGATCAAGACCGGCCGGGCGCGGTGGCTCAAGCCTGTAATCCCAGCACTTTGGGAGGCCGAGACGGGCGGATCACGAGGTCAGGAGATCGAGACCATCCTGGCTAACATGGTGAAACCCCATCTCTACTAAAAATACAAAAAACTAGCCGGGCGACCTGGCGGGCGCCTGTAGTCCCAGCTACTCGGGAGGCTGAGGCAGGAGAATGGCGTGAACCCGGGAGGCGGAGCTTGCAGTGAGCTGAGATCCGGCCACTGCACTCCAGCCTGGGCAGCAGAGCGAGACTCCGTCTCAAAAAAAAAAAAAAAAAAAAAAAAAAAAAAAAAGAGATCAAGACCATCCTGGCCAACATGGTGAAACCCCATCTCTACTAAAAATACAAAAATTAGCTGGGCGTGGTGGGATTAGCTGGGCGTGGTGGTGGGCACCCACAGTCCCAGCTACTCTGGAGGCTGAGGCAGGAGAATCGCTTGAACCTGGGAGGTAGAGGTTGCAGTAAGCATAGATTGCACCATTGCACTCCAGCCTGGCTACAGAGTGATACTCATCTCAAAAAATAAATAAATACATAAAAGAATCACAATTCTTGCAATTAATAGAGTGCTGGTCCAACATTCTAATGACAAACTCTCCCCAAAACACCAATGGAACAGGATGTGGGGAGCCTCCTAATTAAACAGGACTTTCCACATCGACTAATGATTGAGATGTTGAGGGTCAGACAGGGGGATGCACGGATCTGTGCTGTGTCACCTGGGCCAAAGGCATGTCACATACAATGATGCTCACCTGTGACAGGGAAGCATCATTTGCTCTGTCTTTAGAACTAAGGGGCCGGGCGCGGTGGCTCAAGCCTGTAATCCCAGCACTTTGGGAGGCCGGATCATGAGGTCAGGAGATCGAGACCATCCTGGCTAATACGGTGAAACCCCGTCTCTACTAAAAAATACAAAAAACTAGCCGGGCGACGAGGTGGGCACCTGTAGTCCCAGCTACTCGGGAGGCTGAGACAGGAGAATGGCGTGAACCCGGGAGGCGGAGCTTGCAGTGAGCTGAGATCCGGCCACTGCACTCCAGCCTGGGCGGCAGAGCAAGACTCCGTCTCAAAAAAAAAAAAAAGAACTAAGGGACAATGAGACACCTGCTAACATCTCCACAGGATGCCAGGGACCTCAGTGAGCTGCTGCCGCTGGTACTTGGGGCCTGGTGTGACTGTCCTTCCTAAGTGCAACCTCTGTCCCTATAACCCAGTGCATTGAGCCTCCCCAGGAGGGGAGCTGGGGTGCCGCCTGAGGGCCTGGGAGCTCTGAAGGTGTCTTCTCCCTGGCTCACTCGAAGCTCTGGAAGGCTGGGTTTGGTTTGTGAACTTGTTTTCCAAGAAGAAAACACCACCCTTCAAAAGGAACAGAGTACACTCGTGCCCTGGTTAGGATTTTAACACTCCTGGCTAAGGTTTTGAGGGTCATTGAATTGTTGAAGTTGCAAACCTTGGTCTTGTTGCCTTCTCTGGGCTTCTGGGGAAGGAGGGACAGGCGCCACATGGCAGCACTCTGGGGCCAGAAGCATCAGAAATCACGCTGTCTCCTGTGCAAGGAGAGAAGGCTTCCTGTGGACTTTTCCCACCCTGTTTTGCAGGAAAGGAGCAGGTAGCAACTGAGGAAAGAACGCTCTACAGACCAGTAGCCAACAGCTTGGGTGTCATTGACAAAGAGAGAGAGGGCTGGCAAAACAAATGGACACATTTTAATTTGCAAGCCAGGGTCTCTCTCTGTGGGTCTCTATCCCTCTGTCCCTCTGCCCCCACCCCTGCCCACCCCCTGTGTCTTGCCTTCTCCAGTATGTGGGCAGCTGTGAGAAGACCTAGTTCCAGAGCCAGCACTGGCCTTGGGCAGTCATGTACTCGCTGAGCCTATGTTTTCTCTACTTCACGAAAATCGTAGTGCACAACCACAGAGCTGTCACGGAAATCAGATGAGTCAGGCGACATGAAAGGGTCTTGCAGAGAGCCACACACAGGTGGCACTCGGTAGAACCAGCAATTTTGCCTAAAGTCTTCAAGTGGAAGTGACTTTAGGGTGCTTAGCATATTGGTCCCTTGAGGTCACTGCTCAGCCAGGAGGCTCACTTGCTCACGGACTGGTGTGATGAGGCTTTGGCATGACTGCAACCTCCCAGAGGGCTTCCCTAGAGGCTGGAATGATGCCAGTGCTCCATAAATGCCTGTTGCAGGCAGGCGTGAACACATGAATGAATGAATGAATGAAGTGGCTTGAATAACAAAGGACATTTGCAGAGCACTGTTAGCCTATGCCAGGTGCCACCTGCACGGTGTCCCTGATTCTCACAGGACTGTCTCTGTGTATCTGGAAGGCTGTTCCCCTTTTCCTCCCTTTCTTCCCTCCCCTTAAGTCCTCCTTTCTTCCTCCTCCTCCCTCTTTAGCCCCACTCACCCTAGGTTCCCACCTGACGAACTCTTACTCATCCTTCAAAGCCCATTTCAGAGCCCACCTCCTCTGGAAGTTGGCCTGCTCCCTTGGACAGAGGTAGGTGTTTCCTGCCTGGGGCTTCCCAGCCTTCCTATAGCACTGCTCCCCTCAAGCCTGGAAGCTTCTGGGTAGAGATTTGGTCTTGCCCGTCTCTGTATCTGGAGTGCCTTGTCCAGGGCCTGCCATCTCAAAGGTGTGTCTTATGTGAATGGCAGAATGTCACAGAGTATCTGGCTTCCTTAAGCAGGTTGCTATCACTTTATACTTGAACCCACACCTGGGATTCATGAAAGCTTCCCCAAAGCCCTGAAACTGCAAATAAGAAACATGGCAGATGGCTCTGCTCTGTTGTTAGTTTCCAGGGGCTTCTAGAGGATTGGCAGCCCTCGGGACCCCATATCAGCACCAGAAGACAGCGGAGCAATGTACTGAGAAACCGCCAAGAAGAAAATTGAATAAAGGCATGCAAATCTCTTTAACCGGAGACCCAGTACACAGAATGTGCCACTAACGGGGGTTTATCTTCCAGAAATCATATGAAAATCACCAGGGTAAAGCACCAGGCTTTGCAAAATTGTTCGTGCCTGTGGTGCCTCCCTGGCAGCTGGGTTGCAGGCTGGGAGTAGAATGCCACCCTCTCGAAGAAGCTCTTCTCCACCTTTGCTCTCAGGAATGTCTGTGCTGTCACCAAACATCGGTTGGCTCTGAAGACAGAAAACGAAGAGATGTTCCTCCCTCCCAAGGAACCAGTGCCTGGGGAGGGGATCCAGGGGAGCTCTCCAGGCTCTAAGATGTCTGCTGGAAGCACCTTGCTCCCAGAGGGGTACTCTATTGTCTTGGGAGGGCAAAGGCTTCTTAGGGACCATGACATCTGAGTGAAATTTGGAATCATTGATAGGGCTTCACTGGGTGACAAGGAAGAAGAGAACAAGCAGAAGTCAAGTGTCTACTGGTCGCTAGCAAAGTCAGCCCAAGTGGCTCTGTTGGCATTGAAGTCTGTCTTGCTTGTGTTGCTCTCTGCTTTTGGAGTCGTCAGTGGCTCTCCAGTTCAGTACTACCATGCTTAGGACAAGCTCCTCGTGCAGGTGTTCAAAGCCATCCACAGTACCATCATCTTCCTGCATCCTCTGCCATCTCTTGCCTCCTCCAACCCGTATGTTTGCCTCTGGTCTGAAAGCTCTCCTTCTCCCTCTCAGCTTCCTGCTTGATCTCCCCCACGTGAATGTGAGTTCCGTCATGGCCAACATGGCAGTCCCCTCAGCATCCAGCACAGCGGGTGCTCTGGAGGCTTGGATTCCTTGGCGACATCTCTCCAGCTGGGACGAGGGCTGCTCAGGGGTGAGGGCAGCGACTTCCCTTTGCTGGGGGAGCAGTGGGCACCAAGGCATACCCAGGACTCCCTTCCTGAATGGGAGGAGTGAGCTAGTGGCTCTCTGATTGCTGTTTGCTCTTACTCATGGGGACACCTCCAGAGACGGACTCCTGCCTCAGAGTCCGCCACAGCTGTATTCTAAAGGAGATTTCCAGATGGACTCTTATGCAAGCACATAAACCCAAATTCCTTCCTCATTCACTCATTCATTCGTGCTCCAAACACACCTGGAGCATTTGCTGGGGCTGGGGTAAAAAAAGGGCAGTCACAGACTCTGTGCTGGGGGGCTTCCGGCCAGAGGGATCAGAGCTGGCCACAGGTAGAGAGAGTCTGAGAGTTGGCACAGGGGAGGGAGGGAGCTTGGCTCAGGGAGAAAAGCGGTCAGGAAAGAATGCAGCTACAGCAGCATTGGCGTCGAGTCTGGGGAAATGGCTGAAATCAGACATGGGGCAAAAGTGCACATGTGCATGTGGGAATCGTGTTTTTATTACGTGTGTATGTATAGTGTACATGGATGAATGCATATGTGTGTTTACATGTGAGTATGTACGTGTGTATGTGTATGAGCATGTATGTTTGTATACATATGTGTATTGTGCATATGTGTCAGTGTGTAATAGGCACATGTGTGGGTTTACATGTATATACATACATGAACATGTGTTTGTGTGTGTGCACAATCATGCATGTGTTATATGCACCCACACATACACATATATGTATGTATGTATACATGTGTACGTGTATATGTGTGAGTGTGCATAGGATGAGAATGGAGATCAGCTGGTCACCATTTTGGGTTTCCAGGGAGAACAGTGTTAGGTAGCAGGGTTAGGTTTGGGAGCAGATGGAGAGATATAGTTGAGTTCATTTGTCCTTGGGGACTACCTGAGGAATCAGTACTAAATCTATGGGACCTGGGGAATCATTGAAGGCTCTGAGCAAGGGAATGACATGGCCAGAGCATGTCCAATGTCCCCACCCTGTCCCATCCTGCTGACCAGGAATAGCATAGACAGGTGCATTTCGGAAGACGAGGGCAAGAGCAAGAACACTGGTAACCAGGGTCCAACTCAGGAGGAACTTTGACCAAGAAGTTTGAAACAAAGAAGGAAGGTTTGCTCCTAAACTCTTGACTTATTCCTCCTGCTCTGTCCCTTCCCACGATTTCTCAATAAACGACTGGAGACATCAGACAATGCCCTCACTGTTGTATGGCTGCCTGGGGCCATTCCCACAGCATCGGAGCCTCTGTGCTCAGGTGACCTCTGTGCTGGGGGTAGGATGGCCCCCCCCACGTAGGCCTTAAACATCTGGATCACGCTGGGGAACTCGCCACAGGGATCTTTAAAAAAAAATAAAATAAGGGTCTGGATTTTGAACAAACTCTTTGTGGGAATAATTTTTATGTTCCCAAGTATTTGTGGGTTCAACTTTGCACACAATTAATTGTACTTACAAATGCCTCCTTGAGGGCATAATTAGTCACCAGCAACTCATTCTAAAAGCGCCAGAGGCTAATTGTACCCCCAAGCGAGAAGTTTCAGGTGTAATTAATTATTCTTTAATTATTAAATTTTATATTCATTGGTTGGATGCACAAAGTTGTGCTCAGATGAACTTGCTGGCACAAGGAGGGCTGGAATGAAGAGGTCCGCGCCACCCTCTGAGCAAACCTCCGCCAAGGGGCTGTGAAAAGAAAGAAAGGGACTGCCGGCTGCCTAGCTCAGTGTGGGAAATTCCTCAAGTGACAGTAACGAGCCAGAGGAATTGGCCAGACAGTGGGAGGGCAGCCCAGAAAACCTGTGGCCCTGGGCCCCTGGGTCAGGCATAGGGAAAGGGCTGGAGCTTAAAGTCAGCCAAGTCTTCAGCTGGGTGACCTGGGCAGAGCACGTCCCTCTCTGCGCCTCACCTATAGAATGGAATGCAGCGCTGACCCATCTCCCTTGCTGTGCAGTTGGAAGGAGGTTGTGTCTGAACGGACTTAGCGCAGACTCAGGGCCCATGGAATGGGTTTCCAGTAGGCATCAGCCTCCTTGAGAGGCAGAATTGTGAGGTGACCACCAAAAAGTACTCAAGAGCCTGACTTACCAGTTTTGAAATCCAGAGATACACATCAACTCTGTAACCTCGGACAGGCTCCCTGGGCCTCAGTTTCCTCATCTGAAAAATGGGAATTCATCATAGCACAAAAGCAAAACACTTTATGGGGTTGTGAAGATGGAATGGGCTAGCACATATAAAGCATTTAGGACCATGCCTGCCACAGTAAACATTATGAAGCATTTGCTGTTCTGTCTTTTGTACCTTTCATGATCACAAACCTGTTTTCAACGGGAACACCACTGCACAAATGGTAACCCATTGACTTTGTTTAAAATGCTCTGTATTTATGCTGATGCCTGACTCTCAGAGAATATCTGTCTTTTGTAGCCAAGACAGGAGGAGCTGCATTAAAATGTTCAAAGCGGTTATTTACAGCTGTATGATGAAATTATAGGTGGTCATTTTCTTCTTGGTCTTTTTCAGTATTTTTCATTTTTTAAAGTTTTTCTTGGTTTTTATTTTTAAAATATGCTTTGTTATAATGAAGACAAGAGAATAATGTGTATGCTTCCAGATGGTTATGTGTATCCTTCTGCAAAGTGATCTACGTGTCTAGCCCCTAGCTGTCCTTCAAGGCCAGGATCACGCCTTCCACAAGTCTTGTCCTAGCATTTCCCACCCTGCCCTCCATGCCCACCTTCCAGCCATCAGCGGCTTTTTCTCCCCTGCCTACTTGGGCTTTCTCTGTCCGCCTGGACGGCGCATGCGCACACTCTCGGCCTCCTGGTTTATCTTGGCCTGACCATCATTCCCTATGACATTGAATTGCCCCAGGCCAGGGTCTCCTTGTGCTCCGTACCAAGTCCCCCTGGAGCCCCACCAGGATCTCAGTCCGTGACTCCCTGCATCTCAGAGCTAGGAAGGCCCTTCGTTTGATCTAATGTTTTATTAGGACAAAAATTCTGAGCAGCACAGAGAATACACCCATACACCCAACACAGTAGCATCACATACTTGCCTCAGGTCTATTTTTTGGAAATAAGACATTGCAGGTCCAGTTGAAGTCTCCTTCGTACCCCTCCCCAGAGGTGGCCACTGACACAAATTTGGTGTGTATCTTTCCCATTTCATTTTAATAGTTTTACTACATACGTTTGAATCTGTAAACAGTTTACAGTGTTTCGTGTGCTTTGCAAATGTACACAGATGCTATCGTCCTGCAACACGATTTTCCCTTCAACTGTCTGTCTCTGAGACCTGTCCACAGTGATGCCCGCGGACCCAGGTCTGCAGATGGATGAAGTGGCTGAGACTTTGGGTACTGCGCTGTCCGAGAACAGCCTCTACATTCCATCAGGAAGCGCTGGCTGCAAGCAGCAGAAGCTGACACCCTGCTAACTGAAGCCAGATATGAGAACCAGGTTTAGGAACAGACAGGAAGAGGGCAGTCCTGGGAATCTGGGTGGCAAGAACTAACCCACCACCTTGTCATAAAGCTATCAGAATGGATGCCTTCTGACTAGTGTTTTGTTTTGTTTTGTTTTTGTTTTTGTTTTGAGACAGGGTCTCGCTCTGTTGCCGAAGCTGGAGGGCAGTGTCACCATCTTAGCACACTGTAACCTCCACCTTCCGGTTCAAGCGATTCTCCTGTCTCAGCCTCCCAAGTAGCTGGGATTACAGGTGCCTGCCACTACTCCCGGCTAATTTTTGTATTTTTAGTACAGATGGGGTTTCACCATGTTGGCCAGGCTGGTCTCAAACTCCTGACCTTGTGATCCACCTGCCTTGGCCTCCCAAAGTGCTGGGATTACAGGCGTGAGTCACCACGCCTGACCGAATGGTGCTTTTTGTCCTTTTGCCACTTTACTCAAGATTCAAGTTCAAAAAACTTTGCTCAAACTGGCTGAAGCAAAGACAGAATATGTGGCTCACATAACTTAAAAAAAAAGAACAAAAAACCCAGTGTCCAACATCCAAGGCCAACTTCAGGACTCAAATGACATCACCAGGATCCAGTCTCTGCCCGTTTCTCACTGTGCATCCCCCATGGCCCCTCGCTGTCCTCTCCCTTGTGCTAGCATGATGGCACCTGTGGTTCCAGCCTTCTGTACTCTCAGCTTTCCTAAATACAGCCAGCTTCCATCCCAGCCCTCCTGGGAAAGGACTCACTGCCTCTCATCAGCCCTGATTAGGTCAGGTATTCATTTCTGAACCAGTTACTGTGGCCAGAGGAATGCAGTAGTCTCATTGGCTAACACCGGTCACGTGCTCTCCCCCAGGAGTCCTACCTGAATGAAGCTCAGAGCTGAGAGCTGGGGAACTGTTTCTTAGAGGGAACTTGGCAGTTTTACCCAAATAAGGGGAATAGATGCCCAGTTGGCCAGAAAAACAACAAATGCCCCCTCTGACAAGCAAACAGAGAAACAAGAGAAGAGATATAAATAAAATAGGTCGGGCGGGGTGGCCATTGCCTGTAATCCCAGCTCTTTGGGAAGTCGAGGCAGGTGGATCACAAGGTCAGGAGTTTGAGACCAGCCTGGCCAACATGGTGAAACCCCATCTGTACTAAAAATACAAAAATTAGCTGGGCGTGGTAGTGGTGCCCGTAATCCCAGCTACTAGGGAGGCTGAGGTAGGAGAATCGCTTAAACCTGGGAGGTGGAGGTTGCAGTAAGCTGAAACCATGCCACTGCACTCTGGCCCGGGTAACAGAGTAAGACCCTGCCACAGTAAAATAAAAATAAAATAAAATATAAAATAAAACAGGGCAGCAGGCCTGCCATCATAGGACTAGCCAGAGCCTGAGATGGGAGAGGAGAGGACCAAGAAGCAAGTGTTGGTGATGGTGTGATGGCTTCACTATTCAAATGAACAACTGTCTTTTTTTTTTTTTGAGACAGAGTCTTGCTCTTGTTGCCCACGCTAGAGTGCAGTAGTGCGATCTTGGCTCCCTGCAACCTCCACCTCCCGGGTTCAAGCGATTCTCCTGCCTCAACCTCCCGAGTAGCTGGGATTACAGGCGCCCACCACCATGTGCAGCTAATTTTTGAATTTTTAGTAGAGATAGGGTTTCACCATATTGGCCAGGCTGGTCTCAAACTCCTGACCTCAGGTGATCCACCCGCATCGGCCTCCCAAAGTGCTGGGATTACAGGCGTGAGCCACCGCACCTGGCCTGAGCAACTGTCTTAAAAACAAAAAACGTTGGTGCCAGTTCATGTGGCTCGCCTGCACCCCCAGTGACAGAGGAGGTTGGGCTGTGAGGTGCCAAGCATGCTCCCTTCCATCTTCCTGCCCATCCATTACTATCAGATGATTAACTTCAACCACATACTACATTTTCCCGGGATTATCCCCTCAAATGAATTATATGAATAATAAAGTTTCAATATTTTTCACCTAGCAATTAATCTTAGTGAGCACAAAACTTCATTTAAAGTGCTGGTGCAGTGGCTGGAACCCATTAATCAGAGTGCTGAAGGAGCCAGCTGGGTGCAGAATGAACCCAGGCGGTGAAATACGGGCACTTCTCAAACACTGGGAGATCCTCTCCAGTGTGAACCCGCGTCACATTTGAGGCGCAGCGTCACCAGATAGCAGAGCTGGCCTGGCCAGTAGGGCCTTTCATTTTAGATTCTTTGTGGGGAAAACCTCCAGACTGGGTTTAGCATTCATGAGCAGTGTTCACCGGAGGAAAGAGATGCTCAAAAAAATAGTTCATAAGCTCCAACCAGTCATTATTAGAGTGGCAAAAACACAATACTTATGCACAGAAGAGTTTACATTAAATTAAAAACCATAACTTATCTCTGAGACACTCCACTGAGTACATCTGAGGTTAAATATGGTTCATAGCAGCTCTCTCAATTAAATTGTCCTTCCTTTGCTCTAGTAAACTACATTAAACATAATCTCCTGAAAAGTAACAGCGAATCATTACTCTGTTTACAAATTGATGCCATGTTATTGAAAATAGGAAAAAATTGCAGGGTTATTTCAGATTACTGTATTTTTACAGAGAATCTGATATTGGCAAGGAGGATACCGTGAAAGCCCAGGTTTCTGGCTTTCCAATCAAGGAGGGGGTAGGACTGGGGTGGGGGAGGAGAGAGGGGTATAGAAGCATCAGAGCCAGTGGATGGGACCTGATAGGAAATCCCAAGGCTGGTCCTGGGAAACCAGGAAAGAGGTTTCCTAGAGTCCTGAGTCCTTCCATTATGACCCCAGTGTCCTCACAGCTGGAGAGCTCCGAACGACCACACCTCAGGTTGATTTTGAGTTGTTCGTTTATGTTTGACGTTCTGGTTGCCATTCCACTCATGTCACTGACTTTATAGCCTTAGCTGGCTTTTACCTTTGCCCATCCGGTCGGACAGGCCTGTTACATTTACATGAAGCCGGGCTGACTCTTACCTCTGCTCCCCGAGTCTTGGTCACAGTATTACTTCGAGTTCATAAACAAAGTCCCGAAACGCCGTCTCCAGGTTTGATGCAGCTCAAGTGAAGCATGTGGTTTGCAAGACTGTCACACGGGCCTCGGGCTTGACTGTCATCCTCCAGTGATTTGGCTAGGGGAGGGCTGCAAGGCAGAGCCCAGAGGAAGCTTCGACCCTTTGTAGAGGCTGAGTCTCTGGGAACCAGGTACAGCTCTAAGTCAAAGCCATCTGTCCACGGCAGTAGGGTGTGATGTCAGGCCTGCCGGGGATGCATGTCGCCCATGGGAACGGCCCAGAGACTGCAAGGAAACTGCACGTGTAGAGGAGGCATGGAGTGAGCCCTCCTTTGAGTGGAGAAATAGAGCGTTGCTACCCGCTGCTCTGGCCATAGTGGAGTCATTTGTGTACTGTAGTGTGCAGGTCGACAGCATCTCAAGTTATACCAAGAACGTGCAAGAATGGTCATCGTGCATGTGGTCTCTTCAGAACCACCCACTCCACCCCACAAAACATTGCTCTCACCCGAGAGGTGTCTTTGACCTGCTAGGAACAGTGAGCGGCTGCCCACAGGCTTGGGGGCTGGAGCACTATTTAGAAAAAACCGCTTGGTCAAGATGGTGGGGCAGTCCTTGAGTCGTGGTCACCCCAGGCCTGTCCCACCAAGCATGCAGCTCCTCCCAACTCGGCTACAGGCCCCCCACCAGGACATCAGGCATATGATGTGAGCCTGGCATGAACCAATAGATAGTGAGAAACATTGTCGTATCACAAGTGGAAACTGCCTCCAAAAGACAGGAGCAATGTGCCTTCCAGCACTGTATCCATGTCCCCAAACTCTTGCCAACGTCTGAGATTTGGGCTAATCCAGTGAGTAAAAAAGGTATCTTACTGCTGTTTTAATTTGCTTTTTCCTGATTCCTAGTGAGGTGAAGCAACCCTTTTTTTTATTTGAAATGGAGTCTTGCTCTGTCGCCCAGGCTGGAGTGCGGTGGCGCGATCTTGGCTCATTGCAACCTCCACCTCCCTAGTTCAAGCAATTCCCCTCAGCCTCCTGAGTAGCTGGGATTACATGTAGGTACATGCCACTCTGCGCAGCTAATTGTTTTCTATTTTTAGTAGAGATGGGGTTTCACCATGTTGCCAGACTGGTCTCGACCTCCTGACCTCAGGCAATCCGCCCGCCTCGGCCTCCCAAAATGCTGGGATTATAGGTGGGAGCCACCGCGCGCGGCCGAGACAACTTTTTATGTGCTTATTGTCCATGTGTATTTCTTCGATGAATTGCCTGTTTGTATTCTTTGCCCATTTTTCTATTGTGTTGTCTTTTTTATTATTAAATTGAAACATTTCTTCGTATAATCTGCTTATTAATACCTTGTCTGTCATGTATGTTACAAATGTTCTCTCCCAGTCTCCTTCTCGTAACTTAGTTTATGATATCTTTATTTTTTATTTTTTTAGAGATGGGTGTCTCACCCTGTTGCCCAGGCTGGGGTTCAAGGGCACAGTCATAGTTCACTGCAGCCTTGAACTTGTGGGCTTAAGCGATCCTCCTGCTTGCCTCCTCAGTAGTACCTGGAACCACAGGTGTGTGCCACCATGCCCAGCTAATTAAAATTTTTCTTCTTTTGTAGAGATGGGGTCTCGCTTTGTTGTCCAGATTGGTCTGGAACTCCTGGCACAGTTTCTTTCTCTTTTTTTCTACAGAAATACTCATTTTTTTTTTTTTCTCCAAAGAAATACTCATGTATGCATAAGAAGCCGAGACAAGGATGCCCACTGCAGCATTGTTTTTAATGTGAGATGCTGGAGAAACCCATATGTTCATCAATAAGGGACTAGTTAAGCAAACTAAACAACACATCCATACTGAGTAGTGGGCCACTAACCTGTAGGAAAAAGACAAATGAGGCCAATATGTACACAGTGATTTGGAACATTCTGCAAAACAAGTTGCAAAAGATACATAGAGTACGATACTATTTAAATTAACAAAAGCCCAGCAGATAAAAAACTCAACTACATATTTCTTTATATTTTTATATGATTGTTATTTATATTTATATTTATATATTTGTTTTTTTGAGATGGTGTCTCACTCTGTCACCCAGGCTGGAGTGCAGTGGCACAATGACAGCTCACTGCAGCCTTGACCTCCCAGGCTCACGCGATTCTCTTGCCTCAGTTTCCTGAGTAGCTGGGACTACAGGTGTGCACCACCACCTTGAGCTAATTTTTTAAATATTTTATAGAGATGGGGTCTCCCTACATTGCCCAGGCTGGTCTTGAACTCCTGGGCTCAAGTGATCCTCCTGCCTTGACCTCCCAAAGTGCTGGGATTACAGGTGTGAGCCACTGTGCCCAGCCTGAGTTTTATACACTTCTATTGATAAGTTCACAGAAATAAATCTAGAAAGATCCACACTGTACACATGACAGGAGTTACTTTGGAAAGGAGTCTGGAATTGGAAATGAGGTTCTGAGGGGACTTGAGTTGTATTATTTGTATTACTTTTACGTGTATTATTTGAATGGTTCATAATGAGACCATATTCCTGTTTTATATGGTAATTGATACAGAAAAACTGCCTTGTGACATAGGCCCCAACAGATGCTGTGAGGTCACCAGAAGGCCGGGCACACCTGGACCCACCTGTTTCATCTGCACTGAATCCACAGAGATAGTCCCGAGAAAGAGGAGGAGGAAGGAGACTGGAATCTATTGAGCATCTCCTATGAGTCAAACCCCATGCTAGGGCATTCAACTCGGAATTATCAGAACTGAGTGCAAGTGTTGACCTTGTTATTACCTGTGTGACCTTGGGCGAGACAGTTAGCCATTCAGCTATTTGGGCCTCCAGTTCTTTGTCTGTAAAATGGGGATGACATCACTTGCATCGTCTAATTTGTGCCAGACAGAATTCAAGGTGCTCACAGAACAGCTTCAAGGACCCACAGATCCAAGTAAGAGAATGTGAAATGGTTATGCAAATTGAGGGGGCTAGGATTGCTTTCTGACCGTGTGGGTCACAGGGTAGGTGTTTAAGAAATAATCCTTCAAGGTACTTGTGAGATGGTGTCAGCTCTTAGTGCAGGGCTGAGCCTTGGCGAAGGCCTGGAGGCTTCTTAGGGTTTCGCTGTTCTTAGTGTGTGCCTTTGAATTTTTGATGTAAAAGAGACCTTCAAACAACAGAAATAAAGTGGATGTTGACACTGGCATGGCATTTACAGAGTTAAATCCACAAAGGGAAGTAAGGAAGATTCCAGATGGAGAAGACCCTCCAGGGGAAAAATTAAGATGAGAAAAGCCATCCATTAGGGGCCATGTCTTCCCTTTCTGAGACCATCTCTAATGCGATTCATCAGTGTCAAGGCCAGCAGGAAAGACCTGCAAGGATCAATTCCTCTGTGCAAGATAAAGAGTTTAAAATAATTGTATATATGTAAAGTATTTGCCTTCTCATAATTGAAGAGAACAGAGAGAGAGAGTCAAGAATATATCAGGGAGAAGGTCTTTGCTCCATGTCTAGAGTCTGCAGTGTCATGCAGATTGGTTAGCAGCTGGCAAAGAGCCAAGAAGCTTAATCAATCTCCAAAGTTTATTATGAACAACCCCCAAAGCTAATGGATCATTCTTAGCAGGAACATCATCCTGGTTATTTCCTCATTTTTATAAATTGATCTATAATGTTGAATCTGGGTCCTTGAGAGGGCTGCTAGGGGCATTAATAATCAGTGAATCCAGCAGAATTCTTTTATTTCCAAAAAGATCAAATTAAATTGTTCTTGTTTAAGTTGGGGTAGGATCCTACCTGTTCAGACCCCACTCCCCGACCCCTACAGTGGCCCTGCAGTGGCCCCACAGGCACCTCCTAGGAACCCTCAGGCTCTGAAGAGCACGGTTGGAAACCACTGATCTCACCAAAGCCCCCCCATTGTGCAGATGAGGAAGCTGAGGCCCTGAGACAGGGGGTGACTTGAACAAGGTCACGCTAAAGGTACATGTGGCAGATATGATTGGTTGCTTACTCAGCAACCATTTTCCAACTCCCTTTGTCTTGCTTGAAGAGCTCATCTCACATTATAGGGGCTGAAAATGCTGGCTGCTCACCTTTCTGACCTCTCTTCCAGCTGCAGCATGGGCACTGACTCAGTCCTGCCCAATTCTGGAAAGGGTCTACTTTCCTGACAAAAGAAGCCAGCAAGGAGAAACTGTCTTTTTTACTTTCAATGTGTTTGTGGTGAGTATGTGATGACTGGAGCTGCAGCAGCTGTCTTATGGCCATGAGAACAAAATTTGAAGTTGACTGCTAATTAGCTGGTGTGTAGCCAGGAAACAGGAACCACTCTAGGTGTTTAAAACTGAGGAAATTAATGCAGTGATTGCTTACATAGATGATGGAAGACTGATAAGCCAAAGGGGAATGCCAAAGCATCTCCCCCGACCCAAGACATCAGCGATCACAGACACTGTTAACTCTCCTAGGGCTGGAGGGACAGAGGAAGAATGAGTGAGCACCCAGAAGCTGAAGCTGGGATCTGAAGTTATAGCCGAGAGCCTCTTGGAAGGAGCTGGGAGCATCAGGGTGGTGTTGGATGGGAGCTTGAGCTATGTACAGCAGAGGTTCAATCACTGCCAGAGATGCCTCAGGAAGCACAGAGGGAGGCAGAGACATGCCGGACTCACTCCATCTGCCCTTCGATCATCCATCAGTCCTCCCATTGGCTGAACCTCCCTAGAATCCTGGGAACTGCAGTTCTCTGAAACCAGGCAGAGCAGGGCATGGAGCTGAGAGCAAATGGGCAGTTGACCCTACCCACCACTCTAAGGATGGCATGGCAGAAAGACAGAGGGCCCTGTGGCTTTAGGGATGATATTGTTAAAACATGGACCAGTCCATATCTCACCTGTTGCCAGATATCTCCTTCGGGGGAGTGGAAAAATCTGAAGGCTGGGTGTGGTGGCTCATACCTATAATTCCAGTGCTTTGGGTGGCTAATGTGTGAGGATCGCTTGAGCCCAGAAGTTTGAGCCTGCGGTGAGCTATGATCACACCAATGCATTACAGATGGGGCAACAGAGCGCAACCCTGTCTCAAGAAAAAAAGAAAAAATCTGAATTCATATAGCCTCCTGGGCTTGGGCATTTTGTTCTTGTAGTTGAATGGTCTCAGTGCTGCACCAGGTCTGAGTCACACCCATGTCTTTCAACTCCCAGTCCTGAGCCTGGGCCACTGCACCTGCAGACAGTAACAGAGGCCAGAAACCTGAATCTTTGTCCACTCTGCAGGTGAAGCAGTTCACTTTGACAGAGCAGAGAAATAGAAAGAGTCAGCAGCAGGGCCACATGCTCCCTGATCTTCAACAGAAAAGCTGCTCTGAGTAACTCACACAGAGTGGGAGACAGAGGAAGGAGCTGGGCAGCCCCCATGGCCAGCCCCCATGAACCACTGACATGGTTCCACATCCATGGAACCATGGACAGAGGTGCCCAAGGGGCTAAACCCTAGGTTTTTCCTGGGGCCAATATGTGAAAGCCGAGAGTTCAGCTGAATGAGTCACATGAGCCCGTGGTTTTTACACTTTGTTTAGACTCAGAATCCAACAAAACTTTGCTCAGAAGCCCAAGGTGGGGTTGGGAACCCCAGGTATCCCCCGCCATCCTATCCGCCAGCCCCTGTGCGTCTTCCCAGTGCGCTGGGCGGCAGTTTGAAGACAGCTGATCTCAGTCTGGCCAAGATGGTGAAACTCCATCTCTACTAAAAATACCAAAAAAAAAAAAAAAAAAAAAAAAAAAAAATAGCCAGGTGTGGTGGTGGGTGCCTGTAATCCCAGCTACTAGGGAGGCTGAGGCAGAGAACTGCTTGAACTGGGGAGGTGGAGGTTGCAGTGAGCCGAGATCACACCACTGTACTCCATCCTGGGAGACAGAGCGAGACTCTGCCTCAAAAACAAAACAAAACAAAACAAAAACCAGCTGATCTCATCTCCCTAAGTCAGTTTATAAATAAGGAAACTGAGACTTCAGTTCTGTTACTTGGTTGCAGTGACAGAAATCCTACTCAGGCTAGCCTGGGTGGCCAGGGCATTTGCTGGGATAGGCAGGGATGGAGCTGGCCCCAGGGATTGGGGGCACTATCAGGTTGCCAGTTGTTCTCTCTTGTCCCCCTCCTCACACCCACACTTCACCCCTACATCTGCTGGCTTTTCTGCATGCTGGTGTCGTAGGCCAAATTCTCTTTCATGGTCAAGAATGTGGCTGCTGGTATTTCTGGACTGGCTTCTCCCACTTAGCCCCAGGACAGAATTCTGAATGCCTTTCTCCTGATTCCAGGATGAAGACTTCTGGGGACACATTTGGAACCTCTGCCTATGGCTCGGACCACTCATGGTGTTAGGGGAATGAGATATCTGATGGCCCAGCCTTAGCCATAAGCTCAGCCTGAGGCCTGGGAGGTTCATCCCAGAAAATGGGCAGGTAGCCCAATCATGGCCCCTAGGAAAGGCCTGAGCATGGAGTGGGTCCCCAGTCTGTAGGAGTCAGCTTCAGAAAACCTGGTCTGAGCCCCAACGGAGCCATGCACTTTCGTTGGCAGTCTTGGAATCCCTCCGGTTCTTGGTCCCATTAGCTATGAAACAGGAAGACCACTTCCCATCTCACAGCCTTCTGATGATCATCAACTAAGAAAAGAGGGCCAGGCATGCGGGCTCACATTTATAACCCCAGCACTTTGGAAGGCCAAGGCAGGAGATCAGCCTGGGCAACAGAGTGAGACCCTGTCTCTACAAAAAGTAAAAAAATATCAGGGCATGGTGGTATACGCCTGTAGTCCCAGTCACTCAGGAGGCTGAGGTAGGAAGGTTGCTTGAGCCTGGGAGCTCGAGGTTGCAGTGAGCTGTGATTGCATCAATGCGCTCCAGTCTGGGTGACAGAGTGAGACCCTGTCTCAAACTAAACCAAACAAAACAAAGAAAAGAAAGGAAATTGAGGCCAGGTGTAGCTGCTCACACTTACAATCACAGCACTTTGGGAGGCCAAGGTGGGGGGACTGCTTGAGCTCAGGAGTTTGAGACCAGCTGGGGTAACATAGCAAGACTCTATCTCTACTGAAAATAAAAAAAAGAATTAGGCTGGGCGCAGTGGCTCATGCCTGTAATCCTAGCACTTTGGGAGGCCAAGGCGTGTGGATCACCTGAGGTCGGGAGTTCAAGACCAGCCTGACAAACATGGAGAAACCCCGTAAAAATACAAAATAAGCTGGGTGTGGTGGCACATGCCTGTAATCCCAGCTACTTGGGACGCTGAGGCAGGAGAATTGCTTGAACCTGGGAGGTGGAGGTTGCGGTGAGCCGACATCGCACCTTTGCACTCCAGCCTGGGCAATAAGAGCAAAATTCCATTAAAAAAAAAAAAAAAAAAAAAGAATCAGTTGGGCATGGTGACGTGTGCCTGTGGTCCTAGCTACTCAGGAGGCTGAGGTGGCAGGATTGCTTGAGCCTGGGATATTGAGGGTGCAGTGAACTATGATCGTGCCACTGCATTCCAGCCTGGGCAACGGAGTGAGACTGTCTCAAAAGAAAAAATAAAAGAAAAAGAAAAGAAAAGAAGTTGAGGAATGCTTAATAGCTAAATCAAGGAGGAGCACATGCAGCTATGCTATAGGTGAGATTTCAGAACGGGCCCTCCAGACACCCAGTCACATGCTCTGGCTTTGGTGCCAGGAGCCCTTCCCCTGTGGGAGCCCTCCCAGAACTTCCTTTGGGGATGCAGGGGGAGTGTCCAGGTCAGCCTCTTCCTCTCCGGGTGAAACCCTTTCAGAACCCTGACCAACAGGCTCCTGGAAATACCTTCCCAGGGAATCAATTGCTGGTTTCTAGCATCTTCATTTCTGGGGACTGTGATTCTTATTTGGTTAAATAACACATTTTTAAAAATTGTTGTGATTCCATACCAAAGCTTCCCATATGGTTAATTGGAAGTGTTCTCACCAATATTGCAGGCTGTAAAAACTAATGAGGTAAATGGAAAATGTATCAAGTGCCACAGTTAGAAATTAACTTATTGCTTGCTGCTGCACTCATGACTAATGAAGTCAGAGGGGGCTCTTCATATACAGAACAAGAACACAAAGGGTGGCCACACTTGCTGGCTGTGATGCCAAGCAAAATCCTTCTACCTGCCCTTCTCAACCTCTCTTCCCACCTCCCATCCGCCAAATATCAGATGAGTATAGCAAATGACCAGGCTTCCTAAGTCTGTATCACCCAAAAACAGTACATGCATTCAATTATGTACCATATCAGCAATAGCAACAGTAGTTAGCATTTATTGATGCTTGGTGCTTAGCATTATGTGCATTATCTCGAGGTCTTCTTACCTCAGGGAAGCGAGGCAGGTGCTATGATTACCCATCATTTACAGACAAGGAAACAGGCTCAGAGAGATGAAGTGAGCTGTACAAGGTCACCTATTCCTAAGCAGGGAAACTAGAGTTCAAACCTAGACCTGATTCCAGTATCCACAGGCATCATACCTGCAGTATATGAATTCACTCATTTACTCAAAAGGTGCATTTAACAAAAGGTGCTGAGAGCCCACTCTGGGCCCACACATCACACACTCCTGGAGATGCCAGGCTGGGGTGGGGCAGTGATGAAGGATGTGGTTCAATCCAGCTCCCTCTGCCCCTTACTGGCTGCTCCTCCAGATTCCTTCTGGATTCTGCTTCATGCCCTGGAGGCTGACCTGTGTGGCCCGTATCATTGGTTTCCTGGACCTCTCCTTCTAGCTGAGCTTAGCTGATGGGGAGACACTGACCAGGAGGAGAGTGGGGAGGGGTGATCTTTCTTCAGCTCCCTCCCTGCTGGTTGTCAGGGACTGGTTGCACCTTTTACTAAACACCATGGCTTTCACTGTCACCTCTTACTTCTGCAGGCCGGGAATGGGCAGAAGCCCCTGCTGTCACTGGTCCGAGGAGACGATCCCATCCCTTTTTGGTTTCCTTAAGCCTTGCTTCCACTTCCGTAAATCCCCCTTCAATAAATGCCTCTCAAATAATGACTTTGAGTGGTATCTCTTCCCTGCTGGGACTGTGATAGAGTCACAGGGTGGTTTGCTCGGGTGACGTGCTCGGGCCTCGGTGCCCTCACCTGTAAATCGGGGATAATGGTGAGCTGTCATGTGGATTACAGTAACCAGGTGCTTAGAACAGTGCTCAGTACTTAGTAGATACTCAGTAAATGCCAGCTTTTCTTAAGAAAAAAATTAATTTCTTTTAGGTTCCAGGATACATGTGTAGGATGTGCAGGCTTGTTGCATAGGTAAACGTGTACCATGGTGGTTTACTGCACCTATCAACCCATCACCTAGGTATTAAGCCCCGCATGCATTAGCTGTTAGTCCTGATGCTCTCCCTCCCTCTGGTCAGCTGTTCTTATTGTGAAAACAGGGTCCTTCCTTTAAGGACTAAGTGCACTGATTTTCAACCTGAGCATCCATGGAATCACCTGAGATGCTGGATAGATGTGCACAGTCCAGCTCCAGCCTCTGGGCCTAGGACAAGCCCTGCAGGTGACTCTGGTGAGACCCCCATAGACAGACTCCAACCACACCAGAGGGATGCTGCCCAGAGGGAAGGGGCACAGGGCAGGCACCTTTGTCAGGTGGGGAGGCTGGACAGGGAAGGCTTTCTGTAGGGGCTGCCACTGGACCCGGATCTAAGAGTAAACTGGTGGAGCAAGGTTGTCCAGGTCCAGGACTGGCCTGGACCTGGTGACAGCAACTTGGTGCTGTCACCAAGCAACTTGGAGGTGACAACAACTTGGCATATCAGGGACAGCCAGAAATTTGGGACGGCAAAAAATGGTGAGAGATGGGGCTCTCTGGTAGGCCCTCTATTGGACTGTAGCTCAGATGTCATCTTTTGGTGAGGAGTCCTTGCAGGCCCTTGGCCTTGTCTGCCTGGCCTTTCCTTCCAGGCAGCTCCTCCACCCCTTTCCTCACACAGCCAAGCAGGACTGTCCGCCGATGCTGGAGTGTCCCTTCCTGCCTTTGACCCTTTGCTTAGAGGGCTCGCTCCAGCTGCAGCTCCACCCCTTTCCACTGTGAGATCCTCCTCACCCCTTTGGCCCCATTGCAAATGCTGCTTTCTTCAGGAAAACTCCTGATTAAACGTGTTGGAAAGACTTCTTCTACTTTTACAATTCTGTGGTGCAGGATTTTTTTTATTTTTTCAGACGAAGTCTTGCTCTGTCACCCAGCCTGGAGTGCATTGGCACGATCTTGGCTCACCGCAACCTCTGCCTCCCGGGTTCAAGGGATTCTCTTGCCTCGGCCTCCTGAGTAGCTGGGTTTACAGGCACCCACCACCACGTTAATTTTTGCACTTTTAGTAGAGATGGGGTTTCACTATGTTGGCCAGGCTAGTCTTGAACTCCTGACCTCAGGTGATCTACCTGCCTTGGCCTCCCAAAGTGCTAGGATTACAGGCATGAGCCACCACACCCGGCAGATAGTGAAGGAATTCTAAAAAATGCTAGCACTCAAAGCTGGCCAGCAGACAGCAAGCAGACAATCACTTGCTTGTAGAGTTTAAATTGATGCAATCGTTCAGAAATCCAATTTGGCATATGTATCAGGAGGTTTTAGAATTCTCTCCTCAAACCCAGTAAGTCCCACTTGTAAGAATCTATATTATGGAAAAAATTAGAAATGCTGTTGGAGACTCTTAGATGAGATTTGTTATGGCATTACTTACTTATATGTTCCCCTAATGGAAACCGTCTACAATCCACCCTAGATGATTGTCAAGCGTGTCATGGCTAAATATATTACTACAGCAAGGCCATAGGATGAAATATCCTACCACTTATAAATTGTGGTTTCAAAGAATATACAATGACATGGGAAACCGCTTGGGATATAGTATGTGAACAATGTAGGCTATTTACAAAATATACATTTTTTTTTTTTTTTTTTGAGAGGGAGTTTCGCTCTTGTCACCCAGGCTGGAGTGCAATGGCCTGATCTCAGTTCACTGCAACCTCCGCCTCCCGGGTTCAAGCGATTCTCCTGCCTCAGCCTCCGGAGTAGCTGGGATTACAGGCACCACCACACCCAGCTAATTTTTGTATTTTTAGTAGAGACAGGGTTTCACTATATCGGCCAGGCTGGTCTCCAACTCCCAACCTCAGGTGATTCACCCGCCTCGACCTCCCAAAATTCTGAGATTACAGGCGTAAGCCACAGCGCCTGGAAAAATATAAATTTTTTTTTTTTTTTGAGACAGAGTCTCGCTCTGCCCCCAGGCTGGAGTGCAGTGGCGCGATCTCAGCTCACTGCAAGCTCCGCCTCCCGGGTTCAGGCCATTCTCCTGCCTCAGCCTCCCGAGTAGCTGGGACTACAGGCGCCCACCACCTCACCCGGCTAATTTTTTTGTATTTTTTTTAGTAGAGACGGGGTTTCACCGTGTTAGCCAGGATGGTTTCGATCTCCTGACCTCGTGATCCGCCCGTCTCGGCCTCCCAAAGTGCTGGGATTACAGGCTTGAGCCACCGCGCCCGGCAAATATTTTTATATATGTATGAAGACTGGAAGGAAAGAGGAATAGATCAAAAAGTAGAGGCTGATTATCTCTAGTTGATGGGTTAGAGCTCATTTTGGATTTTTGTCTTTATATTCCTGTGTATTTTTCACACTTTGTTTGTATTACCTTTATGATTTGAAAATAAACTCCTTTCTCCTCCAAAGAAAGCAAACTCCAAGGAGCCGTGCACATCTCTTCCAGAGGACATTCTCCTGCCATGATTGACGGTTCTGAGGGTGCTTGTCTCATTTTGAAATTCGACAATAACTCCTCTACAGGACGTGAGCTGTTTTTGCTTTCTTTTTTTTTGACTCACCTTTTGGGCATCCAATAGCTGAGTCCATGTTTGGATAAAGTAGGACTAGTTAACAAGTTGAAAGGAATCTTTGAACTTCCTTTGAAGTCGGCCCTAGGGCCCTGGGGTCACTGTATCTCCAGAGAACGGGGCTGGAGGGCCTGGCAGTGGAGGACCTGGCTGTGCTGACAGAAAAAGGGTGGGCCAGAAGGGGCCAGCCACCCTTGGCAGGACCTTGGTTGTGGCCATTCCATTTACTCATCTGGAAATGGTTCCATAAATTGAGGAGTTGATTTTTGTACACAATATTTTTTGTTCTTTAATAACTTACTTGTGTGTTTGCTTAACCATCGATTTTTATTTCTCACTGATTTTTTGGTTCTATTTATAGACTCTGCTCCGGAGATTAAACTTCTGCCTTTTCTTTTTTTTTTCCTTTTCTTTCATAAAACTCTCAAGCCATCTGCCTCTATCCATTCTCTTATTTTTATTTTTGCTAACGTGATAGAGACAACTTTTCATCTCAGAATCTGATGAAGTTTGAAATGGAACGTGCATAGGCAGTCTCCGCTTTATGATGAAGCATTTCAAATCGTTGCGCTGAAACGCAACGATCTCCTTGGACTTGAATCGTCCTCTCCCGTTTGCTCCTCTTGGCTGTCCACTGATGAGATGAATTGTTTATTTGAGTTCACTGTTCTGGATCCCAGGGACAATGAAGTGTGCCTTTTTCTTCTGCTTCTTCTTCTAAATCCTGAAGGAAAGAAGCTCCATTCACTCTCTGTCTCTGCCTCTCCTGCCTCTCCCCAGCAAAAGAACCTTCCAGTGCCTCAGTTCACAGAACGCTGGTTTCTGGGTGCTTCGTGCTCCCTCAAGCAGGACCAGGAAGCCTTTCCTTGTCTTTTGTGGGGGCAAGGGGGAATTGGAGCCGGAGTGTTTGGGCTGGGGAAACACGGATGATTTCTGTCCTGTCTGTGTGTGAGATGTTATGGGAGACTGATCCCCATGGTAGCCACACCAGGAGCAGAGAGGGCAGCTGCTCCATGAAAGGCTTCATGCACTCATGTATTGAGCACTTACTAGGTGCCAGGGGCTGCTGTAATCTCCAGGAAAAATGGTAAGCAAAGCTAGATTGCCCCTCGTTCTCACAGAATGCACAGTCCCAGTGGGGAGGTGGACACTCATCAGAAACCATACCTATGATATTTTGGACTGTGGTGAGCACTTCCATAAGACCATGTGGGTCCAAGGTCAAGGGCCTAGGGCCTCAATTCAGCTCTGCACCAAGGCCCCCTTGCCACTGTGCCTCTGTCTTTTGAGGCAGGCAGGGTACTCCAAGGCTAGAAAAGGAAGCGTCCACGGAGGCATTTTCGTAAACTCTTTGCCCTTTCCGTCCCCCTCCCCATCATGCTCTGAAGGCATCTGTGTTCCTGGATGGGATCCATTGCGTGGGCTGCTGGGCAGGCTGAGATGGGCCTGGGCGTGGTGCCCCAGCTCGGTGGGAGGGTGGCAGGGAACCTGTCTGGTTGGAGTCAGGACTCAGCCGCCTAAAAGCAGGAGCCAGGGAGAACAGCCGAGCTGCGGGCGCCTACTTCTCACAGCCACCTCTGGGACTCTCAGCGCCTCGGGGTGCATCACCCAGGACTCCCCAGGCACAGGCCTCCAGGGAGGCAGACTTGTGAATGTTATCAACCTCAGGCCAGAGAGGGAGAAAGGAAGGGAGAGGACGTGTCTGTGTCCGTGAGCATGGCCACACATCTATCAGAGCCAGATCTAAGATTAGAACGGGTACGTTTCTGGCGCCCAGATATACAGCCAAGCCCCAAACCCATGCTGTTTTTTGGCGAAGCTCTTTCCACATTCCTGTAGCTCAGATCCACCCTCGTTTGTCTCTGGAAATCTTGTAGCTGTCATAATCATTGTTCTAATAAAATACTCATCTGACGATCTATTAGGACGGCATATTGTTGACAGGAAATGTGCATTTGCTCTATTCCCTCTTCTATTGTCTATTTCCTGCCTCATTTTTCTTGGGAGGGCAGGAGTCACTGGAATAACAGCATATTGACAAAGAGAAAGCAAGGGAAAGGGATCGGTGAAAGTGGGAGAATTCAGTTCTATTCCGCTGCAAGAGTTTCCAGCAGGAAATCCACAACTCGTTTCCTGCCAGTCTGCTCAAAACAGCGTCTGTCCCTTCTCCTCTCAAACAAATTGTCTCCTTAGCCCTGGGAAGTTGACTCCCTGGTCATATGATGGAGGTCAAGGCTGTTGTTTCTGGGGCCTGTGGTTGGGAAAGATCCCTCAAGAATACAGAAAAGAATGTGAAATTAACTATGTTTCCTATAATGGTTAACAGGACCTCATTGAGGCTGGTGGAAAAAGAAGCCACAGAAAGAAGATAGTTTTCTAGAAATGTCTTGCCCACAAGCTTTTTTCTTACACTATCCAGTTGCAAATAGTACATCCCCAGGTGGGGGGGAAAAAAACCACTTACGGATTGTGCAAACACCAGGGATGTGCCCGAAAATGGCAGTAAGTGGCCCCTTTGGACTGGTCCAGCTGCACCCCAGGACAAACTCATGAAGCTCTGGTTTGACTGAGTTCTGGGGCTTTGCCAGTGCAGACCCTGGGAGGGAGGGGCTCGGAGCTGGTCATGGATTTAGTGTACAGATTTAGAGGGCCCCCAACAACTCTGCCTTCAGAGGCTGGCACCGCCAGGGCCCTGGGCCTTCCTGGTTTTTTTTTTGTTTTTTGTTTTTTGTTTCTGCTTTCACCAGGAAGAGCTGGTACATCCAGAGCTGGACCTGGGGGAAGAGGAAGGGATGGAGAACGTTCAGAGTGACTAGCCTTCACAGTTTGCCTGGGACTGCTTCTCTTCTAGCCCTGAAACCCCTCACTCTTGGGAAAATCACAATGATTGGTCACCCTAAAAACGTGTATTATTCAACAACTGTCATGTGCATTCCTTTCTAATTCCAAATGGTTCCTGGGTGGTGAGCAAGGCACCTATGGAACCGAGAGGAAAAGAGACCGATGTTGACGCAAGTGATGGACACTCTACTTACATCTTAGACAAAAGGGAGCCTTTATTGGCTCAGGGAACCCAAAGTGGAGGCTCTTGCTTCTTTCAGGCAGGCCTGGGGCCTGTACAAACTCCTGGATCCAAGGGCATGCTTGAAGCGGAACACGGCCCTTAAGCAAATTGCTGGCCGTCTCCAGCAGGCTCCCAGGTGAGCACCAGCTTCAGGTCTCAGCAGAAAGCCTTCCCCCTATCCCAGGCCTTGACGGAGCTGCCGCCATCCTGTGTGCTTCCCAGCCCCGCCCCATGCTCCCTTCTTTCAGAGCATGCCACGTTGCCTGGGGTCTGATCTAGCTCTCTTCTTCCCCCACAGCACTGTGAAGCCAGAAATAACCTGTGTCTTGTTCACTGTGGCATCCCCAGGACTGGACACGGTGCCAGGCAGAAAGTACTTAATACATGTAATAGTTACCACCTCCCCAGCACTCTGCTTATGCTGTCACACTTGGGGCTAGCACTCTACATATATTATTTGATTTAATATTTATATTAACTGCATTTAAAAATTTTGCTAAAATATGCATAACATAAAGTTTACCATTTAAACCCTTTTTGAATGTACCATTCAGTGGCATTAAGGATATTCACATTGTTTTGCAATCATCACCACCATCCGTCTCTAGAACTCTTTTCTTCTTCCCAACCTAAAACTGTATCCCCATTGAGCAACAACTCTCCAGTCTCCCCTCCCCCAGCCCCTGGCAACCATTCTTCTACTTTTTGTCTCTGTGAATCTGACAACTCTAGGAACCTCAGAAAGTGAAATCCTGCAGTCTTGGTGTTTTTGTGGCTGGCTCACCTCACTCAGCATAACATCTTTTCAAGGCTGAATAATAGTCTCCGGTGTGTGCATTTCACACTTTACCTGCTCCTCTGTTGATGAACAGATGGCTCAGATGTTCGATGCTTCTACCTTTTGGCTATTGTGAATAAGGGTCAGGATTTTTTAAATCTTCATTTGACAAAAACAGATATGGAGGCGGAGAGAGTGTAGGCAATTTTTCCACGGTACCCCAAGTCACAAAACTGTCCAGTGGCACATGCAGGTCTTGACTCCAGGCCTGTTGGAGGCTGCTGTACCATATTTCCTCCCATTCATGGTATGAATGCAAGGATAACTAAATGAATAAGTTTCTTAGAAAGCTACTAAATTGTACTGATGTATTAGTCTGTCCTCAAACTGCTATAAAGACATACCTGAGACTGGATAATTTACAAAGAAAAGAGGTTTAATTGGCTCATGGTTCTTTGGCCTATACAGGCCTCTGTTTTTGGGGAGGCCTCAGGAAACTTACAATCATGGCAGAAGGTGAAGAGAAAGCAAGCACATCTTCACATGGCCAGCAGGAGAGAGCGGGCAGGGTGGTGCTACACACTTTCAAACAACCAGATCTTGTAAGAACTCTTATCACAAGAACAGCAAGGGGGACGTCGGTCCCCATGATACAATTATCTCCCACCAGGCCCCTCCTCCAACACTGGAGATTACAATTTGACATGAAATTTGAGTGGGGACACAGAGCCAAACCATACCAACTAATAAAGATAACACTAGCTGTTGTAACAAACTGCAAATTTTAGTCGGCTGGGCAGTGAAATAGAAGTTCACTTCTCATTTGTATAAAGTGCAGTGTGGATTGGTCCTGGGTTGGTGGTGTCATTTCTCCATGGGGTGACTCAGGGCCCAGGATTTTTCTTGTCATAGCTCCACCATCCCCTAGAGCCTGGAAATCCTCTACCCCCAGGCATTGGAAGCCTGGAGAGATCATGGGGGAAGCACATCTGATTTTGAAAAACCCCAGCCTGGAAATAACCACCTCTCCTCCACTTGTAGCCTGTGGGTTGGCCATGACAAAGGCAAGGGTGGCTGGGAGATGTCATCTGTAGCTGCGCGGCTGTTCCCAGCTGTACCACTATCTTCTGGAAGGTGGGGCATGAATTTTTTGTTGGATCATTTGTGAATCTGTCACACCAATGAGTGCTGTAAAATTTGAAGTGGGATTTTACATGGAGAAAGCTAGAAAAACACCTGTGTGTTCATGAGACCAAGGCATCAGGGGTGAGCACAAACATAATTTGAATGCAGACCTGTCTCTGCTAGTTAATCTCACTTTACAGTTCCCCTAATGTCATGGGTTATCCGGAAGGTTATTTCATGTACCGCCTTCGTGTGGAAGCACATTTCCATAGGTAGCAGATAAAGATCTCTTAACCTTGTATTTTCCCTCATATCATCATGAATAGCTTATGCAATGCCATTTCAGTGAGCCTGACAGCTTCTACAATGAGATCTGGAAGCAGCAGCATATCTTCTTGTTATATATAAAAAAGAGTGACAGCATTCATCGTTTATGGTGACATCAATGAAGTCTGCTTGTAGAGGTTCCCCATCCATCCATTCATAATACCTTTTATGACTTTAGGCTTTTAAACACGGCCTTCTGGTCTATTTTTCAAATATACCACCATTATCGGCACAGGAAGCCATTCTTCAATATTTCATTTTCCTGAGAATATCTGGAATATCTTAATTCCTATGAGGCGTCTTCATGGGGTAGGCTGTCAGTTAGGACTTTAATGGGAAAAGAGGGGGAAAACTGCTGCTGGATCATCCTCTCCTTTGTGACACCTGAGGGTGTGCTTCCCATTTTTTCCTTCTTGTCATATTCCCCAAATAAAGACCCATGGGAGATGCAGTTCCTGAGCACAGCTGTCTGCTCTGTACCGGGAAGTGAAACGGGTTAGAAAGAGGGGAGTTATAACACAGATTGCGTTATATTACGGGTCATTCCTGACCCAGAAACCTATCACCTATTCAGATCCCTTGAGTTTGCCATCAGAAGAAGGAGAGACGTCCATTCAAGGTGAAGCCTGGAACCACCAAAGGTTGGGTGAGGAATGGGCAGTGAATGTGCTTCCTAAGATACCCTTTTGCTGATGAGGAGTGCCCTCTTGGTTCCCCAGGAAGTGCCCATTTGGACACAGATGGAGAATTACAATGGGCATTGCTTCTCAATGTTTTGTCACTTTTGAGGTACCACGGGTGTCTTTCTTTGGCCACCATTTCGTGGTTTCTTCCTTGTCTGCAGATCTTACTAGAGTTAGGCAAAATCAATCTCAGGTTCAGCTCTAGGGGACTGGGAACAGTCTCCCTCCAGCAGGGAACTCCTTGGGAAGGCTGGGGATAGCTGGGACAATCCCTGAAGCCACTTAGATAGGAAAAATAGCAATGAACATTGATTTAGGGAAGGACATTGTGGGGCACCTGAGTCCGCCTGCCACCAGCCATGGAGGGCATGTTATAAACATGCCAGACACACCAAGGATGGAACATTTGACCTAATTTAGCAACAACAAATCCTTTCCTTCACACGTACTTCTCTAATTACAAATGAGATCCTGGTAGGCTTAGCAAGGGTAAATAAAATAGATTCTCTCCACATAGTATTGGAGATGATAAATGTGTTCGAGAAAGGGCTTCAAATGCCTCACTGCTGATTAGAAAAAAGGCAAAATAATTGTGAGATAGTGACTAATAGATGGAAGGAATTGTGGCAGAATTGGTCTCCTTGCAGAAATGTCACCGGTCTGATCTTTTGGAGATAATTACCGTCAAATGTCTGTGTGTTTCATGCTCTACCTTTCAGTGGGCTGGGGCACTGCAGGAATCCCCACATTGACTCAGCTGCGGGTGGCTCTGGCTTTCTCTCTGTCTGAAGCCTGTAACAGAGCCTCTCTGTTTTCTTAACGCAATGACTGTGTCCCGTTCATTCGTCCCCTGGTGCCTAGCACAACTGCTGGTACAGGAGAGGCATGCTGTATTTGTTAACTTTTGAGAGCCTATTTCCACATTTTTGGAGTGAGGTTAAAGAGCAGGTAGCTTGCAGGACGTTACATGAAATAAAAAGGATAAAGTATTCGGTTTGACTCATAAGATATTGCTGACATTTAACTTTTAAAAATTTAATAAATACAATTTTATATGGTTACACTTAATATGTATTATTTATTGTGGCATAATAAATTGCCCTCAAATTTAGCAGCTGAAAACAATAAACATTTATTATCTCGTAGTTTCTGAGTCAGGAATCCAGGTACAGCTGAGCTGGTGCCTCTGCCTCAAGGTCGCCAACAACACTGCAGTCAAGCTGTGACCGGGGCTGCAGTTTCATCTGAAGACTTGGCCAAGAGGGAATCCCCAGCCTGACTGCAATGTGAGCTCACACACATTAACTGTAGGTAGATTTCAGTCCCCTGTAAGCTGGTGGAATGAGGCCCTCCAACTCCTTCTGGCTTTGGGCTGAGTCTGCCTCCAGCTCCCTGCCATGAGGAGGCTCCGGGTGCCTCATGACATGACAACTGGCTTCCCCTAGAGTGAGTAGAGACAGAAAGCCCAAGACAGAGGCCATAGTCTTTTTCTAACCTAATCTCAGAAGTGACATTCATCACCCCTGTCATATCCTATTTGTTAGAAGTGAGCTGTCAAGTACAACCCACACTCGAGCGACAGGTATCAGGGGGATGAAAACCAGGAGAGGGGCTTTCACTGGGGGTCATCTTGGGAGCTTCCTACAACACGTGACTTCTAGCATGAGTCTAACACAAAGATCTTGGGCCAGGTGCAGTGACTCATGCCTGTAATCCTGGCACTTTGGGGAGACCCAGGTGGGCAGATCACTTGAGGTCAGGAGATCGAGACCAGCCTGGTCAGCATGGCAAAACCCCGTCTCTACTAAAAATACAAAAATTAGCCGGGTGTGGTGGTGCACACCTGTAATCCCAACTACTCAGGAGACTGGGGCAGGAGAATCACTGGAACCCAGTAGGCAGAGGTTGCAGACATCCAAGATCATGCCGCTGCACTCCAGCCTGGGAGATACAGTGAGACTCTGTTTTTTTTTTTTTTTTTTAAAGATATCAAGACATGGTAGAAAATCAAGTCAGGTGTGGCGACTCATGCCTGTAATCCTAACACTTCGGGAGGCTTAGGTGGGTTTGAGGTTGCAGTGAGCCGTGATCGTGCCACTGCAGTCCAGGCTGGGCAACAAAGCAAGACTCTGTCTCTAAAAAGAAAATGAAAAAAAAAAAAAAAAGAAAGAAAAGAAAAAGAAAAAGAAAAAAGAAAAGGAAAAGGAACTCAATAGGGGAAGGAGTTGTAGCATTGGAAATATTTCAATGTGCATCTTAATTCAACAGGAATAGAACCTTTTCTCTCTTGTGAAGTAATGTGGATAGAAGAATCTGTAATAACAATGCCCAGTGCCAGCAGTCCCTGAGAATCCTTTTATGGAGTGTCTTTGACTTTCTCCACCTTGTACACTTGAGGTCTTCTTGTCAGCAGATTCTGAGCACCTGGCCTCTGTGAACACCACCTTGGACACGCAGGGGGCCTTTCAATGGCCAGGGGCCAAAGCCTGGGACGTGGGTGCTGCAATGTGGAATGAGGATGGGACCTCTAAAGGAATAGGCCAGGGCTGAGTTGCCTGACCCGGGAATGTTGGATTGTGGGTGGGGCCTGCACCACCTTGACTCGGCAGTTCCAGCTCAGGGACAGGCCCGTCTGGGAGAAGATGCTGGAGGAGCAGAGGGAAGAAGAGGAAAGGAGAGCTTTTCTTTAGGTGTGAGTCTCCCTCGGATGGCTTGGCACTTTCTGAGAGTACCTGCTGCACTCTTGAGTCTGGCGCATAGCAAGGAAGAAGCAGCTGGGTGGAGCCAGCTGGAGTAAAAGACTTAGGAAAATCACTGGTGCTGAGGGTTTGGCATTTTAAAACCACCATTCATTGAGCAGGCTTTGTGCTAAGTTCTTTAGAGCAAAATCCCTTTTATGCTCCTGATAGTGGTAGAAAGCGAGAGCTGTCATTTCCTTTTTACAGATGAGACTCAGGGAAACAAGGGCATTGCCCCAGGCGCACAGAGTGAGGTGCAGACCCAAGTGTGTCTGAGGATGGGACATCCTGCAGACTTTCAGCATTTGTGACTCTGAAGACATTACTGTGGTGTTGGAGCCTGGTCCACTTCTTCCTGGAAGCATTATCTTCTCTGGCCCTTTCAATTTGAGTTATCTTGTTGCTGATACCTTCAATCATAATCAACTTAATTCCTACCTAGGCACATGGGCCCAGGTGAAGCTGTGTAAAGAGTGGAGCTGTGAGGTGCTCTAGGAAGCAGCAGAAGTGAGGAGGGAACTGGGCTGGTAGCTGGAAGACCCAGGGTGGAATCTTGACTTTGCCTCTTCCTTGCCCGGTGACCTGGTAGGTCCCCTAACTTTTCCAAATGGGTCTTTTCCTCATTTCTCTAATGTCAACAATCATACCTGTCCTAAGGCAGGGCACCAGTGGGGCTTCATCACCTGTGTAGATTCTTTGGATGGTGGCAGCCTCTTGAAGTCTTGCCTTGAGGATTGCGAGTTTGATTCCAGGCTCAGCTGGAAGGAGTTCTGGCATTAACTAGCTATGTCTGCCGTGGGTGAGGAATGGGAGTCAGGGTCCTTGCACCTTTACTTTTGTGCACCCTGTTCTAAGGCTTCCTGTGAGGTTTAAATGTGATGATGTATGTGAAAAGTCACACCTGGTTGGTACCAGTAAATTCTCATATTTTTCTCTTGGTTCATTTGAATGCAATTTATGATCAAGTTCAACTGCAATTGGAAACTGTTGACCAGGCCATAATAGGTACTCACTAAGTGTTCTTGGAGTGTTGGCAGGATCTGAGGCCAATCTAGCTCTTTCTGGGCCCAAGATGACCCCTGTTTGGGGCCCCTGCCCCCACACAGCTTAAGGGAAGTATCCAACCTGGAGCACAGAGCCCAAGCACAGAGAGGGAAAAGGCACCGAAACAGCAAAGGTATTAACGTGGTGTATTTACACCCCCAAGTGCCTTGCTGTCATCGGGAGCAGCCCCTTCATGAGATATAAGTAATTTGTGCGGCTGATCCCGGTTTTCTCATTAATATGCAAATGAGGCATGCCAGTTGTTAGGTTAGAAGAAAGCTGTCATGTTTATTGTGACAGATTTAATGGATGTGTTTGGATTGTGCATTCAATGTGTTTTCAAGAGCATGTCTTATCTTTGTTTAGGCAGTAAATCAAAAATGTAAACAACAATTCATTAGCATCTGTCAGAAGCTCAAAGCCACATTGTTTCACTTGACAATCTTCCCAGAGGTGGGGAAAAAAACCCTATATGTGACTTAGTCAAGATTAGTTGGAAATCGCACTGGCTTTTCCATCTTTTTGCTCACCAATGTGCAAGCAGCGACTGAAGAACAACTTCTCTGCTCGGAGAGCTGCAGGGGCCAAGGGGTCAAGAGTGGGGATCAGATGACGCCACCCAAACTCACCTGGCTGTGTCCATGGAAACTGCAAGCCTTGGAGCATGCCCTGGCGATCAGGGTGGAAAACAAAATCACAGGCACGTTGCCTCATTTCACCAAACATCTCAAGCAGCCCGCTAAAAGAAAACAGTGGAACACAGACAGAAATTTAAAAATAAAAATACAATTAGGGAATATGGACAGAATAGCATGATACGACTAAGGGGAGAAAATAATTCAGATCTGCAAATCTTGTTCTTCTATGTAGTTATTAAATTTGGTCTGCAGACTAGCTCTGAGCTTCCTGGGAGCCAAAGTAAAAAGTGACGGCACATTAAGTTATAAAATTTACTTTTTTTTTTTAAGATGTATTTTCACTCTGTCACCCAGGCTGGAGTGCAGTGGCGTGATCTGGGCTCAATGAAACCTCTGCCTCCTGGGTTCAAGTGATTCTCCTGCCTCGGACTCCCAAGTAGCTGGGATTACAGGCATGAGCCACCACACCCGGCTAATTTTTGTAGTTTTAGCAGAGACGGGGCTTCACCATGTTGGCCAGGCTAGTCTTGAACCCGTGACCTCAGGTGATTCGCTCACCTTGGCCTCCTAAAGGGCTAGGATTACAGGCATGAGCCAACTTGCCCAGCCAAAATTCACTTTTTGAAGTGGTAAAATTAACTCCATCAAATATAAAAGGCAGATTAGTATTCTATTTAAAAGAAACAAATGGTATACTAATTTAGAACCAGTATACTGGCTCTAAAAGCTTCATACTGAGTGCCCTGAATCATGCGGCCCAGGGCCCACACACACTTACGGAATTGCTTAGCCTCCTTTGGGATAAGATGAGGCTCTAATGTTGAAATACAACTCACACTTCGCCTGTATTCTTCTTTCTCTCCTGGCTTCTCCTCAGCATTGACACCTGTCCCTCAACTCTGGCCCCAGATCTTTCTTTTCCTTTCCAGGCAAGCTTCTGGGAAGACTTGTCTGTCCTCCCTGTCCCGGATTGTGTCCTCACCTCCCATCTGATCTTCCTGCCCCCATGGCTGGCTCCTGTCCCCACCTCCCCTGAAGGCAGCTCTGGGCACCCTCATGTTTGCAGGGCCTGGACCTCCCTACTGATGCTCCCTCTTCTGGCAGAGTTTTCTTTCTCTTACCTCCTGTTCCTGGTTTTCCTGTTCTCTAAGGGCTGCTCTTCCTTGCCGAGTCCTCTTCCCGGCCTTTGTGCCTCTTTCCTGGGACTGATCCTTGGTGGTGCCATTTGCACTCTGGCGTTTCTTGAGGGTCAGCTCTTTGCTGAAGACCCAGATGGGTCTCTCTGGCTCAGTCCTCTCTTTTGAGTTTCAACCCTGCATGACTAGGTGTTCCGTGGAACCCCCTAAGCTGGTGTCATCCCCAACTTCAGCACCCAAGTGGGAGCCTGGGGCACCCCCATCTCCTGTCCTGAGCCCCTGGCTTGTCTCCCATGGCCCTCTTCTGCAGCCCTTTGCTCCTGCTTCTGTCTGGGTTCTCACTACTCACCTGGCCTTGGACAGCACCCAGGTCTGAGCCCCCTCTGTTTCTTTTCTACCCTGGAGCTGGAGAGAAGGTCTTCCCCAGATGCCCCTCTGAGCAGGCCTCTTCTTACCCTGGAGCCTCTGGGTCCCTTGTCCTGCTCTGTGAGCTCTGCAGCCACTCCTGTTGACTTTGTGCCTTAAGGCACATGATCCCTCTCCTTGGTCACCTGCTGGGGTTTGCGCTGTTTTTGTTGACCTTTAGTCTACACCTTCCTGGGAACCTCCCCCGGGTGGACTCCACCTGTCCCAGGATTGCAGCTTCATTGACTCTTCTCCCCTTGAGGGAGTGGACCTCCTTCTCCATCCTTGACCGTGTCTGCTCTAAACTGGGGCCCACTGCCTGTTTCTGTGCAGCCCACGAGCGAAGAACAGTTTTTATAGATGAGCATTTGGAATCAAAACGATGATACAGAACCTTGACTTTGAACCTCATTTAGGCAAAATGCCATCCCTTTCAAAAGAGAGTTGATTCTTCTCGGGTTCTTTTGTAGGACACAACTGCTGACCCCTGGTCTAAATGACATTTAAAGAATGTAAATCTGTGTCACTTTACATCTTAAAACTCTTAGCTAGTGCTGCACATTCTTAAGGACAAAATCCAAAGTCCTTAGTCGGGTTTAGGCCCCTTGTCCCCTATTCCAACCTTATCACTCCTATAATCTGCTGTTAGGAACCCCTTCCAGGACCTCACTGCAGTGCCAGCGGCTCATGGGTTTGGTACAGGCAGTGACTGTGTCTGTTCCATTCCCTGTGGCCTCCCAGCTACCACGCAGACAGAAACCACCAAATCTCTGTTGGGTGAGTGAATGAATGAAGGCAGGCCTGGTAGCCAAGCAGGCAGGGTTCTGCGGCATTGGCCAATCTCTCAGGCACACTGTAGGCCAAGTTTCCTTCCACCTGTGGATCACTGATTGGTGGCCAGGAGGTCTGAGGGTCAGTTCTCCAGTGGTGGCTGTTGCAATGACCACCCTCAGAAACAACTTGAACTGCTTCTGGACTTGAAATACCACAAGCACCTGAAAGGAGAGACCTAAGTTCCAACAAAAGCCCCTTGCACATTTTTATACTTTGCCAAGGACATCCAGATCTACAGGGCCATTTCATTCTTGTCACATCCCTCCGGAAGCAGGCAGGATGGGCACATGAAACCCAGCTACAGAAGAGCAAACCAGAGCTCACGGGCGTCCAGCAGCCTGCCCGCGGTGACCGGCTTGCCAGATCTGGGGCTAGAACCCAGCTTCCTTGACTCTGGGCCAGCGCTCCTTCAATCCAATAGCCCTGCTGAAAGCCCCTCCTCCTTCCTCATCCCTCCTTATCTACCTCTGCTATATTTCACCAGGGCTGCTGAACGCCATTGGAGAAAAATCGTCCCATGAAAAGCAGGATTAGAAATGGGGTCAGGCCGGGTGCAGGGGCTCGCGCCTGCAATCTTAGCACTGTGGGAAGCCAAGGTGGGTGGACTGCTTGAGTCCAGGAGTTTGAGACCAGCCCGGGCACCATGGCGATAGCCTGTCTCTCTCTCTCTATATATAAAAATACTAAAGTCAGCTGGGCATGGTGGTGTGCACCTGTAGTCCCAGCTACTTGGGAGGCTGAGGTGGGAGGATTGCTTGAGCCCCAGAGGTTGAGGCTGCAAAGAAAAGAAAGAGAAGAGAAGGGAAGGGGAGGGGAGGGGAGGGGAGGGGAGGGGAGGGGAGGCGAGGCGAGGCGAGGGGAAGAGAAGAGGAGAGGAGAGGAGAGGAGAGGAGAGGAGAGGAGAGGAGAGGAGAGGAGAGGAGAGAAGAGAAGAGAAGAGAAGAGAAGGGAAGAAAAGAAAAAGAAAAGGCAGCCACGGGTGGTTTCCAGTCTGGACAGTTTGTGATCCTTCTCTCCAGTGGCATCTTCCCAAACAGAGCTCACACAGCTTCCCTGAAGTGGCAAGAGAGGGCCTTGCCCCCCACTTTCCAGAGAAAGTGGGGGCCACAGGCAGAGACCTCTCCAGCACTCTGACAGCTTCCTCTCTAGCACCTTAACCAGTTTTTAGAGCATTTTCCAAAACTGAAGCCCACAGAACACTTGGTCTCCAGCAACAGTTGTTAAGGAAACAGCATCTTGAGCCCGAGTTTGGATAACCCTGCAGTCCCTCAGCCCCTTCTAGATATAAATGTGCACATTACCCAGCAAGAAGGAGCTGGATCTCAGTGTGACCTGGGCGCACACATGGTCCCACCAGCTCCAAGCACTCTGCTGTTGCAGTCAAAGTGGAGTGGAGGACTGGAAAGTGCTGGAAAACATTCGGATAGCAGACCACTGTTTCTCTTTGAATGTGACTGGCCTGAGATGACTTTGGTCCCGGGCACTTCTGCTATCAAGAAGCTCATTTGGCTTTTGTAACCTGGTGTTGCTTCTACTTGGTTGACAACTGAACATCAGTCAGAACCTCACGGGACCCCATAGACCAGCATGGCGGATGCTGATCCAGAATCACTTCCCTTCCTCCCAGCCGCAGCCTCTCCACCCTCGCTCCTCGCCTCTTGGCCTCCCTGCACCTCTGCATAGCCCATTCTTCCCCTCGCTGACTGCTCCTCCTTCGCACGCAGTCATGCTTCCTCCTTGTCAGTGGCCTTCTGGCCATCCTGGGTGCCCCCTTTGCCTCCTGCTCACAGCAGAGCTTCTTGAAGGAGTGGGCTACTCTTGCCACCTGCACTTCCTACATTCCCCTTTTATCTCCAGCTGGCCACATCTGATTTTTGCTCCTACCAGTTCAGGCTGCTATAACCAAAATACCAGAGACTGGGAGGCTTAAACAGTAGGCATTTAGTCTTCACAGTTCCAGAGGCCGCAAGTCCACGATGAAGGTGCTGGTAGATCCCGTATGTGTGGAAGGCCTGATTTCTGGTTCACAGACAACAAATTCTTCCTGCGTCCTCGCATGGCGGAGAGCAGGGGAGGAAGCAAGGCCCATCGTGTTTCTTCCTGGAAGGATGATCATCCCATCCATGAGGGCTCTGCCTTCATCACCTAGTCACCTCCCCAAAGCCCCCTCTGCTAATACGTTCGCCTTGGGGTTGAGCATTTGTCCTATATCAGAGGTTTTGTGACTGTATCCCCTGGGGGCAGGGACCACACCTCTCCCTTCATTGCAGGCTTGGCGCATGGTGGGCTCCCAGTAAGTGGACGGCTGGGAGCTTGTAGCACCCACCATTTCCTCTTCTGAACAATCCCTCCCTCAGCTTTGGCTATCGAAGGTTTCTGGTTCTCAGTCTGGTGGATGGAAGTGCAGGTGGGGCAGAAAAGGTTGTCAGGTGGCCTCTGGGGAGCCAGGGTGGGGTTAGTCACTGGAGGAGGGGCTAGGAACTGGGGCGGGCGGGACAGGCAGAGAGCTCACTGAACAGGCTGCAAGGCTGGGACGTGGTCTGCAAGGTTGCTGTATATCCTGAGACCCTGAGCAGAGGCTGAATTTGCACAGAATGCCCTAAAGGCAAGGAGGTTCCATGGTGCTGTCTTCTCCCTGACCGCCCACTGCTGGGAGTCTGGCCCTGTCCTCCCTGAGAGATTACAAAGCTACACCAGCTTGGGCCCTGGGCCTGGGGATGGGTTGAAGGAGAAAAGGGTTAAGAACCTTCACTTTCAGCCCTCATCAAGATTTAAACCAAGAGTTAAAAGGGTGCGTGAACCTTCCAGTGCCACTTGAAATCCAGCTCCACATTTAGAGGGAATTAAAGTAATTGATGAACTTGTACTGGAGACACAGGATCACATAAATAAAGAGCTACAAGCTCTAAAAATAGCACTCAGGGCTTTTTAGTTTTTTAAATATGGTAAAGATCAACATGCAACACACCCCAAGAGGCTCCACGTCAAGCAATTAGGAAACTGGAGAGAACGGGAAAATGAAAATGTTTATTCAAAAATCAATATATTTATCCTAAAAGGGGTTAGTGAACCACACGAGTAAAGTCAGGTCCCACCACAGTCCCCAGAGTTGCTCTGGGGCAAGGTAGGCTCCAGGCAGTAAGAGGTTAAGATATGGATTTCGACTCTGAAGGTGAAGGAAGACCCCTGGGTGAGCTTTTCATTGTGTCGACTAAAAATGTTTTAAAAATCAATATAACAGTGTATAAAAGGATCTTCTAAAGATTGAGTCAGTCCCATTCATAGCCAAGTGTGCCACAGTAAGGAATAGACGAGGAGGATGTTTAATCCGCCCAGCCTTGCAGCTAATGAGGCGGGAGATTTGGGTGATTGTTGATGCAGGTGGAAACTGTTTCTAAAGAGTACTGATTGCTTCTGCAGGAACAGATCAGAAAGACCTGGCCCTTCCCATCCACTGAGATTTTGCCCAGAGACAATAATTGTGTACTTTCCCTGGCCCCAAATGGGTCCGAATTGTAAATCATGCGGTAACATAATATCTAGGATAATAACAAAGATTCATTCAACAAACACTTGTCATACTCCTCTGGTAAGTCAGGGGCTGGGCCCTGTGCCACAGGGATGGATATACAGCTCGTGAGGCCAGTGCTTTGCCCTCTGGGAGCGCAGACGCTGATGTAGTGCCTCTCAGACTTTTAAACCAGAAATATGTGCTAAGCTGTGATCCAGTATATTCGTGTACTTTTGGAAAACAAATTTATGGAACAATATTCACTTTTACTTTGCATGATTCCTCCCTCCCTCCTTCCTCCCTTCCTTCTTTTGACAGTCTTGCTCCGTCACCCAGGCTGGAGAGAAGTGGCACGATCTTGACTCATCGCAATCTCCGCCTCCCAGGTTCAGGCAATTCTCGTGCCTCAGCCTCCCCAGTAGCTGGGATTACAGGTGTGCACCATCATGCCTGGCTAATTTTGTTTTTTGTATTTTTAGTAGAGTCAGCGTTTAGCCATATTGCCCAGGCTGGTCTCGAACTCCTGAGCTCAGGCAATCTGCCTGCCTCGGCCTCCCAAAATGCTAGGATTATAGGTGTGAGCCACCGCAACTGGCTACATTCTAATAGTTTCTATTCTAGCCTATTTTATTGAAAAAAGAAGCGCTGGTTGCAACCCTCAAAATTGATTTCATGACCCACTGTGAATGGATAGTGACGTGAAGTTAAAAAATTCCTATCTAGAGGGAGGGCAGACATGAAAAGTGATTCAGGAGAAAAAAAAGTGCCTCGTGAGGGACTCAGGAGAGGGTGGGACCCTTCTGACTGGGGGTAGCAGGGAGGGTCCCATGGAGGGGGTGGCATTCGAGCTAGGCCCCGAGTGACAGAGAGATGCTTGTGATTCAGACAGGCTGAGCTGGGAAGAGTAATGATGTTTGCAATAACACAGAAATTATGTTTTTTATTATTCATATAATAAGCAGGGCTATGCTTTTCAAGGGACTTTCCCACCTCTAGGTTTATTGGATCATCCTAGCAAACCTGTGACCCAGTTACATGAGGTATGAGCCACATGTTATCAGTGGAGGAACTGAGGATCAGAGAAGCAAAGGACTTTGCCCTAGGATACACAGCTCTTTGGCGTTGGCAGAGCCAGGTGTGAGCTCTGGCCTGCCTGGATCACAGCCCCTGTGTGGCCTCTGCAGCGGGAGGAACCGCGTGGAGACCTTGCTTCATGTCTCATGCCTGATGCCTGATGCCTGATGCCTGAGAGCTGGGTTTGAGAGCGCGGGATTGGGGGCACTGATGTGCATGGCTGTTTCTCTCGGCTCCTCACCTCCACAGATCAGCGAACAAATTGATTTGCCTTTGAGTCACAACCAGATAAACCCTCTTCTGGGTTTCTCCCCAGGGACACCAGAACTTGGCAGACTTCAGCATCCCACCCAGACTCCTGGACAACTCCCCTCTTCCCTGGAAACTTCCCTTGCTCCCTGTGAACCTAGCCTTACAGCCTGGAGGCCAGTGGAGCCACGTCTTGCTGTTCGCCATGGACAGGATCTGTTCTCTCCCAACCAGCAGGCTGCTTCCCCAGCCTCATCTATTTGACTTCTTTCTCTCAAGGAACTTACAATTTAATCAGGAGTCCCTAATAGTACATGCATTCTAAATTGCAATCATTTATTGCATCTAGCCTGGGGCTCTTCTGTCTGTTAGAAATATCAGGGTTATTTCCTTCTTTTAAGAGTTTATGTTAAAAAAAACTTTACAAATAATGTTTGCTGTTTAATGTTCTCCCCTGAAATATCAATCTGCAAAAAATAGAAATCCTTTTTTACAATTCATTGCAAGGATAGAGTTCCAGTTTCTTATAATGTAATGAATGTACGGCAGATAATGGTCCAATAGCGCAAATGAAAGGCGCATATAATCAAAATGATAATGGAGCGTATTGTACTGCTTGTATAATACAATCCATACCAATATGGAAATCATATCTCAAGGCAACATTCCTCTCTTTGATTTTTGTAATAATTGTACATGTAAGAGCAGAGCAGCGAGAAGTGGGGGGACAAAGGCCTTTATTGCTTCATTAGGTAGCTGGCGTTCTGATGGTCCGGCCTGTCGACAGTCGCTCCTTAATTTCCAAGGGAAGCTTCTCCTCTTCCCGCAGACGTGATTTACTGTTGACGCCAGCTCCCTTTTCAGTTCTTTCTCTGTGAACAGTCACAATTAGATGAAATGAGCTTTGAGGGCCCTTTTGATCAGCACCTTCTGCCTGCTTGGCCACTGATTTGGGTTTGGGTCAGACTGGAGCCAGGCTGCCGGAAGCTTGGGTGGGAAGGAAGAGGAGGCCTTGGTAGAAGCCTTTGAGAGCCTCAGGCTGCACAGCCTCCTTGCGGGCCAGGCAAGGGGTGTGTGAGGGAGTAGAAGAGCAACAGGCACAGGCCCTGGTTACACCGCCTTGCAGTCTAGACAGGTCAGCGCACACCCAAGGTGGGAAATGTCCATTCTGAAGCCGGGCCTCAAATGGATCTTGGCTTAAGCACCAACTAGAGTATGATCTTGTCCTTGACCTCTCTCAGCAGCAAAGGCGGCTCAGGGCAGAGCTGGCCTAGGGACCTAGGCCCTCAAACAGTACATCCACTGTCTCCACCATACTGGGGCTTGTTTTGCTGCAGCTCGACAGGAAGAGGGGCTCGGTGGGTCTGAATGGAAGGTCTGCGGGGCAGCCTTCAGAGGCTGGGCACCGGTGGCTGCCCTTGGCGTTGGCCCTCTCCCTGCTGGTTCCTCTTCTCTGGCTCCTGACCTCAGCCTGCCCTGGCCTGAATAGCCGGCCACTTTTTTTCCCGTCTCCTCCTTCCCTGAGGCTTTGGGCGTAAATGTGACCCTTCAGCTGGTAGCCCTGCCCTCTGGGACCCATGTGGTCCGCTTAGCGCTAGTTTCCTCCTGTGCTGGCACGGGAGGCAGCTAATGGCAACGACCACCCCCAACCGCCTTGCTGGTTGGGGCTCTGCATCAGCCCGGTGGGTTTCCCAATAGCCCTTTCAGCTGGGTGCCTCATTATCTTCAGACAAGGACACTGAGATGTTGGCCAAGGTTGCAAAGCTGGGTGGCAGTGGTGCGGGGAGAGCCCAACTTGCTAAAGAGGTCAGTGTTTTCTCCCAGGTTCTGGGAACCAAAAGATGCTGGCGGAAAGGAAGTCCCACACCAGAGGAGTAGATTGAAGGTAACCTGGAAGTTACTTCTTGGAGTTCCTGGATCAGAGCAAACTTGGATCTTGCTCCTAAATGCTGTGTACCCAGCCACTCCTCCTGGCCCAGCGGGTCCTGGGGCCATGCCTTCTGGGAGCCTGGATGAGGTGGGGTGAGGTGCGGTGGCCCTGGCCCGGGGCGCCCCGTCATTGTAGGGTGGAAGGGAAGCTGCAGATGGTGCACTGTAAGGGTCAGGGGTCAGGCGCTGGGCAAGGGTGGGGCAGGAGTCGGGTGGCCCAGAACTGGAGGTGAGCCCTGGCAGGCCCAAGGGAGCCTGTGGCTTTTCGTAGGGTGCTGGAGTCCACGGCACAGGCTGGCTGAGGGCTGGTAAGGGAGCTGCACTGATGGGGCAGAGCCTTGGGCACAGTCCTTTGTGGGCTTTCTCTTGGAGGCACTGCCACTTCTTGACACTGGCCTGGGGACACTGCCAGAGAGACCATGCTGTGTGACCCTCACTGCTGCTGAGGCCAGAGAGGGAGGTGATGTCCCGGGCTACCCCGGGAAATGGGGCAGAGAGGGAACTCAGGGGAAGCCAGGTCTCCATTTTAAGTCCTTCGACGAGAAAGCATAACATGCTGATGCCTCCCAGGTGTGTCTGCAGAGCAAAGCCTGGGGGCAGCCCCAGCTTTCAGGGGGATGGCCCCGGGGTGGGGGGGGTCCCAGCTCCTCTTCTTGTTTCCACACCAGCATCCACTCCAATCCAGTCATACCCTGTAGCCTCCTGAGGGGTAGGGGAGCTCACTGGTTAAACTCACGTCCCTGAGGCCCAGACTCCCTGAGCTTAAATTGCAGTTCCACCATGTTCTACCTTTGTGGGCGTGGCCAAGGCCCTGGCCCTCTCGAAGCCACAGTGTTCTCTTGTGTACAACGGGGAATAACGGCAGCGAGGAAGTTGGAAGAGGACTGAGTGAATTCAGTGGGGAGTGAACACCTGGCCGTATGCACGCTACAGGCCGTAGCCATCGGTCACCAGGTAGGGACAACAGGCTCCCCTCCTGGGGGCAGGCCTTGACCTGCTCAGGACTCTGAGGTGTGTCTGCACTAACGGGCCTCAGGAAGGGGTCATCGTTCTTTCTCTCTCCAGGTCACCACAAGCAGTGGGGTAACTAACGTGCACAGGAAGGGGTCACGTGTACAGGAAGGTGGCGTCGCCGGCAGTGGGAAGCAGTGGGATAACGTGCACGGGAAGGGGTAACATGCACAGGAAGGGGTAACGTGCACAGGAAGTGGGGGCAGTGGAAAGCAGTGGGGTAACGTGCACAGGAAGGTGACGTTGAGGGCAGTGGGAAGCAGTGGGGTAACGTGCACAGGAAGGTGGTGTCGCTGGCAGTGGGAAGCAGTGGGATAATGTGCATGGGAAGGGGTAACATGCACTGGAAGGGGTAACGTGCACAGGAAGTGGGGGCAGTGGAAAGCAGTGGGGTAACGTGCACAGGAAGGTGAGGGCGAAGGCAGTGGGAAGCAGTGGGGAGTCAGGGGAGGGATGGATGTCTCCTGAGTGCCCGCTACCTGCAGGCACTGGGTAGTGGATGCTGGGAGGTGCTGCCCAGAGACCCTTTACAACAAGCCAGGGAAATTGCCAGCTGAGGCTCCCAGCTCACTCCTGTCTGAAAATTTCCCAGGACTCCCCAACTGTAGCTGCACCCAATGACTGGGCTGTGGCAGAGAGGCACAAAGACCTTAGTTTGGCTGATGGATCATCAGAACCCCAGACCTTCTTCACAGGGGCTCATCTGAGACCACTGTGGCAATTTTATCACTGTTAAAGTTTCCCTACAGTCCAACCCCCAGCTCATATAGGCACCGACCCCTGAGGGCATTCCCAGTAAGCCTCCTGCCTGCAAATCTCAGAGACTCCCAGTCTGTTTCACGGGACTCACCCTATGACACTGTTCCAAGCACTTCATTTCCTTGAACTTACTTATTTTATTGAAGTCTTGCAACAAATCTGTGAAGTCAGTGCTATTGTAATTCCCATTTGCAAAATAAGAGACTAGGGGAACAGAGAGATTAAGTAGTTTATCTAAGGTCAAATAGCTAGTAAGTGGCTGTATTTTTTTTCCCCCAGCAAACTGTACAATAACAGTAAAAAAGTCCGGGTGTGACCCACCGCAGTGTTTCCTAAGGTGTTCTGAGGAATCCTTGCATCAGAATCACCTGGGCTGCTTGTTGTGTGGCAGATTTCCAGGCCCTGATTGAATCGGTATCTCTGGGATTGGGTCCTAGGAATCTGAATATGTAACAAGCTCTCTGTGCAAACTAATGCGGGAACCACTGAGCTCTGGGGAGAAGCATCGGATGCTGGAAATCTGACAGGGACAATAGGGATTGTCAAATGCTTTTGGCTGCAATTGAAATGAGGCTCCAAAAGGCAGGCAGGTGGTCTCATCCAAATTCATGGAGGCATCAAAGGGAGATGGGTCTGGACTTGAACTCTCTCAACTCCTAAATCAGTTGACTCTCTTCCACACGGCGTGGACACTTCTTACCTGCTGCTGTTGGCTCAAAGTACATGTGGACAGGATGAAGAGTAAGACTCTGAACACCATTTTTCGGATTTTAAAAAATTGCATGAAGTCTTAAAAAATTTACAAAACCTAAAATTTGACCATTTTAATCATTTTAAAGTATATGGTTCGGTAGTACTGAGTGTATTCACAGCAACCATCACCACCGTCCATCTCCAGAACCCTTTCCATCTTATAAAGCAGAAACTCTATCCCCATTAAACCCTCACTTCCCATTCCCTCCCGCTCCCAGCCCTGCCAATCACTATTCTATGTCCTGTCTTTATGAATCTGACTACTCTAGAAACCTCATATAAATGGAATCATGCAGTATTTGTCCTTTTGTAATGGGCTTATTCCACTTAGTATAATGCCCTCCAGGTTCATCCATGTTGTAGCATGTGCTAGAATTTCCTTCCTTTTTATGGCTGAATACTATTCCACTGTATATATGTACCTCATTTTCTTTATCCATTTATCCACATGTGGATGTCTGGGTTGTTTCCATCTTTAGGCTATTGTGAAAAATGCTGCTGTGAACATGGGTGTACAAATGCCTCTTAAAGACTGTTTTCAGTTTCTTTGAGTCTACACCCAGAAGTGGAGTTGCTGGATCATATGGCAATTCTATGTTTATTTTTTTTTGAGGAACTGCCATTCTGATTTCCACAGCAGCTGTTCCATTTTACATTCCTGTCAACAATGCACACGGGTTCCAATTTCTCCACATCCTTCTCAACACTTGCTCTTTTCTTTCTCTTTTTCTTCTTTTTACATAATAGCCATCCTCATGGGTGTGAGGTCTTTTTGTGGTCACTTTAGTTATTTTATTTTTTAAAATGTTTTTTGAGACAGGTTCTCACTTTGTTGCTCAGGTTGGAGTGCAGTGGCACGATCTCAGCTCACTGCAACTTCTGTCTCCTGGGTTCAAGCGATTCTCCTGCCTCAACCTCCCAGGTAGCCGGGATTACAGGCCCCTGCCACCACGCCCAGCTAGTTTTTGTATTTTTAGTAGAGATGGGTTTTCACCATGTTGGCCAGGCTGTTCTCAAACTCCTGACTTCAGGTGATCCGCCCACCTCGGCCTCCCAAATACAGGTGTGAGCCTCCATGCCTGGCCCCATTTAGTTATTTCAAAGCATGTTCTTGGAGCCCTTTTCCCCTGTAGGCTGCTCCTAGACATCTCAGCCATAGTTGCCAGGCTGCTGGAGCAGGTGTGGACAGAAGGTGCTCCACCCTCTCACCGTGCTGTGGTAGACGTTCCATCCCACTATGATGCAAAGGGAGGCAAGAGGGTGCTGATGGGCAGCAGTCACCAGGATCGCAGCCCCAGGTCTGTCACTAATGAGTGCAGGTTTTGAATGCGTCACTGACTGTTGGAGTGGCAGGGTCCTCATGCCTATAGATAAAATGGTGTTTCTGCTGGTTACTGCATCATACAAGAACAGCCGGGTGGTTGCTCACCAAACCTGAAGCGTGTGTTTGGGATGGTCTGACTTAGCATATAGGCCATGTAGCTGATACAGAACTTACTTTGGGAGACCATGGGGAACCCCCGTGCAATGACCGGACATTCAGCCTCTGGAGGAGCTGAAGCCAGGGTTGCAGAGGTCCCTGTAACCGCTGCTAGGGAGAGGCCTATTCATATTAAGACGCTGTGGCCAGAGGATGGGCTTTCAGATATGAGCCTTGAATCAATGCATAAGACAGAGCCCCATGTGGCAGAGCGGCTGGTTCAGAGTTGCAGAGCCCTTCCGGGCAGGGGCCTCACAGGGAGGCTGTGGAGTGGGGTGGATTTCCCGGGGCAGCTCCTCCACCAGGCTGGCGGGTCAGCCAGTCTGGAATTCAAGCAGTTGGGATCCACTAGCCCAGGGCTTCTCAAACTGGAATGTGGACATGAATCACCACGGATCTGGTTACGTTGCAGATTCTGACTCAGCAGGTCTGAGACGGGGCCTGACATTCCGCATGGCTGGCCGGCTCCCAGTGATGCCGATGCTGCTGGTTCTTGGACCACCTTTGAGACCCTGGATGACCTCTGAGGCGCTACCTCGTTGCAAAAACCCTCAGCTCTTGGGACCTCTTCCAGCGCTTCCGAAACCCTTTCGGATAATCTTTTCCTGTAGCCCTCACAAAGAGCTTGGGGTTGCAGTTGCTGCTGCTGTTGACTCTCGAGTGGTTAAGGGCATTTTCATTTAATTTTGTGAAGCTTTTCTAGAGCCCAAGCTCCCTAAGGATGGGGAATTCATCTCACCCAACACTTGGCATCCCCTAGAGAACCTAGTCCAGTGCTGTGCTGTCTTCTCCATACTGTTTGTTAGAGGAATAATAATAACAGCCCTCATATGTGTGAACACTTCACAGTTCACAAGCACCTTCATATGCTTAATTCATTACCTGCCATTTCTCTTCCGGTGAAATCAGCAGTTCCTCTTGGCTTACGTGCTAGGCGTGAATTTCCTCATTTTTATCCTCACAACAATCCTGTGAATTACACAGGGCAGGTATTAGCCTGCCTGCCAAGAAGGGGACCCTATTGTTTACAGAAACATTAAGCGTGCCGCCCAAGGTGTCCTAGGGGACAATGGCAAGCCTGGGATCTGTCTCCAGGTTGCTGCTGCCACCTCCCTAGAAGAGAGTTGGGACCACCAGCAGGAGTAGGGACTTGGGCTCCAGATGGTGGCCGCTCCTTCTCACTGGGCCATTCCAGTGGTGGCTGGCCAGTGTTTCTGGGTGCCAGCCCTGTGCTGCATCCTTCCTGGGCCAGTGCCCCATGGCACAGGTGACCTCCACATGACTTCTTTTCTATCCTTTGCATTGAAGGCCCTTGCACTGCAGGGTAACAGCTCAGAGGACTGGATTTCTGGTCGTAGCTCTGTTACTTCTGACCATGGGGCCATAGACCAGGCACCAACTGAGTTTCGGTTTCCTCTTCTATAAAATTTGGATGATGCTGTATGTCCAGCTGGGCCACTGGGCTTCGTGAGCCCACACCAATAGCTGTGGAAATGCTTTGTGCATGCAAAGAGATATACATGCTACTTCTTCATCAAGCATGTACATTGTAAAACAGAAAGGCTTTTTTATTTTCAAAGTTTGGGTATTTACACAGAGGCACTCGCCTATGCGTGATCATTTCAGTGGCTCATTTGTTTGTCTTGCTGTGTAAAACAGTAAGACGCGAGCCCCTCCTGAAGCCATCGGCGGTCTCCTCACAGCTTTGAAAGTTGATTTCCTTTGTCGTCCTTATACTTCCCAAGGGTGAGCCTGAGTCATCCAGCATCAGGATGCGAGCTTTGAGTTAAAAGTTAATTATTCTTCTTTATCATATTGAGGACATTTAATTTTTTTAGTGATTTACTCTGCTTTGTAATTATAGATGTGGTGATTAGAATGTCTTATATTTGACACTACAGATTTTTAAAAATATGATTTATCCCCACCACTGATTTAAAAATCTTCCTTTATACGTTTTTATTCCTGTTTGTGTGACAGTGTTTAGAGACTCCGGCCGGGCCTGGTGCCTCTGCGGGGGCTATTAGAGGCGCTGTGTACATATATAATTAAGGAATTTCAAAACACAAATGACTGCCTTTGGGGCCAATAGCCACTGCAGTTTCCATCTATCATGTCAGCCCTGAAGATAGTTGTATATTTGGTAAAGTAAATTAACATACAACAACTTTGCTTAAAATAATGTTCAAATTTAAGATGTAGCAAGAAGCAGGAAAAACAAACATTGAAAGGGTCCAGGGAGAGTGAAAATCACCTACTTAAATGAGAAGAAAATCTTTGCCTGGTGCTTTTATCACCTGTGGGTTACAGCACAAAGCCACCTGAAGACCCGGAGCTCTTCTTCACCTCCTTTTGTTTTCTGGCCAAACTTTCTGTTCTATTTGCACCATCTCTGAGCAGACCTTGGGTTTGGAAGGGACCTTTGGAGCCTCATCTTTGTCACATACTTTGTTCTTTGAAAATGTGTTATAGAGACAATGGAACAGCATTTCAGAGTTTTGGAAATGGGAGGGAAATCTCCCAGCAGCCCAGCAGCCGAAGAGGAGCTGCCTCAAATACCAGCGCAACGGGAGGCCTGTCTCTGGCTTTTATGTTCAAGCTGGGACTCTTGGCCTCAGAAGCCTGCTTCTGGTTTTGAAAGTTGGTCCCTTCCCAGCATTATAGCATTATAATTTTTTTTTTTTTTTTTGTCACCAATAAAACCATGTTCGGGGCTAATACTCATGCTTTAAAAAAATTGCAATTGTCCTTTGGAGCCCAGTTAACAGAAGCAAATTTCTTTAAAACAGATGTTGTGTTTGTGGTCTGATGCTGATGTGGATGAGGCTATTTGGAAGGGTGCAGAAGTTTTCCCATCTCACTCAGAAGGGAATGAGATGATGGTTCTTCATACACAGAAGCCAAAAATCAACTGTTATTATACTAGCCAGCAATAACCACAGCTAGTGTTTTGGTGTATGTCTTTTTAGGACTGCTTCTATGTGAGTTTACACATCAAGATTAATCTTTTTAAAAAATATAAGCTGGATATACTAATGTTTAGCCTTTTTTCTCACTTACTGTACTTTGAACACTTTACACCACTTTTCCAAGTTAGTGAATGTTTGAGCACTTTTTTTTTTTTTTTTTTTTTTTTTTTTTTTTTTTTTTTTTTTTTGAGATGGACTCTTGCTCTGTCACACAGGCTGGAGTGCAGTGGTGCGATTTCGGCTCACTGCAACCTCAGCCTGCCAGGTTGAAGCAATTCTCCTGCTTCAGCCTCCTGAGTAGCTGTGATTACAGGAACCCAGCACCATGCCCATCTAATTTTTGTATTTTTAGTAGAGATGGGGTTTTGCCATGTTGGCCAGGCTGGTTTTGAACTCCTGACCTCAAGTGATCTGCCCACCTCAGCCTCCCAAAGTGCTGGGATTCCAGGCACGAACCACCATGCCCGGCCATAAGCATGTGGTTTTTAATGGCTGCAAAAGGGCCCATGACCCAGCTGAGATCATCATTTCTGTGGTCTTTTTGATACTGAGGAAAATTTAGGCCCTTTCCTTTTTAAACTTTTTGCTATTAAGGATAATGTTTCAGTGAACTTCCTTCTACGTGTATCTTTGTGTGTCTGTAATAATTTCCTTAAGATAAATTCTTAGAAACAGGGGTGCTGTATCAAAGGTTATGCACATTGACATTACCATCTATTCCTCTTAAAAATAGCATTTTCCCTGGCAAAACAGGCAAAGTGCGTTAAGACATCTGCTGCACTTGCTGCAGCATTCAAGTAGAACATCTTCTCAGCAAGAAGGGCTGAAACTGTGTTGTCTACAGCAGGCTGGCTGCTGGATATCACTCCAGAAGGAAACTAGCAGTCTGCGGAAGAGGCAGGGTCACCAACACCTGGGAGGGCAGTGACTGAGCCTCTTTCCCATCGGTGAGTGCTGGCATCAGCCCCTACCCCAGGAGCAGACACCATAAGTGACAAAGGGAACAGCTCCCTGGGGAGGAAGCTGCCAACTCCTCCCTAAACCACAGGTAATCCTCACTAGGGAGGAACTGACAGCCCAGATTCTTCATCTGTTGAGGGTGATTCAGTCAAGATAGGGTAATGGAATTCAGAGCTTTGTGAGAAAAGTGGTTGTTGCAAAGAGCTGGTGTATTTAGCATTGTGAAAGGAATCGTGGTCACAGAAGGTTTCAGAAGCTTTATCAGTAAGACAGATTGCAGAGTTTCAGATTTGTGTTGGGTGGAATTCTGTGGGATGCCAGCATTAGAAAGCAAGCCACAAGGCTGTTGTTTTTTCAATTCATTAGAACAGCTGGGTCTCCAGGTGTAATTCATGAAATGGATTAGATAATATCCTTCCTGATAGGCTGTCACCCCAATGAAAGAATGCAGTTTCTGCCTTGTCAGCATGCAGTCATCACTGTTTTCTGACAATAGGTCCCTAAATTTTCTCAGGAGAACACCATTTCTCCATTCTTAATCCTCCTGGTTTCATTGAAGTTGATAATCCAACCTCACCTGGGCCATGCAAGTAAAGTATGTCATCTCCCTAACCACCATGATTGATCTAGGATGGGCATGTGATCAAGCTCATCCAATCAGAATGCATCTCAGAACTTTTGCTTGAGCACTTGCTGGAAAGTGTTCTGTCTTTTCCTCTGAAGTTAATGATTGGGAGGCGGTGGCCTGGTGCAGCTAGGAAACCCTTGCTGGGGAGTGTTGCTCTGTTTGGGAAGTGTTTTCAGAGAATAAAGTCAACGTGAGAGAAAACAAAACAGAAAGATATAGAAATACAACTTTTTATAGATATAATTTGAGCTCTTGGATCCAGGTGTGCCTGAAATAGAGCTATATCTGGAGTTTTCAGTTATTTGAGCCGTTATATTCCTTTCTGTTTTGGTTAAGCCAATTTGATTTAAGTTTCTACCACTTAAATTCAAGATTCATGACTACTACAGATATATTAAATTTCAAGTTGATTCATAGATGTGAATGAGGTAATGTTGCCCTCAAGCCTATGTGAATGATCTAAGTCCAAGCTTAGTGTTACAGGACAGGAACACAATGTCTCAAAGATAAGGCAGTGGCAGATCAGTGCTGGGTGGTCAGGGAGGGAAAGGATCACATTCTGCAGGTAGGATGAGGACAGGAGTCACAGAAAAAGTGTTATTTTTGATGAGTCTTGGAAAATGACAGGTGGGATTGGCAGGTGATGACATTTCTGGTAGAGAAACAATAGGAGCAAATGCTGAGAGGAGAAAAAGCAAAGTGCATAGCCCATGTAGGGAGAAGGAAGGAGGTAAAACTAGTAAGAATAGTCGGGGTTATGTTGTTTGGATCCTGAATTCCATGCTGAAATAAAACTTAATGAGATTTTTGCCTTTTGTATATGACAGAGAAACTTATATTAGACCAACAGTCCCACTGAGAACAACTAGAAAATCCATGCAAAATTAAATAAAAACCCCAAACCAAAAACATCTGTTTGAAAGCATTGTAGATTTGCCATGATAGCCAAGATTTGAGAGTCAAACATCTTGGAGTGTTAAGGTGCCATTGAGTTTTAGCTCAACATTCTGTATGTTGCTTTTACTTTGGGGTGATTTATTGAAGTTTGCTTGTGACAAGAGGCTGAAAAGTCTGGTAAAAGGTCCTTGCTAAGAGGCAGAGAAGCCAGTCGAATTTTTATAATCTTGCAGGCCTAGGGAAACAAAATTGGAGATTGGGGCCACTTAGGTAAACAAGAACATAAAGAGTCAAAATCATAGAAGGAAGGGAAGTGAAAGGAATTGAGCCCAGGATGTGATGTTTTTCACATTTAGGTATTTACCAAGTCATAGTTGCACAGGGCAAGAAGCTAGGAATCCAAGAAAAAAGTGGCTGAGAAAACAGCAAGTTATTGGCAGTTTCATGGTGCTGAAGAGATAAATATTTGAATTCAGGAGCTGCCTAGGAAGAGGGGCCCTAGTAAGTACTCCAAGCTGACTTACTCCTAGTAAGTACTCCCAGTAAGTAAGGTTCTGAAGTGGACACCTGGAGGGTTATACCCATAGGTGGTGTGAACTAGAGCTTTAGAAAGACTGTTACTCAGACTAAGGTCAACAATGTCACTGACTGGATTGGAAGCCATCTGCTCTTACTCTAGCTATCTGAAAAATGATAGCGTTGAAGCTTCTTTGGAGGAAGACATCATTATCCTGACCTTCTCCATTTTTCATATACCATATCTGGCTCCCAATTAAACATTCTCAGAATACCAGGCTGGGTGCGGTGGCTCACACCTGTAACCCCAGCACTTTGGGAGGCCAAGGCGGGCAGATCACTTGAGGTCAGGAGTTGGAGAGCAGCCTGGCCAACATGGTGAAACCCCATCTCTATTGAAAATACAAAAATTAGCCAGGCATGGTGGTGGGTGCCTGTAATCCCAGCTACGTGAGAGGCTGAGACAGGAGAATCACTTGAACCCAGGAAGCGGAGGTTGCAGTGAGCCAAGATCATGCTACTGCACTCCAACCTGGGTGACAGAGTGAGACTCTGTCTAAAAAAAAATTCTAGGCATACCAAGAAACAGTATCAAAAGAGGGGAAAAAAATCAGAAGATAGAAACAGACCCGCAGATAAATCAGATGTTGCACTTTTTATACATGGACCTTGAAATTAACTGTAATTGATATGTTCGAAAAATAGATGACAGAAAATTTCTTCAGAGAACTGAAATTTATAAAAAGAACCAAATAAAAAGTATAAAACTGAAAAAGCCAATAACACAAATTTAAAATGTAATATGTTTAATAGCAAATTTTATACACGAAAGAGATGATTAGTCACCTGGAAGACAGATTAGTAAGAAATATTCAGACTAAATCTTGAAGAGCAAAAAGAGTAAAAATTATAAAGAAAAAACATGAGAGAAATAAAGAAAATGGTGATGAAAAGATCAAACTTATGTGTAATTAAAGGAGAGAAGAGGGAGAGTGTATTAATCCATTTTCACACTGCTATAAAGAACTACCTAAGACTGGGTAATTTATAAAGAAAAGAGATTTAATGGACTCACAGTTCCACAGGCTTAACAGGAAGCCTGGTTAGGAGGCCTCAGGAAACTTACAATCATGGCAGAAGGCAAAGGGGAAGCAAGTGGAGAGAGGGAGAGCAAGCAAAGGGGGAAGAGCCACACACCTATCAAACAACAAGATCTCGCAAGAATTGTACCGTGAGAATAGGAAGGGGGAGGTACACCCACATGATTCAACCTCCTCCCACCACAGCACTCTCTCAACATGTCGGGATTACAATTCCAGATGAGATTTGGGTGGGGAAACAGAGCCAAACCATATCAGAGAGTGATCAGCAATAACATTTGAAGGGATTTTTGAATGTTCAAAAACTGAAGTAATACATCAAATCACAAATTCAAGAAGACCTACAAACTCTAGCCAGGAGGAATATTGAGAAAACTACCCTAGTCACATCATAGTGAAACTGCCAAAAACTAAAGGCAAAGAACAAATATTAAAAGCAGCTAACAGGGCAATATTACCTTCAAAGGAGCAGTGTTAAGACTTACAATGGACTTCTTGGCAGAAATGATGGAAGGCAGGAAACAATGGAATAACAACTTTAAAGTGCTGAAAGAAAAGAAACTTACCAACTCAGATTTCTATACACAAAAAGAATATCTTTCAAAAGTAACAGTGAATACACACATTTCCTGTCAAGTAAAACCAGAAAGTTAGTTGTCAAGACACTGGCACTAAAAGAAATATTGAAAGAATTTCTTTAGATAGAAAGAAAATGATCCCAGATGGAATTAGAAAAGTATGGAAAGAAATGAAGAGCAAAGAAAAGGGTAAGCCTCTGGGTAAAAGTACACTGACTGTACAAAACAACATGATACTGTCTTTCAGGCTTTGAAGTAGATATAGAATGAAGATGCGTGACAACAGTAATACAAGAGGAAGGAGAAAGTGATGCAAATGGACTTAAAAGGCTCTGAATTCCTCAAGTTGTTTAGGAAATGATAAAAGCACTAATTTAAATGATACTCAGATAAGTCAAGGAGACATGTTGTAATCCAGTGACAACTTAAAGAGTACAAAAATAATGTATAATTCACAAGTTAGTAGACAGAAAAGAAGAGTAACACAAAATACTTGATTAATTCATAAGAAGGCAAAAAGGGAATGACAAAGAAATAAAAAAAAACCATACAGGCCAAATAAAAAGCAATATGAAAACAATAGATTTGAATACATATCTTAGTACATTAAATGTAGATAAATTAAGTATAAATTGATGGATTCAATTAAAATACAAATATTGTCAGAATAGATAAGAGAATAAAGCCCAACTATAATGATTCAACTATGTGATAAGAGACACAAATTCAATATAGCTTGCAGAAAGGTTTAAAGTAAAGCAGCAGGAAAAAATATACCCTGAAAAACCAACCACGTTAAAGATTTTGTAGCTTTACTGATACAAGACAAAATAGACTTTAAGATGAGAACATTACCAGAGATAAACAGAGACATTTCATCATGATAAAAAAGCCAATTCATCAAGAAACGTAATAACATAGCTTCACAGCAAATACTGATAAAATAAGAAATAGACAGTTCTACAATTATAGTGGCAGACTTTAATAGACCTCTGTCAGTAATTGTTAGAACGTACAGCTGAACTTCAGTAAAAAAAAAAGAATATTGGAATAACACAATGTACAAACTTGACCCTAATTGACATAGAACATTTTACCCCAAAATGACAGATTAAACAGTCTTTTCAAGACTACACAGAATATTCACCAACATTTATCATTGACCATGTGATAGATCATAAAGTAAGTCTAAGTAAGTTTCAAAGTATTCAGAGGATAATCTCTGACCACAGTGGAATTAAACTAGAAACCAATTATTTATTTATTTGTTTATTAAATTTTTTTTCTGAGACAGAATCTCACTCTGATACCCAGGCTGAAGTGCAGTGGCGTGATCTTGGCTCACTGCAGCCTCTGTCTCCCGGGTTCAAGTGATTTTCCTGCCTCAGCCTCCCAAGTAGCTGGGACTACAGGTGTGCCACCACACCTGGCTAATTTCTGTATTTTTAGTAGAGATGGGGTTTCACCATATTGGTCAGGCTGGTCTTGAACTCTTGACCTCAAGTGATCTTCCTGCCTTGGCCTCCCAAAGTGCTGGGACTATAGGATGGCACCACACCTGGCTAATTTTTGTATTTTTAGTAGAGACAGGGTTTTGCCATGTTGGCCAGGCTGGTCTTGAACTCCTGGCCTCAGGTGATCTTCCCGCCTCAGTCCCTCAAAGTGCTGGGATTACAGTCATGAGCCACCATGCCTGGACTAGAAACCAATTTTTAAAAAGTTAATTAGAAATTCTCCAAATATTTAGAAATTAAGCAATATGCTTCCCATTAACTCATAGGTAAAAAATACTCTCAGCAGAAATGATAAAATATTTTTAATTCAATGAAAATGAAAATATATAAAAAAAGTGGGATGTGGCTGGGCATGGTGGCTTACGCCTGTAATCCCAGCACTTTGGGAGGTGGAGGTGGGAGGAGTGCTTGAGTCCAGGAGTTTAAGATCAGCCTGGGCAGCACAGGGAGACTCTGGCTCTATAAAATTTTTGAAAAATTAGCTGGGCATGGTGGTGCACACCTGTAGTCCTAGCAACTTGGGAGGCTGAGGTGGGAGGATTGCTTGAGCCTGGGAGGTCGAGGTTGCAGTGAGCCATGATTTCGTCACTGCACACTCCATCCTGGGTGACAGAGTGAGACCCTGTCTCAAAGAAAAAAAAAAAAGATGTACCTAAAACTCTGCTTAGAGGGAAATATGTAATTTTAAAATAAATATGAAAAGAAGAAAGGCTGAAAATTAATGATCTAAATCTCCATGTCAATAAATTAAAAAAGAATAGCAAATGAAATCTAAAGGAAGTAGAAAGAAGGGATAAGAAAGACAAAGGCAGAAATTAATGGGATAGAATCAACACATATAGAAACAAATTAATAATTTATTCATTTTATTCTTTGAAAAGACTAATAAAGTCAACAAACTTCTAGAATTTGAGAGAAGGTAAGAGGGAGAGAGAGAGAAAGAAAAAGAGAGAACCAAAATCTGGATTGAAAAACTGATATAATTATAGAGTCTACAGATATAAAAGATGATACTACAATTTTGTTCTAATGCAGTTGAAAACCAGGATAGACAGACAAAATGTTAGAAAAGCAACACTTACTACAATGGACTCAATAAGAAATAGCAAATCAGAATAGTTCTATGCCTATCAAAAAACTTACCAAAAGACTTATTCTGTCACTGAATGTTTCTCACAAAGAAAGTGTCAGATTCAGATGGTTTCACTGGTTAATTATATGAAACATTTAAGAAATAAACAACCAACAAGTTCTACCGAAAAGTAGAAAAAGAAGAGTCCCTTCCCAATTTGCTTTATCAGGCTAGCATAATCTTATAAAAACTTGATAAATACATCATGAGAAAGGAAAATTGTGGACAAATTTCTCTTATAAACATAATAAAAATCTTAAATAAAATACCTTAAATTGAATACAAGTTATATGTCAAAGAAAATATATCATAGCATGTTGGGTTTATCCAGAAATGTAAATTTAGTGTAACATTCAAAAACTGATTACTATAATTTACCACATTAACAGAATAATTTAGGAAAAAAACTAACGATCATCTAGAGAAATGCGATAAAAGCACTTGATAAAAAGCAGAAACTAAGAGTGGCAATAAAAAAGAATTTCCTAAATTGGACAAAAATTCTATTGCAAAACATTATATTTAATGGTGAGATATCCAAATTTTCTCTCTGAAGTTACATGTGAGACAAGGATGGCTGCTGTCACAACTTCTACATTTTACCGATGGTCCTGGCTAGTGCAGTAAGTCAAGAAAAAGACAAAAACACACAACGTAATTAAAGAGAAAGAAATAAAACTATCTGTATTCACAGATGACATGATGTGCATGTAGAAAATAAAAAAACGTGAATTTTCAGAATTAATATATCAGTTTAGCAAGATCTAGATACAAAGTCTACATGTGAAAATCAATTGTTCTCTTCAGAGCTACAACAAAATCACAAAGTATAATAAAGTAACCCTTTCCAATAAAAGAAAACGATCACTGACAACAAATATCTAGGAATTAATCTAATGAAAAATGTGTAAGGCTCTAGCAACATGAAAAGTACAAACTGTTATTACGCAAAGTTAAAAAATACCTAAATAATGGAAAAATATACCATGTTCATTGATTAGAAAATTTAATACTGTAAAGACATCAAATCTCTCTCAAATTAGTCTGTAGATTCAATGTAATTCCAATCCAAATTCCAGGATGATTTTTGTGGAAATTCACAATTTGATTCTTATATTTATATGAAAATGCAAAGAGTAAAATAACCAAGAGAATCTTGAAGAAGAATAAAGTTAGAAGATTTAACACTACTAAATAATAAGAGTCATTATATAGCTACAATAATCAAGAGAGCATAGTATTGGCACGAGAATAAACAAATAGTCCAACAGAAGAGAATAAAGTCCAGAAATAGACCCGCACATACAAGGTTTGTTGATTTATGTCAAAGATGATTGGCGTTGCAGTGCATTGGGGATAGAATAGCCTTTTAAATAAGTGGTACTGAAACAACTGAATATTCATATGGAAAAAAATGAAACCTGACTCTTATCTCATAACATATGCAAAAAGCAATTCCAGATGGATCATAGATCTAAATATGAAAATAAATCAATAAAGCTCCTGGAAGAAAACAGAGAATACCTTCATGACCCAACATTAGGCAAAAATTTCTAAAGCAGGACACTAAAAGCATTAATCATAAATAAGCTTATTCAGCTTAGTAAGTTGAACTACATTAAAACTAAGAAATCTTTGTTCACCAAAATATACTATTAGGGGATAAGAAAGCAAGCCTAAGAATGATGTAAGATATTTGCGATATATAAATCTGACTAAGGGCTCATGTCCAGAATATACAAAAAACTCTTTACTAACCAATAAGAAGAAAGATAACCCGACAGAAAAACCAGGAAAGAAATGTGAATAAAATGTTTTACGAAAGAGGATATACAAATTACCAAAAACCATTGAAAAGGTGTTCGACCTCGGTGCTCACCAGGAAAATGCATATTAAGCCATAGTTAAACACCTATCTAAAATGGTTAAACTTGAAAAGACTGACACTACCATGTGTTGGAGAGTATGAGAAGCAGATGAAACTTTTTTCATTGTTGGTGGGAGTGTCAACTGGTACCTCTACTTTGAAAACACATTTTGTTATTACATATACATTTAAAAGTAACTCATACCCTGTGACCAGGCATGTACTCAGAATAATTATGTACATTTATTCAACAAAAGACACATCATAGCAACATTATTTGCAACAGTCCCAACTGGAAACAACCCAAATGTCCATTAACATAAATAGATAATTAAGTTGTGTCATAGTCATACTAGGGAACATTGTAATTACAATTATACACAACAATATGGATGAAACTTCCAAACACAATTTTGGTTTTTAATTTTTATTTTTATTTTCATTTTGATTTTGTTTTACTTTGCATTTTATATATTATCCAGTTTCACATTCTCATGGAATCAGCAATGACAATAGCCACCTAGTCTCCCAAGTCTGAAATGGCGAGACAGTCACAGCTTTGGATGATGGTAAACCACTGATATGCTCACAAAACAAAAAACATTGAGCCAATGCCAAACAATTTTGAGTGAAAGGATCCAGACACAAATGGGTACATACTGTTTGAGTATACTTATATAAAGTTCAAAAAGAAGCAAAACCTGGCCAGATGCAGTGGCTCACGCCTGTAATCCCAGCACTTTGGGAGGCCAAGGGGGGCGATCACCCGAGGTCAGGAGTTCAAGACCAGCCTGACCAACACGAAGAAATCCCATCTCTACTATAAATACAAAATTAGCTGGGCGTGTTGGCCCACGCCTGTAATCCCGGCTACTCAGGAGGCTGAGGCAGGAGAATTGCTCGAACCTGGGAGGTGGAGGTTGCAGTGAGCTGAGATCGCGCCGTTGCACTCCAGCCTGGGCAACAAGAGCAAAACTCCATCCAAAAAGAAAAAAAAAAAAAGGGAAACACCCATTTATGGTGATGGAAATCAGAATGATGTTTATCTCTGTGGGTGTGGGTGACAGATTGGGGCATAAGGAGGATGAGGAGGGTGCTCAGAGTGTTCTGTCTGTTGACCTGGTTGGTGTGTTTGGTTTGTGAACACTGATCGAGTTGTTTATTTTGATATGTATGTTATTCCTCATTAATGAATGACCCCATGTATAATCAGGGAAAAGGCATGTGTGATTTAGCACGAGGGGAGGGTGAGGGTGTGGCACAGGATCTGAAGAGTTGCCCCACACCTTTGTCTGGCTGCATGATTTTGGCCCTTTGTGCTGGTCTTGGACTCTTGGACTGGATCATGGGTCTCAATACCATGGAGTTTCATAGGTCTGTGGACTCCTGAAACTGTAGGTAAAAGCCTGTGTGCATGTGCATTTTTCTGGGGAGAGGGCGAGAGCTCTTTTTTTTTTTAAAGTAGATTTTATTTTTTTAAAACAGTCTTAGGTTCACAGCAAAATTGGGCATAAGGTACAGAGATTTTTCACGTAACCCCTGCTTCCCACATGCATAGCCTCCCGCATGATCAGCGTCCTCCTGCAGAGTGGAGCATTTGTTTTGATGAAGCTGCACTGACATCGTTATCAGCCAAAGGCCATAGTTCATGTTAGGGTTCACTCTCGGCGTTGCCCATTCTACAGGTTCGGACATGTGTAATGACGTGTATCCACCATTACAGTAGACAGGGTCGTTTTAGTGCTCCCTAAAATCCTCTGAGCTCCACCTATTCATCCCTCCCTCCCTGTAACCCCTGGCAACCACTGACTGTTTTCACTGCCTTCATGGTTTTGCCTTTTCTGGGTTCATATTGTTGGAATCATATCGTATGTAACCTTTTCAGAGTGGCTTCTTGCACTAAGCAATTTGCCTTTGAGGAATCTCCATGTCTGGTGTCTTGATGGTTCATTTCTTTTTAGTGCTGAATAATATGCCATTGTCTGGATATACCCCAGTTTATTTTTCCATTTACCTACTGAAAGTCATCTTGATTGAGTCCAGGTTTTGGCGATGATGAAGAGAGTTGCCATAAACATCCACATGCAGGCTTTTGTGTGGACATAAGTTTTCAGCTCATTTGGGTAAATACCAAGGAGTGTGATTGCTGGATCCTGTGGTAAGAGTATGTTTACTTTTGTGGGAAACTGAAAGTCTTCCAAAGTGGCTGCATTCTTTTGCATTCCCACTAGCAACAAATGTGAGTTTTTGTTCCACATCCCTGCCAGCATTTGGTGTTGTCAGTGCAGAACTTTTTTTTACCAAATTATTTAAGGTGTCTGGAACCGAAAGAGTTTAAGAGTCACTCAACAGGTGACCTCCAAAGTGCCTACAGCTCTGCCTGCCACAATTTTCTGGGCCACAGGCAATCCGGTGGAGGGCGTATTTTACACTGGGTAGCACTGGGTTGAAGGACAGTATGGAGTTAAAATAGTCTGTGGCAGACAGTGAGGGTGGTAGGTGGGGTGTTGGAAGGAAGGAAGGATGGGACCACTCCTCTGTCTGCAGTGCTGGATTATGGTATCAAGGAAGATATCAAGGAAGGTATCAAGAAAGAGGCAAACTGTTCTGGCACAGAACTCTTAGAACTAGGATTTCTTTTTCCTGACTGCATCTCCCCACTCCTCCCCTTGCAAGAGGAATTCCCAGTTTCTGTCATGTACAAGCTTTGGGAGCACCATGAAGTTGTCACAATGGATCAAGTCATCCGTGAGCAGTAGAGACAATAGGGACAGCAAGGCTGCATCCTAAAAGGGCATCGTTTCTCTTAAGAAACAGGTCACACTAACCATTAACATCAGGAAGAATGAGAAGCAAGTTGCTGATGCCAGGACTTGGCCTGAGGATTGGCAGAAACCTTTCCTTCTGCCTGAGGCATGAAGTGATGTGATTTTTTGGTGGTGAGAATCTTGTCATAGATGATGGATAAATACATTTTATTAATACAGATTCATGGCACCGTTTTAGAAAGTTTCATTTTTGCATGTTTAATGTGGTAATTTCTAAATGAAACGCGTTCACAGGGCTGTGTTGGGGAGGTGCAGCCCACTTTTTGCAGTGAGTGAGCTGGGGCAGATGACCCGCTCTGCCCGCAGAGGCATCTGGCTGTGGCCACGGTGACCCCTCTCTGCTGTGTAATCCTGCTGTGGCCACGGTCACCCCTCTCTGCTGTGTAATTCTTCAGACCCTTCTCCTTCTCAGTACTGCAAAGGGCTTTTCATTGAGTTTTATAAGCAGAAAAAAGGTTTTGGAGGGTTTGAGCCCACAGCTCGCTAAGCCCCCTGAATAACTGGGTGCACTTGAGCACATTGGTAAAGTCCTCTCCACCTGGACTTCCTCATCTGTAAAATGATCTGGGATGGGCCGGGCGCAGTAGCTCACGCCTGTAATCCCTGCACTTTGGGAGGCTGAAGCAGGCGGATCACCTGAGGTCAGGAGTTGGAGACCAGCCTGACCAACACAGAGAAACACCGTCTCTACTAAAAACACAAAATTAGCTGGGCATGGTGGCGCACGCCTGTAATCCTGGCTACTTGGGAGGCTGAGGCAGAAGAATTGCTTGAACCTGGGAGGTGGAGGTTGCGGTGAGCCGAGATCGCACCATTGCACTCCAGCCTGAGCAACAAGAGCGAAACTCTGTCTCAAAAAAAAAAAAAAAAAAAAAAAAGAAAGAAAAGAAAGAAAGAAAGAAAAGAAAAGAAAAAAAAAAGGGATCTGGGATGATCCGGCTGCACAGAGCTGTGTGAGGCTTTGCTGGGGCCCAGCGGTAAACGGCAGAATAGAACAAAAGCCTTGATAGCAAGGGCTGTGTGAGCCCAGGAGGGAGTGTACCCTTTTTATAGCAGAATCCACAAAGACTTTAGGGACAAGACATTTGACATGAACTTTGAAGGATAAACAGGATTTTGATGGAAGAAACAGAGAGAAGGAACCCAGGCAGAAGGAAAAGTCTTGCTAAGAGATGTGGAAATGTGAGGACACATTGGCTCTTTCTGAACTAGGGAACTGCCTGGTGCAGCCAGAGCTAAGGATGTGGAAGGATGCAGCGGGAGATGAGAATGTCAAAGTTAGATCACAGGGGGCCTCTGTTTGTTGAGCTAGGCAGGCATTTCAAGTGAGGTCCAAAGTGTTCCATTCACTCACCGGCATGGTTCTCTCTTGCTAACGAACCAGCAATACCCAGGATGGGACAGGTTGATGCCCAGGGCACCTCTCTGAGGACAGGGCATGACGCCTGTGCTCCTCTCACTCATTTCATTCTAAAGCCAAAGCAAAGGCTAAATTAGACTGTGAAGGTAAATATACACAGAGAAAGCCACCAAGTTAAAAACGTTAAGGGGGTGGGATTGAGTTGTTAATCATATCACAGCATTTACAAAAGAATAGACTGAGTTTTCCAATGAAACGATGACTCCAGCATATAAATTAATCTTTTGTAGAGGAAAAAATGAGTCATTAAATGTCATTGTCTTATTTTAAAAGCAGCAATATCCTGACTGATTGCGAGTGCTTAGGGGAGGATGATTAAACAGAAACCTTATCTTTGCTGTTGCAAGGAGAAAATTGGAGAAAAGTTATCCAATTACGGATGATAAGCAGAGAAAAAAATCTGAGAAGAGGCAAACTTGGGGTGGCAGATTGTACAAGAACACGTTCCCCTTGGTTCTGTGATGTATGATGTATTCATGATGTATTCATCCGGAAACATACTCAGTCACCAAAGTCGCAGCAGCATTTCCACATGCTGCCGAATGCTGAGTATTTGTGAGTTCTTTCTTTTTCTTTCATGTCTTCCCTCCCAAGTTTCTATTTTGGTAGATAACTGCTATTTTGTTATATATCCTTATAGAGTAAAGGAATGATTTTTAAGCTAGCCATGGGAATATGAACAAATTATCCACTGTGCCTGAAACACAGTCTCCGTATCTGTAGTCTGGATCGGTCGCCTCCTAACAGGCATTATTGGTGAGCTTGAGCAGAGGGCTAAATGACCCCACGTACACCAGGGCTTCCTGCCCTCACACTATTGATCTTCTGGGCCGTTCATAGTAGAATGTTTAAGCAGCATCCTTGGTCTACCCACTGGCACCCCTGTTTCTTCTGCCCAGTTGTGACAACCCAAAATGTCTTCAGACATTGTCAAATATCCCCTTAGGACAAAAATCATCCCTGGTTGAGAATCACTGGAATAGTGAGAACGTCTGGCTTTGTACTTAGCAGAGTCCACACTCATCAATAGTAGCTATGATTCTTACTCTCGTTAGCGCCATCAGAATCTTCTAACAGCTGCGTTTAATCCTAATGTTGTTGCTAAATGTACCCAATGCATAATGATTTAGGAATGATCCTCAGATTTTTTTTTTTTAGCCATATCAAAGTACTAATTTCTAACTTGGATAATTATGATTCTGGTAAAACAAGATTTTTTTTCCTCCAAAGGAATAAATGTTTTTCCTAAATTTTAAATTAAAATTTTGGATTCTATATTTTCCCAGTGAAGAAAATGACAGAGCAAGCGTCATCTCAGAAGTGAACATCACACACCACACCTAGTACGATAAAGACTTACGGGGCAATTACCACGTAAAAGGCATCATGTTGTGTGGCACTGTTCTACGAGGATATGTATTTTATTAGGTGCAATCATACGAACTCATGCTGCAAATAACTATAAGCTCCATTAGATGGATATGAAAATGTGATGAAGGCCATATAGGTACATCCAACAAATACAAGGACAGAGCCACTGCTCCAAATATTTATATTTGTCTAACTAGTTGGGATTCTATATCCTGGAGGAAGAAGGAATTTAAAAACAATTACCATTTCACTTAGATAATTTCCATTTCCCTTGGCAAGTTTTTTTTGTTTTGTTTTGTTTTTTTTGAGACAGAGTCTCGCTCTGTTGCCCAGGCTGGAGTGCAGTGGCATGATCTCGGCTCACTGCAAGCTCCGCCTCCTGGGTTCATGCCATTCTCCTGCCTCAGCCTCCCAAGTACTTGGGACTACAGGCGCCGGCCACCAAGCCTGGCTAATTTTTTGTATTTTTAGTAGAGACGGAGTTTCACCATGTTAGCCAGGATGGTCTTGATTTCCTGACCTCGTGATCCGCCCGTCTCGACCTCCCAAAGTGCTGGGATTACAGGCACGAGCCACTGTGCCTGGCCTTTTTTTTTTTTTTTTTTTGGTAGGATCTTGCTCTGTTGTCCAGGCTGGAGTGCAGTGGTACAATCATAGATCATTGCAGCCTTGATCTCCTGGGCTCAAGTGATCTTCCCACTTCAGCCTCCCAAGTAGCTGGGACAACAGGTGTGCACCACCACACCCAGCTAATTAAAACAAATTTTTTTTTTTTTAGAGAGGGGGTCTCACTATGTTGCCCAGATCTCATCAAACTCCTGGACTCAAGTGATCCTCCTGCCTTGGCCTCCCAAAGTGCTAGGTTTACAGGTGTGAGTCACTGTGCCCAGCCACTTAGACAAGATTTTTATATCACCAAAGGAGAGTTGAGGGGAGGAGGAAACAGTTTCATCACAGTAAGTCCGTGCTGACCATAGCCCCATTTGGGCCAACATAGAGAAAGCATCTGGATGAGTTTCCCAGGGATGCCCCAGCCAATGACCAGAAACTTGCTGGCTTAAAACAGAAGAAATGTATTTTCTCACAGTCTAGTGGCCAGAAGTTTGAAATCAAGGTGTCAGCCGGGCTGCACTCCCTTCAAAGCCTCCAGGAGAGGATCCTTCCTTGCCTCTTCCAGCCTCTGGTGGCTCCAGGCATCTGGGCTCGTGGCTGCATCTCTCCAATCTGTGCCTCCGTCTTCTCATGAGCTTCTCCCTGTGGCTGTGTGTCTTCTCCTTTTCCCGTCTCTTACATCGGATTTATCTCATCTTGGATGATCTCATCTCAAGGTCCTTACCTTAATTACATCTATGAAGATCTTTATTCCAAATAAGGTCACATTCTGACATCCCAGGTGGACATATCTTTTGGGGGACACATGTCAATTTACAATTCACTACAGCAAACTTTTCCCAGGTGGAGCTTTTGAAGATGAAGCTGGATGGCAGATCACCAATAACAAATCATTGAACAGTAACTCTCAGTGAATGGAGGTGGTCTTTCTCCCCTCTCCGAGCCTTCAGATTTCCCCTGAAAACTGAGGGCCCGCAGGGGAAACAAGTGAAGAATAGACAAGCACTTCTCACCCTTCCTTTGGTTAATCTCTTCATGAACCTTTAACCGTGAACAAGGAACTCTTTTTTTATTATTATACTTGGGTACATGTGCACAACGTGCAGGTGTGTTACATAGGTACACATGTGTCATGTTGGTGTGCTGCACCCATTAACTTGTCATTTACATTAGGTATTTCTCCTAATGCTATCCCTCCCCCCTCCCCTAACCCCATGACAGGCCCTCGTATGTGATGTTCCCCACCCAGTGTCCACGTGTTCTCATTGTTCAATTTCCACCTATGAGTGAGAACATGCGGTGTTTGGTTTTCTGTCCTTGCGATAGTTTGCTCAGAATGATGGTTTCCAGCTTCATCCATGTCCCTGCAAAGGACATGAACTCATCCATTTTTTATGGCTGCATAGTATTCCATGGTGTATATGTGCCACATTTTCTTTTTTTTTTTTTTTTTTTTTTATTATACTTTAAGTTCTAGGGTACATGTGCATAACGTGCAGGTTTGTTACATATGTATACTTATGCCATGTTGGTGTGCTGCACCCATCAACTCGTCAGCACCCATCAATTCATCATTTATATCATGTATAACTCCCCAATGCAATCCCTCCCTCCTCCCCCCTCCCCCCTCCCCCTCCCCATAATAGGCCCCAGTGCGTGATGTTCCCCTTCCCGAGTCCAAGTGATCTCATTGTTCAGTTCCCACCTATGAGTGAGAACATGCGGTGTTTGGTTTTCTGTTCTTGTGATAGTTTGCTAAGAATGATGGTTTCCAGCTGCATCCATGTCCCTACAAAGGACGCAAACTCATCCTTTTTTATGGCTGCATAGTATTCCATGGTGTATATGTGCCACATTTTCTTAATCCAGTCTATCACTGTTGGACATTTGGGTTGGTTCCAAGTCTTTGCTATTGTGAATAGTGCCTCGATAAACATATGTGTGCACGTGTCTTTATGGCAGCATGATTTATAATCCTTTGGGTATATACCCAGTAATGAGATGGCTGTGTCAAATGGTATTTCTAGTTCTAGATCCTTGAGGAATTGCCACACTGGCTTCCACAATGGTTGAACTAGTTTACAGTCCCAGCAACAGTGTAAAAGTGATCCTATTTCTCCACATCCTCTTCAGCACCTGTTGTTTCCTGACTTTGTAATGATCACCATTCTAACTGGCGTGAGATGATATCTCATTGTGGTTTTGATTTGCATTTCTCTGATGACCAGTGATGATGAGCATTTTTTCATGTGTCTGTTGGCTTCATAAATGTCTTCTTTTGAGAAGTGTCTGTTCATATCCTTCGCCCACTTTTTGATGGGGTTGTTTGATTTTTCCCTTGTAAATTTATTTAAGTTCTTTGTAGATTCTGGATATTAGCCCTTCATCAGATGGGTAGATTGCAAAAAGTTTCTCCCATTCTGTAGGTTGCCTGTTCACTCTGATGATAGTTTCTTTTGCCATGCAGAAGCTCTTTAGTTTAATTAGATCCAATTTGTCTTTTTTGGCTTTTGTTGCCATTACTTTTGGTGTTTTAGACATGAAGTCCTTGCCCATGCCTATGTCCTGAATGGTATTGCCTAAGTTTTCTTCTAGGGTTTTTATGGTTTTAGGTCTAACATTTAAGTCTCTAATCCATCTTGAATTAATTTTTGTATAAGGTGTAAGGAAGGGATCCAGTTTCAGCTTTCCACACATGGCTAGCCAGTTTTCCCAGCACCATTTATTAAATAGGGAATCCTTTTCCCATTTCTTGTTTTTGTCAGGTTTGTCAAAGATCAGATGGTTGTAGATGTGTGGTGTTATTTCTGAGGGCTCTGTTCTGTTCCATTGGTCTATATCTCTGTTTTGGTAGCAGTACCATGCTGTTTTGTTTACTGTAGCCTTGTATTATAGTTTGAAGTCAGGTAGTGTGATGCCTCCAGCTTTGTTCTTTTGGCTTAGGATTGTCTTGGCAATGTGGGCTCTTTTTTGGTTCCATATGAACTTTAAAGTAGTTTTTTCCAATTCTGTGAAGAAAGTCATTGGTAACTTGATAGGGATGGCATTGAATCTACAAATTATCTTGGGCAGTATGGCCATTTTTATGATATTGATTCTTCCTATCCATGAGCATAGAATGTTCTTTCATTTGTTTGTGTCCTCTTTTATTTTGTTGGGCAGTGGTTTGTAGTTCTCTTTGAAGAGGTCCTTCACATCCCTTGTAAGTTGGATTCCTAGGTATTTTATTCTCTTTGAAGCAATTGTGAATGGGAGTTCACTCATGATTTGGCTCTCTGTTTGTCAAGGAACCCTTAGCTGTTGGTTCCAGCTCCATTTGAAATGTCACCAGATCCCAGCATTTTGGGAGGCCGAGGCGGGTGGATCACAGTGTCAGGAGAGCGAAGCCATCCTCGCTAACATGGTGAAACCCCATCTCTACTAAAAAATACAAAAAAAAAAAATTAGCCGGGCGTAGTGGCAGGCGCCTGTAGTTCCAGCTATTCGGGAGGCTGAGGCGGGAGAATGGTGTGAACCCAGAAGGCGGAGCTTGCAGTGAGCTGAGATCATGCCATTGCACTCCAGCCTGGGCAACAGAGTGATACTCTGTCTCAAAAAAAAAAAAAAAAAAAAAAAAAAGTCAGCAGAATGCCCTGCCACTCCCAGGTCCTGCTGTGCCAAGGCAGGCTAGAGAGAAAACATTCTTCTTGAAATTCAAGCACTTCTAAATTTACTAATGGTGGCTAATGAACTAATCAAGATGGAAACTTTAAAAAGAAACAGTTAACCTTGAAACTAGAAACATAAACAGAACTTGCGGTTTTGTTTTCCTCTGATTTGAATGTTTAATGTTTGATCTGTGGCAGTGGAGGCCTCCTCGTAAGCACTTCTATCTTTGTGGGTGGCTCTTTATTGGAAATTCTCTGTTTTGTGCATGAGGTCCCCTTCCAAATAAGATAATTTTTAGCATTGTATAAATTAAATTAAAATGGAACTCTTCCCTTTTAGCCAAAAGCTTTCAATTTCTCTTCAGTTATAAGCTGGACATCACTGTTTCACCCATACCCCTTCTTCCTGCCTTCATCCATCCATCCATCTGTCCATCATCCATTCATCCATTCAACTGTCCTTCCATCGTGTCTCCTGCCTCCCTTCATCTATTGTCCATCATATCTCCTCCCTTTTATCATCTATCCATCCATCCAACTTTCCACATATCCATGTTTGCTCCCTGCTATCCCTCCCTTCTCTTCTGTCTTCCCTTTCACCCTACTTTCCCTTTCCCCTCCTTTTATCCAACTCTCCATCTATCCATGTTTGCTCCCTTCCGTCCATCCCTTTATCCATCCATTCCTTCCTCCCTCCCTTCATCCAATCACCTATTCATTCATGTTTCCTCTCTCCTTCACTCCCTTCTTCTGTTCATTCATTCATTCATTCATTCATTCATTCATTCATGTTTCTTTCCTTCCATCAATCTATCCATTCATCCACTCATATAACACAAAAATTTAAGAGTACCCTACTGTATGTCAGGCATGGTTCTAGAAGGCTCTGAGGATACAGTGGTGAAAAAAGCAGTCAAGCAGGGGCAGGCTCAGGTTTTTGTGACCCAAAGCATATGCAATTTGGGGGGACCCTCTTTGAAAGAATAAAATCACAAATACAAACTGCTGAGGCTTTCCTGCTGCCTTGGAGTGGGCCTAGGTAAGTGAGGAGCCCTGAAACATACACTTCATTGACTTTTTGGCAAATCTTCCTTTCAGGTGTGGCCCCTTCTCTCTCAGAACTCATGTTCTTGTGCCACCGATGAGGGCTGGGGCACTCTGCCAGGCAGGAATTGGGGTAAAACTGGTTTGACTCCCTGATATGGTTTGGCTGTGTCCCCACCCAAATCTCACCTTGGATTGTAATAATCCCCACATGTCAAGGATGGGACCAGGTGGAGATAATTGAATCATGGGGGTGGTTCCCCCATGCTGTACTCATGATAGTAAGTGAGTTCTCACAAGATCTGATGGTTTTATAAGGGGCTTTTCCCCCTTTGCTCAGCACTTCTCCTTCCTGCTACCATGCGAAGACGGACGTGTTGACTTCCCTTTCCACCATGATTGTAAGTTTCCTGAGGCTTTCCCAGCCATGCTGAACTGTGAGTCAATTAAACCTCAAAAGTAGGCAAGCTGACAGTGCAGCCTTCAGTCTGTGGCCAAAGGCCCAAGAGCCCCTGGCAAATTACACTGGCATAAGTAAGAGTCCAAAAGCTGAAGAACTTGGAGTCTGGTGTTCAAGGGCAGGAAGCATCCAGCATGGGAGAAAGACGAAGACCAGAAGACTCAGCAAATCTCCTCATTCCACTTTCTTCTGCCTGCCTTATTCTAGCCACTCTGACAGCTGATTAGATGGTGCCCACCCAAATTGACGGTGGGTCTGCCTCTCCCAGTCCACTGATTCAATTTAATCTCTTTCGGCAACCCCCCGCACATATACACCCAGGAACAATACTTTGCATCCTTCAATCCAATCAAGTTGACACAATATTAATCATTACACTCCCAATGATCATGGCCTATGGGAATCTGGAGTCTCCCCTTCAAGCCCCCTTCTTCATGCCCCCATCCAAATCCACATAAGACGTCTCAGTTTCTTTCCCATCACCTGTACACATAGTTGCACACCCTTCATTGGTTTCCATAAAAGATCTATTTGCACTCAGCACGTCATGAGTATGGTGACTTTACTGAAGCTCCTAAAACTTCTACATTGTGCTTTATGCAGTTTTTGGCCAATTCTCTGCATCTCCGAATTCCTCCTCTTCTTTTCCTGCTCCTCCAGTTCTCTCTCTAGCGGGCAGCTTCACATCCCTCAGGCCTCTGGGATCTTTGCTTCTGTTCCAAGTGAATCTGTCAATTAATTTTTCCTCATAAAGATGGGAGTCCCTTGAAATTCACACGCCAGCTGCAGGAGAATGTTTTGTCCATCTCTTTACACTGGGTTAATATTAAGATCATTCTGCTAGCGTGAGACTTGGCCAAGAAACAAGAGCTCTGTTTTGGGCACATCTGAGCTTTCCCATCCATAAGAATGGGAGCAACACAGGTGAAAGTGTGGGATGAATACCCTGTGGTATGTGAGGTCTCTTGGGGAGTCCACGGTGGGTTAGCCTCACAAGCAATCAAAGGCCCCTCGTTTCTGATGCTTCTCTTACCTCAGTGTCCAGCAAGCTGACACTTGTCAGACTCACCTTCTGCCCTCCCTGAAACTCTGTAATTCTCCCATCGTCTTCTCTTTTCCAGTTGGGGTGTTTATAACGGTCTGATTCAGGCCAGGAGTGGTGGCTCACACCTGTAATCCCAGCCCTCTGGGAGGCCGAGGTGGGTGGATCATTTGAGGCTAGGAGTTCAAGACCAGCCTGGCCAACGTGGTGAAACCCCATCTGTACTAAAAATGCAAAAATTAGCTGGGTGTGGTGGCATATATCTGTAATCCCAGCTACTTGGGTGGCTGAGGCATGAGAATTGCTTGATCCTGGGAGGCAGAGATTGCAGAGCCTACATAGCGCCACTGCACTCCAGCCTGGGTGACAGAGCGAGACTCTGTCTCAAAAATAAAATAAAATACAATTAAAAAAAGAGGTTGGGCACAGTGGCTCATGCCTGTAATCCTAGCATTTTGGGAGGCCGAGGCGGGTGGATCACCTAAAGTCGGGAGTTTGACACCAGTCTGGCCGACATGGTGAAACCCTGTCTCTACTAAACTAAAAATACAAAAATTAGCTGGTGTGTGCCTGTATTCTCTGCTACTTAGGAGGCTGAGGCAGGAGAATTGCTTGAACCTGGGAGGCACAGGTTGCAGTGAGCCGAGATCATGCCATTGCACTCCAGCCTGGGTGACAAAGTGAGACTCTGATTCAAATAAATGAAATAAAATAAAAATTAAAAAAAGAAAGGGTCTGATTCATCTGTGCTCCATTTTGCTTGTGTTTTGTTTTGTTTTGTTTTTGTAATTGTGCTGGAATCTTCCATCTCTGCTGGGGCAGGACTGTTCTTTGTTTGAAGCACGCCGTCATCCCAGGGCCATGTAGCAATGTCTATGTGGCATTATATAAATAACAGCAGAAATAACCATCAAAACTTGGCTCCTAAATAGCACTTTTCATCATCAAAGCCTTTTGAAAATGTGGTTACACAAGACAGAAGGCCACAGTTAATAAGTCTGTTTTGAGCAAAGCAGCCATGATGCTTCAGGGTGGGAGTCCTTGTTGAGTTTGCAGATGCTGTTCAGTTGACCTGGCCCAGTGGCTGCTTGATGGACTCTGGGAGTTCGTGGGAGTCTGTGGGAGCAAGCCTGATGGACACTGGGCAAATCCAGTGATTCTGTTCACCGTGCCCCAGATGGGAACCCTATAACTGTCTGCTTCGACTATCACGGCAGGATATTTTTTTTCATCCCCTGCAGTAAAAATTTGGAGGTCCCAAGTGGAACCCAAAGAATGGAGCGAATATGAGTGGTTCCAGATTGCCACCAAACCACACAAGCCAGTTCGAAACTCACCCAGTAGGCAGCTCCCCGACCACACTCCCTGGTGGGCCCGGTTGGAGGAGACCTATTTCTTTTTACCTTGATTTACCTGCCATGGTCATGATCTTGCTGACTTGCCACCTTGATTGAGCTCAACTATCTTTCAGTTGCCTTCAGTGACATTTACAGAATGGCAGATGTGTGGCATTGCAGCCTATGATGGAGGTTTACTTGAGCATCTCTTCTTTCCAACCAGGGTGGGGATGGAGGGCTGATGGTACCATGGCCAGGATGTGAGGGGAGGGCCTTGAGCCTCACTGTGGCAACTGAGCTTCTCCTTCTGTAACTAATTCAATATTCTTTTAATCTGGACTTTTTATTTTTCTTTTGAGACTAAGTCTCACTCTGTGGCCCAAGCTAGAGTGCAGTGGCATGATCACAGCTCACTGCAGTCTTGACCTACCCAGGCTCAAGTGATCCTCCCACCTGAGGCTCCTGAGTAGCTGGGACTACAGGCTCACTACCACACCCTGCTAATTTTTCTGTTTTTAATAGAGATAGGGCTTCTCCATGTTGCCCAGGCTGGTCTGGAACTCCTGGGCTCAAGTGATCTGCTCACCTCAGCCTCCCAAAGGGCTGGGTTTATAGGTGTGAACCACTGTGCCAAGCCTGGACTTTTAAGTATAATTCTATTACAAAATGTAATAAAACGTACCCAGAATGCAATGTTGTAAAAAGTCCCCGATCTCCTATTGATGCTAATTTCTAGGCATTTGCTGTGCTACCATACACAAGTCAAGACCTGAAAAGAACCATTAAGATGTTTAGAAACATTCAACATCAGAGGCCTTCAACTCTAACTGTATGTGGTAGCCTCTCCAAGAGCTACAGCTTGCATTTTAAAGAAAATATTTTCTCTGCAGAGATTCTTATGAGCTGGATAAAAATCTGTGCAGTTTTTATACTGAGGTTATCACCGATATCGAAATCTGCCTTTCCCAGGTCTTGCTCTTGCACACACCACACCACAGCGAAACGCAGTTATGAACATGGGTCCGTCTGCCTGGACTGCTCTGTGCAGTCTTATCCCTCCCTCAGCACCCAGCCGAAGTCCACATCTGTGAGAAAGGCTTCCCCAGTCTCTGCAGTCAGACGTCACTGTGGCATCCTCTGACTCCCCAGATTTGCTCCCCACCAATCCCAGCACTTGCCTCTGCCCCCTAGAGTAGCGTAATTTACACTCACTCAGTGGCTGTTTCTGGAGTGGGAGCTTCTTGAGGGTCGAGGCTGGTCTCCCTCATGCCCCAGCCCCTCACATAGGAAGGCCCAGGAAGGACACAAGCATTGTGGACCGTGCTGTCCTCTGCCCAGCTTCTGCCTCCACTTGTGCTCACCCACCCAGCTGGTGGCTCAGATGCCTGGGGCCATTTTGTCTAACGGGTCCAGAGGGTGAGCTATCGTTTCTATGACAACCCCTTCCCACCTGGGTATTTGAGGTCACATCTGCACAAAGGCCAGAGCAAGCCTGCAAAATTGATGTATATGTTTTCTGTGTCTGTGACATTGCCCAGTGTTATTGCTTATAACATCCAAAGTGTATCTGCTGGTGCCCCAGCTAAAGCCACTTCTGCTGTTTTCTGACCTCTAAATGCAATTTTAGAGGGTCTTTTTATAACAATTTATTGTGCCTTCTTTTCTAGAAAATGAAAGCGTGGCCCTTTAAATGTATCTTTTATTTAAAAAATGTTTTTAAGGAATCAGAAAAGTAAACATAGGTTGACACCTCCCTGCCTTATAAGGTGAGTACATGGAATCGAATTCTACCTTCTAAATAATGGTTCTGGGTTTTCGCAGTGATCACCTGCTGATATGTGGCAGTGTGATGGAACAGGGCTCTCTGCTGTTGCTGAAGAAAGCCTCAGTTTCCCCTTTACATCACCTGTCCCCACCCCTGCTAGCCTCTCACCTACTTACCAAGGGCATGCTCTCATTCCTTTTCATCTGCGCCTATCTGACTGTTGCAATGAGTATCTGCTTACCTTTAGAAGCGTATTTGCATAAAATAAACACGTCCTTAAATTGAGGTTGCCATGTTCAGCTTTAAACGTTTCTTTTTAATGTCAATGCATGATGTTCTACTCCTTGACTGTAGGTTTGGGCTTACCAATTTCTGTGTATGGTTTTCTTCCAAAGGGGAAAAATTCATGGCTGCATTCATACATTTAGACGATGGCTTTCAAAAGGATATAAATTATGCAAATCTCTTAAAAGTCCTCTGATCTGAAAGTCAGCTTGAGTTCCTACCCATTGCTCATCTCCTATCTCCCCGTGATCTCTGCTCCAGTGAGCAGCCCTGGCCCCCCTCTCTCTTTGAACATGTCAAGCTTGTTCCTCCCTCCGGGGCTCTTTTCCCCCACTTGGTTCTCAGAACACGGCTTGGCATCAAGTAGATATTCAGGAGCTATTTGCTAAGTGAAAAGTGAATTTCACGGACTTTGGAGAAGTGTCATGGGACACAGAAAAGCAAATGTGCTCAGAAGTCCAAGACCTGGGTTCAAGTCCTGGCCCCAGCTCTTCCTAGTAAAGTGCTTGGTCAAATTGCTCCCTCTCAGAAAGTGCCAGCTTTCCCCCTCTGAAGAGCGGGGATGATGGTATCTAGTTCCCAGGTCTGACGTGAAGAGTGATGAAATCAATGGGGCAGTGTTGGTGTTGGAGAATTGGTAAAATGCTATGCAGAAGGAAGGCATTGTCACTCTCCTATAATTGGGTCCCATGTCAAGAGCCATAGGAAGATCTTTGTGGAAAATTATAAGCCCTTGCCAAGCAGGTTACGTTTCATCTTAGTTTTTTTCTTTTTCTTTTTTTGAGACAGAGTTTCACTCTTGTTGCCCAGGCTGGAGTGTAATGGCATGATCTCATCTCATCACAACCTCCACCTCCCAGGTTCAAGCAATTCTCCTGCCTCAGCCTCCCAAGTAGCTGGGATTACAGGCATGTGCCACCATGCCTGGGTAATTTTTTATTTTTAGTAGAGACGGAGTTTCTCCATGTTGGTCAGGCTGGTTTTGAATTCCCAACCACAGGTGATCCGCCTGCCTCGGCCTCCCAAAATGCAGGGATTACAGGCGTGAGCCACCGCGCCTGGCCTCATCTTAGTTTTTCTAAAAAAAAAAGAAGTGCCAGAATGAAAAATGCCACTCCTTGATCTTCACTATATAGTGAAGTTGGACTGGCTGAGGACAGAAAGTGCTTATTGTATGACTGTAGGAAGTGGCCTTGGAGACTGCACCTATAGGAGGGGCAGGGGCAGGGGTTGGGGCAGGGGTGGAGTCATCCAGCTTCTCTGCGTGGCCTGGCCAGCCTCGGGCAACTTGTCAGCTCCATCCAGCCTCCACTGAGTGACGCTTACTTTGTGCTGGGCACTGTGCTGGGCACAGAGAGTTAATCCTAACTCTGGCCTCAGCAGGGTCTCAATGAGGGAGAGACACAGAAGCAGGTACCCCACACCTGGTACCAAGTACTGTCTTAGTCTGTTTTGTGCTGCCATAACAGAATGCCAGAGACTGGGTAATTTATACAGGGTTTTATTTACTCACAGTTCTGGAGGCTGAAAGTCCACGATCGAGGCACCAGCATCTAGTCAGGAGAGGAGAGATGCTATGTCCTCACAGCGGGAGGCTGTGCGAAGCCTCTTTGATAGGGGCCTCCATCCTATTGAGGAGGGGAGGAGCTCTCAATGACCTAATTGACTCTTAAAGGCCCCACCTCTTAATACGACCACATTGGCAGCACCTGAGGTTTGGAGAGGTCACATTCAAACCACTGTGGGTTGGAATGGAGTCATCATACCTCTCTTTGGCTTATCTGCTAACATCTGTCCCACTGTCCATATCAGTACCCTACAGGCTGTTAAAAATGTTGAATATCACCCTGCACACAGGTAATGGCACCAGCACACCGTGCATTCCAGTAGTGGTAGGTCCTCAGTGGCATGGGGCGGGCATGCTAGGCACAGAGGCCAAAATGTGTACATAGGATGGGGTGGGGAGGCCTCCTGAGGACACCACAGCATAGCGAGGGGTGAGAATATATATACCAATGACTGTCAGCCAGTGAGAAACATGGGAAGAGGTTATAATAAAAAGGTAAATCACTGGCCGGGCACAGCGGCTCACCCCTGTAATCCCAGCACTTTGGGAGGCTGAGGCAGGCGGATCACAAGGTCAGGAGATTGAGGCTATCCTAGCTAATAGGGTGAAACCCCGTCTCTGAAAAACACAAAAAATTAGCTGAGAATGGTGGCACACACCTGTAGTCCCAGCTACTCGGGAGGCTGAGGCAGGAGAATTGCTTGAACTCGGGAGGCGGAGGTTGCAGTGAGCTGAGATCGTGCCACTGCACTCCAGCCTGGGCAACAGAGAGAGATTCCATCTCAAAAAGAAAAAAGAAAAAAAAAAAAGTAAATTAGTGCCAATTCATCCATCCACCCGTCTGTCTGTTCATCCATTCATATGTCCATCTGGCAAACTTGAACTGAGTATCTACTATGTGCTGGGCACCATGTCCAATGTTGACCCTAAAGAAACAAGACTCCATTCCCACCCCCAAGGCTCAGTGGAGACAGTTGTTTGTGCTATCTTGATGAAATTTGACATCAGCTTCAGTCAGAAGAAACTGTGCCTGCTGGTAAGTATGTTAAGTGGGGATCAAGGAAGGCTTTGGGGCATCAGTCTCTTTGAGAAGGGCCTTGAAAGATGAAGATAGGCAGGATGCAGATGGTGGAAGATGGTGAGGGAGGAACGGCAGGCCAGACTGGGAGGAGGGTGTGTGTGAACAAAGGCAGGAAGGTGGGACTCCATAGAGATGTTTGGGATTGGAGGGGAGTTGGGCTTGCCTGGAGAGCAGGGTCTTAGGTTCCCCATGGAGGAAGAGTTGGAATAATAGCTGACACCCAAATAGAGCTTGCCATGTGTCCAAACTTTTGTATCCACTACTGCGCTTAACCCGCACCCCAGCCCTATGAGGAGGAGCCATTTACCTCTCCTTTGTCTTCACAGTGAGGACACTCAGGCACACCTACCCAAGGTCAAACAGCTGGTGCGAACCTTGTGGCTCTGGGATGGTGATATGGTTTGGCTCTGTGTCCCCATCCAAATTTCCCCTTGAATTGTAATAATCCCCATGTGTTGCAGGAGGGAGCCGGTGGGAGAGAGTTGAATCCTGGCGTGGCCTCCCCCGTGCTGTTCATGCGGTAGTCTCAGGAAATCTGATGGTTTTCTGAGGGGTTTCCCCTTTTGCTTGGTCTTTCGTTCTCTCTTTCCTGATGCCATGTAAGATGTGCCTTTCACCTTCTGTCGTGATTGTGAGGCCTCCCCAGCCACGTGGAACTGTGAGTTCATTAAACCTCTTTTTCTTTATAAATTATGCAGTCTTAGGTATGTCTGGATCAGCAGCATGAACATGGACTAATACAGATGCAAACCCATGTTTGTCTGAGCCTGCTTGCTCCTGTCAACCAGTCTGGGACAGCCCCAGGTGCAGGCCCTCAACAGGTGTTTTCCAAGGCTCCTTCACTGATGACCACCATAGAAAGAGTCCTTTGTCATCTCCCTTGGGATGCACTTGGCTTTGGGGTCCCTCTGAGCCCTTGGACCACCTCCAGACACAGCTGAGCATTTCTTCACTGCAGAGCTAGGAGGCCAACCCCAAACTGCAAAGCTTGGTCCCTCCCTGAGCCATGTCTCCCCTCTCAGTCCCTCACTCCCCCCTCTCACAGAACATACCACTCTTCAAAATAATCCTTTCTCCTTGTTACCATCCCTCCAAGGTTATCTACTCAAGTATGTGCCGAGTAAATGAAGTTGTTTGGCTTATGGATACAAATAGATACTGCTTTTTTGACTTGCAAAATGAATTCCACCGTGACTGGCTCAAACCTAAGTATGCTAATGCTCAATGAACCAGTTGTCTATTTATTTCTGTTTATGCCTGCAGACCCATTAGCAACTTTTTCTTGTTTTCTTTTAGAATATTAAACGGTTCCAACATATTCTAAAAATTAGCTGATTAGCTTGTTAGGGCACATTTTAACTGCTAGCTCCGCTGAACCAAAGGAGAAAATGAAGGTAATTTTGTTTGCAAGGAATGTATGATTCGGAGCTGACTGTTGAAAGATGTGCCACGTCAACGTAATGAGGGAGCGTAATATCTTAGTTTGCATCAATATGGAAATAACCGTGCGCTTTGACAGACCTGATGCTGAAGGCATCACCAGCCTGCTCATTATGCATTCCAGCACTGATTATGAAAAATAGTGTGTTTTCCTTTAAAGAGGAATCCGCATTATCAATCAAACCACACCAATTATTTCAGAAAGGGATCACAGTGAAAGAGACACGCGGGCTTTTCAGCTAGAACAGTGCCGGATAGGCAGGCAGATCTTAGGGGGTGTGATATTTTTATTTCGTGACAGTTGTTAGTATTAATTAGGAACACTAACGAAGTATTTTGTGCGGTGGCACCCAGACAACCTGCTTTCCCTGCTATTGTCTGGATCTTTATTATTTTGTTTTAATGAGCCCTGTCTTCAATAATATCAGTGCACTTCTAATGATACCTCTCATGCAGCCTGATGATTCCAATGTTCTTCTCACAAGGTTGTCATATCAGGAAAACATGGAAAGGAAGGGAGGTGAAAAGAGACAATAGCAAAACCGTAGGCTGTGACGGGAAAAAAATGAAACAGAGGTATGAAAACAAAACGATGCTCATTGCAACATTAAGTGTTTCTTTTCATTTTGTGTGTATGTGTGTGTGTGTCGGCGGGGGTGAGTGGGTGTGCAGTCTATCTGTGTGCGGCATGTTGGATTGAAGATTACACACTTATTATTTTTATTCTGACCTTGCAGATGGGTGAGAAGAGAAGTCCAGGAGCCAGGATGACGGCTCAGTGATGGCTCCCTTTGCATTGCTGTTCCCCTCCACCGTCCCGCTGACTGTGAACTCCGTCGGAGGTGACAGGTCTTGTCTATCTTTAGGGGCATCCCTGGTGGGTTATCCTCAGGACCTGATGCACACTTGGCATTCAGAAACTGTTTGCTGAATGACTGAAAGAAAGAGCGTTCTCCTCTTAGTTTGAAACCTATAGCTAGGCGTACTTGGAGAGCATACGACGGCATGCATTTTCTTGAACAAAATGCAATAAAAAACTAATAGGAGGTATGGGGGACATTGAATAAGTGTGCAGGAATTGGAATGGCCTGGACACACTCACCTGGTGGCCTCAGCCATGTTGCATCATTTTTCCAAACCTCCATTTCCTGTAGAATGAGCGGAGGTGTGAATTAGTGAGACATACCAAAGGTATCTGGCGCGTGGATGGCATTCCTCCCTGGCAGGTCATTGCTCAGTAAATATTTGTTGAATGAATGAACTGGGGAAAGAATGGAAAGAAGATCTTGGTGATCTTCCCCTTGAATTCCCATAATTGTTAGGGTCGTGTTGTTGCGGGAACTGCTGGGCAGTCTTGGTGGCAGGGGTGGGGAGGGGGTGCATCCCCCAAATTGCTCCAGGATGGGTCCCAGAGAAAGCTCAGTCTGAGCACCCTCTCTGCACCCAAACCCTAGTACCTCCCCATCCTGGGGCTTCCCTGCCTGTTGCTCTCCCTTCTAGCCACACTGAGCCCTATCGTGGCATTGAGTGGGCTTCTAGCCGTGAGTCAGGTGGCAGCACCCCTCAAACATAGCCTTGCTTCCACCCTGAATAGGTCATGGAGTTGGGATTCCCTACTCCCAGGATGCAGCTGCTGGGACACAGGCCGGGGCAGCACTGGAAGCTCTAGCGGGTGAATCAGGGGTCTGCATCCCAGCCACACTGGGGAAAAAGGCAAGGCCTTATTTGGCGAGAGTTGGTGCTGAGAGCTTGAACCCTGATGGCCTTACACAAGGCCTTCTGCAGGCCCCTGGGCCATAGCCCAATTTCCTATATTTGTTCCTGCTTTCACAGATGCCTTTGTTCATACAACTGCACAGAATGCAGCAAGTAAGGCTTGAGTTCTGCCCTCCAGGGACTTGCAGTCTAGCGGGAGAAATAAGACAAACTCTACAATCTAAGTTAGAAATGATCTGGCCGGGCGCAGTGGCTCATACCTGGAATCCCAGCACTTTGGGAGGCTGAGGTGGGCAGATCACCCGAGATCAGGAGTTTGAGACCAGTGTGGCCAACATGGTAAAACCCTGTCTCCACTAAAAATACAAAAATTAGCCAGGCATGGTGGCGTGTGCCTGTAATCCTAGCTACTCGGGAGGCCGAGGCAGGAGAATCGCTTGAACCCAGGAGGCAGAGGTTGCAGTGAGCCGAGATAGTGCACCACTGCACTCCAGCCTGGGCGACAAGAGCAAAACTTCGTCTACAAAAAAAATAAAAGTTAGAAATGATCAGTGCACTACACAGCACTGCTCCAGTGCCACATGGGTTCTGATGGGTTCTGAACATGGCGGGATCACAGGCCGCTGGGGGAAATCTGAGAGGGCTTCTTGGAAGAAGTGGCATTTTATTTATTTGACAACAGCATTTCCCGAGCACACCTCTTGGAGCTCCCTACTTGCTGCAAAACTGGGGCTACCAGGTCTCTGCTCTTATGGAGCTTATGAAATAGCAGAGGTGAGGTTCAGAGGCAGACAATGAGCGAGCCGACAAGTAGACAAGTACCTGAAAGGGACACTTTGCAGAGAGCAATAAGTGCAGGGAAGGAAAGTGTCCTGGGCTTTGACAAATGTGTAGAGCCCAGTCCCTGGAGAAGAGGAGGCCGGGGCACCCCCGGCAGAGTGTAACAAAGGAACAGGCAGGAAGGGGTGCAGGGGAGGGAAAGAGAGAGAATCCTCGGAGGGGGAGTATGGTTGGAGTGAGCTTGGATTACAGGCTAAGGAATCACCTGGTGAGCAGCAGGGAGCCAGAGCAGGTTATGGAGCAGGGGGGTGGCACGATGAGAACCAGCTGTGCCTCAGGAAGCACAGCTGAGCAGCAGTTGTAGGGTGAGGCTGGAGGTGGAGAGGCACCACAGGAGGGTCCTGTGATGAGGGGGTGACCACTTGGAGTGTGTGGGGTCATCTGAATGGGAAGGGCAGGGGTCTTCCAGAGGGGTAAGGACCAGACAAATGAGGCAGTGTCTGGGAGGTGAGAAGGGGATCAGGGTACAGGTGCAGAAACAGAGTGGGGAGATGCAGACAGCTAAGGATGGAGCATTTTAGCAACAGGACTGTGGCCGCCCTTCAGCAGCGTCTTTCCCATTCTGATCTTACCCAGGCTCCGGTACCCCAGGATGGACAGGCCAGGAATGGGAGGCAGGCCCTGAGGCATGGTTTCCCAGCACCTGCCCCTCTCCACGCCACATCTGCACTGTGCCTGGAGTGAGTGGGTTTTTGATAGGGTTGCCAGATTCAGCAAATAAAATGGTTTCCCAGCACCTGCCCTTCCGCGCCACATCTGCACTGTGCCTGGAGTGAGCGGGTTTTTGGTAGGGTTGCCAGATTCAGCAAATAAAATGGTTTCCCAGCACCTGCCTCCCTCCACGCCACATCTGCACTGTGCCTGGAGTGAGTGGGTTTTTGGTAGGGTTGCCAGATTCAGCAAATAAAGATACAGAATGCCCAGTAAAATTTGAGCTTCAGAAGAACAATAAAAGATTTTATAGTATAAGTATGACCCATGCAATATTTGGGATATACTTAGACTAAAAAGTTATTCATTGTTTATCTGAAATTAAAATATCTGAAATTTAAATTTAACTGGAGGTCCTGTATTTCATATTGTAACTCTACTTTTTTTTTTATTTTTTGAGACAGGGTCTCACTCTCTTGCTCAGACTGGAGTGCAGTGGCAGGATCTCCGCTCCCTGCAACCTCTGCCCCCAGGCCCAAGTGATTCTCCTTCCTCAGCCTCCTGAGTAGCTGGGATTACAGGCACGTGCCACTACCACCTGGCTAATTTTTATATTTTTAGTGGAGACAGGGTTTCACCATGTTGGCCAGGCTGGACTTGAACTCCTGACCTCAAATGATCCACCTGCCTCGGCCTCCCAAAAAGCTGGGATAACAGGCTTGAGCCACCACGCCCGGCCTGTAACTCTACTCTTTGGTACAGCCTATGTGCCAGCCGTGTCCTAAGAAATAATATTTCTGTCCATGTGTGCATGTGTGTGTATATGGGAGAGAGGACTAATCTGTGTTCGTTTTTGGAATAGATACAACAAAAAAACCAGAATGAGTCAGCTTTGAAGCCATCTTGTCAAATCAACACTGAGCTGCTTTCCTCATGTTAAGCCCAGCTGTCCTGGGGGACCTCACGCTTCGGACGGTGCATCTGCTTAGAGGATGTTGACTGTGGATCCCTCGTTGACATCTCCTTCTTTCCATGAGCAGTGGCAGCCCCGCCTCAGGGTGGAGTCTGATGAGATCTCAGGATACTGCTGAGTTCTAATTTCCAAACGGCAAGAGCCTCAAACGGGGATGGACGTCTGGCTTCCGCACGCCTGCCGTGGAAATATGAAATGCTGGCGATGGTATAGGAGTTCAGGCCAAGTCTCTTGTGTCATGCTGTCTGTAATTTGTAGGCAAGGGAAGCAGGATCCCACTAGGCTGTCAGCTGTGTGTCAAGACATCTGGCAGAGCCGGCCCTGGGGGGACATTGACACCTCCTTGGCTCCTGCCTGGGTTCATCCTGCCACTGAGATGCTATGGGCAAAACAGCTTCTTGAGGCTTCCAGGCAGACCTCCCCTGGCCTGCTGCCACTACCGAGAAGAATAAAAAGGTGAACTTCACGACGGATCCCTTTGGTCTGGGGTGCTGTGTGGAGTATGAAGCCCTTGGCAGTGGGTGCTGAGGGTGGGCATCTCCTGGCCCTTGAGGACTCAGCACCGAAGTTCTGGGGAGGTGGGTGATAGCTTCATGGGCACCACTCCCTGGAGGCCTTCCTGCTGCAGAAATAAGGCATATCAAGACCTGCTCTAGAAAGCACCATACTGCTGTCAGATAACCAGATCGACCTTTACCTCCTACCCTAAATTCTGCCGCCATCTCACCCCAAAACTTGCCTGGAGTCATTTGTGGGGAGCACAGGGTGGGATCGGAGCGGATCAGCAAGTGCTGAGTTGACTGGGAACCCCATTAATCTGTGATGTAAGTTCCTCAGTGGGGGCGTTTCTTTTTTCACTGATACATAATATTTGCACATATTTATGGGGTGCATGTATTATTTTTGCATGCATGAATGTGGAATGACAAGTCAGGGTATTTAGGGTATCCATCACCTCAAGTATTTATCATTTCTATACGTTGGGAACATTTCAAGTTCTCTCTTCTGTCTATTTTGAAATAGGTAACCCTGGTATGCTATTGAACACTAGAACTGATTCCTTCTATCTAACTGTATTTTTGTATCTATTACCCAACGTTTTTTCATCCTCTCCCCACTTCTCAGCCCCTGGCAACCACTATTCTACTCTCTACCTTCATACGATCCATGTTTTTTTTTTTTTTCTTTTTCCTTTTATTTCCCCTCACACATATAATTGAGAATGTGCAGTATTTGTCTTTATGTACCTGGCTTAGTTCACTTAACATAATGGCCTCCAGCTCCATCCATAGTTGCTACAAATGACAAGATTTCATTATTTTCAAGGCAAATAGTATTCCGTTCTGTACCTAGACCACATTGTCTTTATCCATCCATCCCTTCATGAACACTTAGGTTGATTCCATATTTTTGCTATGGTGAATTGTGCTGTATGGGAGCACAGGTATCCTTTAATATATTGTTTTTTTTTTTTTTTTCCATTTGAATAAATACCCAGTAGTAGGATTGCTGGGTTACATGGTAGTTCTATTTTTAGTTTTTTGAGACATCTCTATACTGTTTTCCATAGTGACTGTACTAATTGACGTTCTCTCTAACAGTGTATAAGAGTTCTCTTTTCTCTGCATCCTCACCAGCATCCCTGTTAGTTTTTGTCTTTTTAAATAGCCATTCTGGCTGGGGTGAGATGATATCTCAGTGTGGTATTGAGTTGCATTTCCCTGATGATTAGTGGTGATGGGCATTTTTTCATATAGCTGTCGGCCATTTGTATGTCTTCTTTTGAGAAATGCCTGTTCATGTCTTTTGCCCACTTTTTAATAGGGTCATTTGTATTTTTACTGTTGAGCTGTTTGAGTTCCTTGTGTATTCTGGGAATTATTCCCTGCCAGATGCAGCAAATGCTTTATCCCACTCACAGATGGTCTCTTCACTCTGTTGATGGTTTCCTTTCCTGTGTGGAAGCTTCTTACTTTACTATAGTCTTGTTTGTCTTTGTTTTCATTGCCTGTGCGTTTGAGATCTTAGCCATAAAATCTTTGTCTAGACTAAAGTCCTGAAGTGTTTTTCCTATGTTTTCTTCTAGTAGTTTTACAGTTTCAAGTCTTATGTTTAAACTATCTTGAATTGATTTTTGTATATGGCGAGATATAGTGGTCCAGTTTCATTCTTCTGCATATGGATATCCAATTTTGGGGTGGGGGTTTCTTTTAAAAGAAAGGTGGGGCTGGGCATGATGGCTCATGCTGGTAATCCTAGCACTTTGGGAGGCCAAGGTGGAAGGGTTGCTTGAAGCCAGGGGTTTGAGACCAGACTATCCACGTAGCGAGACTTTGTCTCTGTAAAAAATTTAAAAAATTATAATAGCTGGTCATGGTGATATGTGCCTGTAGTCCCAGATACTAGGGAGGCTGAAGCAGGAAGATCGCTTGAACCCAGGAGTTGGTGGCTGCAGTGAGCTATAATCATGGTACTGCACTCTAGCCTGGGTGACAGAAAGCAAGACCCTTTCTTTAAAAAGAGAGAGAGAGGCTGCACATGGTGGCTCACCCCTGTGAGTGAGTGGCTCCCAGCACTTTGGGAGGCTGAGGCGGGCAGGTCACCTGAGGTCAGAAGTTTGAGACCAACCTGGCCAACATGGTGAAACCCTGTCTCTACTAAAAGTACAAAAATTAGTCAGGAGTGATGGTGCATGCCTGTAATCCCAGCTACTCGGGAGGCTGAGGCAGGAGGATCGCTTGAGGTGGAGGGTGCAGTGAGCCGAGACAGTGCCATTGCACTCCAGCCTGGGTGACAGAGCGAGCCTCCGTCTCAAAAAATTAAAAAAATAAAATAAAATAAGTAAAAAGAGAAGAGAGAGAGAAAGGTGGGTTGGCATGGTGATTTCCTTCCTCAAAATTCAAAAGGGCAATGTACTCCGGCTGGCTCTGGATGACCAGGGATGATCTTAGTCCAGGGAATGAGGTGGGGCCGGAAGAAGGTAGATTTCAGAGCCAGCCAGACCTGGCTGCGAGTCCCCTGATTCTACTTCATGACTTGACAACTTTGGGGCAAGTGCTTGACCTCTGTGGGTCTCAGTTTCCACATCTCTAACAGTAATAGCACATGGAGGTAGGCATATAGTTCATTGCAGCCACTCAATTAATGCAGAATACCTGCTCTGTGCCAAGTGCTGCTTTAAGTGCTTTGCACGTATTAACTCAACTAATTCTTACAATAATCCTATGGCTGTGATTATACCCATTTTGCAGATGAGGAAACTAGAGCAGAAGTGTTAGTTCTCTTTCCCCTTGTGAATTACGATCTGGTAGCAGGCACTGACCACATATACTAATCCCTGTGGACGGGCGGGGGACGGCGGTGGGGGGCATGGTCAGTGCCATCAAAAGGCTATGAAAAGCACTGGGAGAAAGAGAGGTGGAATTCACTTAGATTAGAGATGGGTGGGAAGGCTTCTTGGTGGTGGTGGGTCTTCACAGGGCCTTGAAGGTCCAAAAGAATGTTACTGGGTGGAGAGTTGAAGAGGGTGTTTCAGACGGAGCATAAGCAATGGTTGGGGGCAGGAGGACGAGGGCGTGTGGGAGGGGCAGCTGTCCTGCTGAGCTGCAGCTGGGTGCAGGCTGTGTATGCGCGTTTGTGTGTGTGTTTGTGTATGCATGTATATATTTTTGTGTGTGCATGAGTATTTGTGTATGCGCATGTATATATACATGTGCAAGTGTTTGTGTGTGCATGTGTGTTTATACATATGTGTATATATGTGTATGTTTATATGTGTGTGTGTGTGTGTTGTTGTGGGGGATGGAAGAGGTTGAAAGTGGAACCAAGTCCTTTGAGTTTTATTCTGTGGAAAGTGGTATATCTCCCTGGTGCAGGCTCTGAACCTAACCTGCTTTTTAAGTGTTCGTTATTGGATCTGTCCATCTTGTTAATAAGATGTTTTGATGCCAGCAAAAGCGTGCCCTTTCCGATCACGATGGACCGCTGAACTTGACATTTAATGGAAAACAGAGCTCAGGCCTGAGAGATGGTGAGTGAGACGAGCACATGTTCTCACAGCGGCTGTCCTGTGGCCGTGCGGACAGGGCTGGCCTGCTTCAGGAACCGTGTCAGGGCTTGGCTGAGCCTGCCGGTAGAGACAGCCCCATTGCTGCACACCAGCGTGGGGCCATGCTAGGGAGATTCTGGCATCTCCCATAGTTTGCTGACATGTCCCCCCTGCTGGGAAGTGTAAGGGACGTGTGTAGAAGTGGCTGTAACAGAATATGAAACATGCCTTGTGTCCTGAAGGGTGCCTGTGAAGTGCTGTCGGGGAGGGATGTCACGTCCCTCTGGGGTGTGAGGGAAAGACTCTATGGAGCAGGTGGCCCCAGAGCTGCCTCTTAGGGTTGGGCAACCATTCTAGAAGGTGGAAGCAGATTGAGCAAAATCCATTGGCCAAATGGGGTGGCCGTCAGCCAGTGGAGCGCATAGCCCCCATGAGACAAGTGTCCAAAGGGGAGAAGGGAGGGGGTTGGTAAAGTGGGGGAGCTGGGAGGCTCCTGGGGAAGGGGGCTTGTCTAGAGGAGGGGAATGCAGGTGTGATCCAGGAGAGAAGGCTTTTTATCACAGCCCCTCCGAGGTCAGGGTTTCTCAGCGGCCTCTGAGGACCCTGGGAGAAGGGAGGAGCAAGTAGGTGGGCCAGGGGGCTCAGGCTGCAAGCAACAGAAACTCACTGCAGACCTAAGCACAAGGGGAGTGATTGGAAAAGCATCTGGGTGCAGTGGGAAGCCTGGAGACCTGGCTTGGCAATAGGCAGAAATCATGGAAGCTTGTTGGGGGGAAGGGAGAGCACTGCAATGAAAGCAGACCTGTGTGAGTAGCCTCATGGCAGGAATGCTGGGATCTCCATCCATTCCTGGATGCCTGGCTCCCAGCTCAAGCTCTGCATTCAGTGAGGGGTCAGCCTAAGAGCCCTTGGCTTGGTGAAGGCACGGTCCTGCCTACAATCCCCCAGGTAAAGTAATTTCCCGCAGGGAGACTGGAATGCTTTTTGGAATGGGAATGGGAGCTGGGTGGCTTTAAAGCACCAGAGTCTGTTGTAAACAGCTACCTGGATTGATAGCCTGAAGCCCACACCCAAAAAACTGGGCTGGCAGGTGATGCAATCTCAGTTGTTTTGGGAATTCTGCCCTCTTCCTAGATTCCCCAATGGACATTTCTGTTTTTAAAACGTGGCTTTCTGTCTCTAAAACAGTCCTAATAACCCAAGAAAACTTTGCAGTGAATGTGCTGTTTGTCCCAGTCAGTGTCAGGATGATGAACACATGGATGTTGGACTTTGTGCTTCTCCATCTGACACCTGTCGCCTGTCAGGCTTCCTTTGTTCTGGTGCACCATAAACCACACTTCTTTCATTAATCTCAGTTCTACATGTGGCATGCAAAGTCCTTTCTCTGCTGCAGATCTACAGAATTCAGAGTAAGGAGCCAAAAAATCATTCTGTTAATTTGATTGACACAGACATCTACTGCGAGCCACTAAAACCGGAACCAGGGTGTGGCACAGATCTTAAGAGCTGGATCTTAAGCGTCTTACAGAATGACCCCCTGAGCTCAGCGGATGCCAAGTGTTTACTCCTGTGTAGATTGAATTTCTGCAAGGGAGATTCACTCTGGGTATGGAGACAGAAATGGGATCCCGGGTTGGAGTCTGCAGGGAAATACTGCAACCTGCATTGGGTCTGTGATTTTGGCAATATCTGATGTGGTGAGAAGAGTGACAGATGACCATTCTATAGCCTTCATTTGATTGTCAAGGGGGTCAGCATCTCTAAATGTGCCTTTTTTTCTCTTCTAAATGAATTCTTCACTTATGGTCCTATGTGATAAGTGACAAAATTATACACCAATGTTTTATGCAGAAAGTTGCTTTTTTTTTTTTTTGGTAACATTACAGTTACCCAGAATGCAGCCAGCAGGGACAGGTTTTCCTCCACCTTTAAGGGTGACCCTCAGAGTCCACATGCCCCCACTGGCTGTTGGTTTGGGGCTCTGGGCAAGGCTGCCAGGCACCCCCTACACTACAGGAAGCTTACATCCTGGCAGCACCAGGCCCATAACACTCAGGAGGGAACTGTTCCCAAGTCCTCTGAGGCAGGAGCAGAGACAGGACAAAGTTTCAGCGGGTTTTAACAAGAATCTTCCAGCATCAGCCACGATTCCACCAGGAATACATGTGCTTCGTGAGAACTGCAATAAAAGCTGGGAAAATATGACAAGTTATGATAGACAGAGCCGCACAAAAATGACAAGCCATGTGACAAGATGGTATTTTGGGGTTGGGGAGAGAGTTAGAAATAATTACAGCATTCCCACCCCTCTTGCCGCGCCACTGGGGGCTTGTGTGTGTAGATCGAAGAGAAGGGGGAATCGTTTGACTGTAATTTCAAGCCTTGTTCCTGTAATGGTTCCTTGTGGAATGCTGTTAAATAATAATAATTATTACAGAGCCCTGTGCTTTGAGCCACTCTTGTCAACGGCAGCTGCGTCCTGCAGGGCTTGCCACTTCCCTCTGAGACTGATTTGTGAGGCTGATCTAAGATGTTTGCAGCATATTTCTTCTTAAATTTTCTAACGATCATTTGGGTAGGAGTCACGAGATGAACGCAGATATCTTGAGTTTGGCATTGTAGGTCTAACATTTCATAGTCATGGAAAGGTAGGTGCGCATAGATTAATACACAACCCAGCCCCTAGTGGTGGCCTGTGGAAATGTTATTCACTCCTTCAACCCATCAACTTCACTCCATTCAAATGCTTATGATTTTACCATGAGTTAAACTCTGCTCTGTGCCAGGATGGAGTGGTGAATCGGACATATGTTCCCCCTCCCGCTCTGGAAGTTCCTGTAAAAGAAAACCATTGGGTGTAATACTGTGGAAGCCATGATAATAAAGACACGCACGCTGGGCTTAGGCGCAGGAGGGTGGAATGCCAAGTCAACCTGGAGTGACAGGGGTTTAAAGGAAGGGGACCCTGGAGGTGGGACCTGAAGGCTATGTAGGAGTTAGACGTGAAGTCTGTTCCAGGCAGGAGGGTTATATGAGTCACAACACGGAGGCACATAAGCAAATTTCATGTTTAGGGAGCGATTAGGGGGACAAGACGGCTGAAAGAAGGCAAGACCCTATTTTCAATTCTAAAACAATTGTTTTTCTGATTATAGCAATAATGTTTAAAGACAACTAGGGTAAAAATCTGGGTTGGCCTATATTTTCTCTTCATGCCTCTCCTCTCCCCTACCTCCTTCATTGGATGTACTTCTTTCCATTTATTTCTCTCTCCTTCCCTCTTTCTCCAGAAGCGGGATGAAGTTGAATGTATAGTTTATATCCTTGCATCACTAACTACATTATGAACATTTCCTATTTCCTATACATATTCTTTTCTCCCTCTCTTTCTCTCTCTCTCTTTTTTTTTTGACAGAGTCTCACTCTGTTGCCCAGGCTGGGGTACAGTGGTGTGATCTTGGCTAACTGCAACCTCCACCTTCCAGGCCCAAGCAATCTTCCTGCCTCAGCCTCCTGAGTAGCTGGGACTACAGGCTTGTGCCACCATGCCCAGCTAATTTTTGTATTTTTAGTAGAGACAGGGTTCTGCCATGTTGCCCAGGCTGGTCTTGAACTCCTGATCTCAAGTGATCCACCCTCCTCGGCCTCCCGAAGTGCCGGGATGATAGGCATGAGCCACCCCACCAAGCCCATATGTATTATTTTCAATGATTTTTAGTATTTTTATTTTATTTATGGATATGCCAAAATTTTCTGAACTATTTCTATATTGTTGTGCATTTCATTTGTTTTCAGTTTTTTGCCTTATAAATAACACTATGGTGAACACTAAAATAAAAACTTCTGCCTCCATTTCTGGTGATTTCCTTGAGATAAATCCCTAGAAGTCTAGAAGTGAAATTAAAGGGTGTGGATATTCCTAAGTTTCTTGATACGTGTTGTTAGTTGCTTTCTTTTTTAAAAATAGCTTATACTTAGAAAAAAGAGAAGCCCATCTCTTTAACTTCCAGGTAAAGATGGCAGATTGAACACACTAATTTTGTTCCTCTACCCCCTACTTCAGTAAGGAGATTTTTTTTGAAAGGCATAAACTTTCAAGAACATGAGAGGAGAACAGCAGCACAGTCTGGGATTCTGAGCAACAGATGGATGAGTGGTAACTGCTTTAGCAGATTTGGGAAGGCTGAATCCCCAGCTGGTGGTTGAGAAAATGGAAAATCAACTCCACGTACACAGCTGAATCCTCAAAACACGCAGGAGTGGGTGGCACCAGGTGAGTCTCGGGGACACTGAGAGTTGTTTCAGAAACAGTGAGGTCCCTAGTTCTGCTTCCTTGCTCTGTTGGCTGGGCCAGGGGTGGTTCCCCTCACCCCCTGCCTTGCATAGGTTTGCACATTATTCTCTGGAGAAGGTGAAGCTGGGCAACTCTGCACTGGGACACCAGGTACAGTAGAGGATGGGGTAAGGATTTGGGAACCCCGATGGGCTAAGGGAGCCTACGTAGAGTGGCTGCTGGTACCCCCAGTTCTCTCCCCCTAGACCCTTAGAAGGCTGATATCCAGGCTGGGCCTCCAGGCTGGGGACTTAAGAAATCTTCCTTATGGAGGTTGTCCTGCACAAGAGCAAAGACTGTGAAGAGGTGAATGCGCAGGTTTTTAGATGAACATACACAGGGAAGTTCATAGTAGTCATTCCCTACCCACATACTTGGAATTTTTAAACAGATTCTGAGTTCCTCACATTTAAACACAAGAAAATGACCAAGGATTGCCAGACATCTAAAGAAAGCATCTAACACGAAAGAAAGACACCAAAGCAAACTATGAGAGGACATTGAGCACTACCTACCAGACACTACACATTAAAGTCAATTTGAGAGGACTTATAGTTATAAATGTGAAAGGTATAATAATAAAACTCCTAGTAGGAAACATAGGAGAATATTGTCATGACATTGAGGTAGGCAAATATTTCTTAAACTGGAAAAAAAAAAAAAAAACACTACTTATACAATTAAAAATTAACTAAAATTCATTAAAATTTAGAATTTCTGTTTCTCAAAAGACACCATTTAGAGAAAGAAAAAATAAGCCACAGAGTGAAGCTAGATATTTTCAATTTATACATTAGACAAAGGGCTTCTATCCAGATTATACAAAGAACTCCTATAAATCAATACAAACTAGCCAATAAGAAAAGACTGCTTGAAGATGAAACATCTGCTAGAAATGACAGACCCAAAATAAGGATTGGAGGATAAAGTTGAGGAATCGCTCAAAAATTGAACAAAAAGACCAAGGGGTGGAAAACAAAATGATTGGGAAATTAGTGGACCAGTTCAGAAAGTAGGAAGAGAGAAAATAGAAAGGAGAAAATAATAAGTGAAATAATTCAAGAAAAACTTTCCACATGAAAAGCTACAGTTTCAGGTTGAAGAGGTTCACGAATTTACAATGAATCAAAATAGAGCCATATAATGAAATTTCAAGGCCATGAGGACAAACAAGCAATGTTATAAACTTTCAGAAAAGAAATAAAACATAACATAATACAAGAGAACTGTCACATCGAAGGATCAGGTGTCAGACTGGCTTTGGAAATCTCAGCCTGGAGGCAACCCTGGAAGCTAAAAGACAATGAACAATGTTTTCAAAATATGGAAGGAAAATTATTTTCTTTTTTTTTTTCTTGAGACGGAGTCTTGCTCTGCCACCAGGCTGGAGTGCAGTGGCACCATCTCAGCTCACTGCAACCTCCACCTCCTGGGTTCAAACGATTCCCCTGCCTCAGCCTTCCATGTAGCTTGGACTATAGGCACGTGTCAACACGCCTGGCTAATTGTTTGTATTTTAGTAAAGACAGGGTTTCACTATGTTGGCCAGGACGGTCTCGATCTCCTGACCTCATGATCCACCCACCATGACCTCCCAGAGTGCTGGGATTATAGGCTTGAGTCACCACGCCTGGTCTGGAAGGAAAATGATTTTCAATCTTGAATTCTACCCAGTCTATCAATCAAATCTGAGGGTAGAATAAACATTTCCAGACTTCAAAAAGTCTCAAAAACCCCACGTGCAGTGGCTAACACATGAAATCCCAGCACATTGGGAGGCAGAGACAGGTGGATCACTTGAGGCCAGGAGTTTGAGGCCAGCCTGGGCAACATGGCCAGAGATGGGCAACCCCATCTCTACTAAAAATACAAAAATTAGTTGGGCATGGTGGTGCATGCCTATAATTCCAGCTATTTGGGAGGCTGAGGCATGAGAATCTCTTGAGCCAGGGAGGTGGAGGTTTCAGTGAGCTGAGATCATACTACTGCACTCCAACCTGGGTGACAGAGGGAAACTCTCTCTCAAAAAAAAAAAAAAAAGAAAGAAAATCTCAAAAAATTTATATCCCCTGTCCTCACTTCTCAGGAAGCTTCTGTAGTTTATATTTTACCAGAATAACAAAGTAAACACAGAGAAAGGTATGGGTAACAAGAAGCTGGAGAAGCAACAGAGAGCTACAAACTGATGATTGTCACCAAAAGTATAATGCTGGTAAAATCTGGAAAGTCAAAATTACCAAAGAAGCTAATAAGCAGGAATGAGGAATTGCTGCAAAACAAAAACAGACCATTTTCTTTTTCTTGTAATTGCATCCCTACAAGGCTTGCGAGCCAAATTCCCACTGCTCTGGTGGCTGCACTCTGTGTATGGAGATAGAAATGGGATCCCAGTTTGGAGTCTGCGGGGAAATACTGCAACCTGCATTGGGTCTGTGATTTTGGCAATATCTGATGTGGTGAGAAGAGTGACAGATGACCATTCTATAGCCTTCATTTGATTGTCAAGGGGGTCAGCATCTCTAAATGTGCTTTTTTTCTTTCTCTTCTAAATGAATTCTTCACTTATGGTCCTACGTGATAAGTGACAAAGTAATACACCAATGTTTTATGTAGAAAATTGCTTTGTTTTTTGAGACAGAGTCTCACTCTGTTGGCCAGCCTGGATTACAGTGTCACAGTCACCACTCACTGCAGCCTTGAGTTCCTGGGCTCAAGTGATTTTCCCACCCCAGCCTCCCAAAGTCCTGAAATTATAGGTGTGAGCCACCACTCCCAGCAACATTATAGGTCCAGCGGGGGAAATAGTTGTGCTATGTCCCATCCACCGGAAGGGATATTATGCACTTGTTAAAAATAGGTTTACTGCGAGTTTGTATCAAGATTTTAAAAATGCTTACAGTATGTTGGTGAATAAAAACACGACAAGGCACAGTGCTGCATTACTGTGTGACAGCAATCACATGAAAGAAGTAATCTATATAGAGGACGAGCAACTTCTTCGAAGAAGCAGTGAGCATCCACCAGCTGTTGTGAGGTGGACTATAGATGAGCTCCCTGCCCCCATTCTTTCTGCTTCCCCAATTTTTTAAAATGAGAAAATGACTCCTTTTATGATGGAGAGCAATATTAGCAGTAAGAAATGAGTGTATGCTAATTATCCCGCATTCCGTAAAACTGCTTGGACTGCTGACAAGCTTCCCCAGAGCTGCCTCGATTCCCCGGCCCAGTTCTGCCTTCGGATACCAGTTGTGCAGACATATTTGGGAGCAGACGTTGGTTCCTTCCTTTGCTTCTCTTCCCTACTCAGACACCAAACAATCAGCATTGTGTGGAGCACATTATTGTTCTTAATGAGGCAACAGGCCCTATGTGATGGGACTCCGAGCACTGGGAGTGTTTTTTTCTTTTTAGATCTAAAAAAAATACTCTGGAGAAGTGTAGCAAGTGAATCGGGTGGTGGGAACTGGGCAGCCTGAAGATTCTTGCATCCCATAAAAAAGAACCAAACCTCAAACTGAAACTTGCTTATGTGTTTGTTTAAAAACCAGACCAGGTTAGTGTGCCAGGCGCACGGATTCTCTCTCCGCTGGTAGGACTGTGAATTCGCACAGCCTTTCTAGAGGACAATCTGGCAACGCTCAAGAAAAGCCTTATGGTTCTGTACATCCTTTGAGGGAGCAATTCTACAAATAGGGATTTGTTCTAAGGATATAATTCTGGATGTTTGTAAAAATAGAGTTGTAAAGTCCATCACAGCAGAGCTTATAATAATGAACAGTCGGAAACAATAGTAAGAGGTTGGTTCCATAAATTATGATACATCTATGTAATGGCATATTATATTTTGGAGAAGAGGCAATAAAAAGGAAGCTAGTCAAAATATATTGTTGTATGAAGAAAGCTGGCTACCAAGTGGAACATAATAGCATGAACCATTCTGTGTTGAAAGTATGTGCTTGCTAATTAAAAATGATGGAAAATTATACACATTTATTCCCCAAACATTGACCGAGGATGTACAATTTGCCAGACCCCTGACGTGGCTGGTGCCAAGATAAAGAACACATCGCCCACCCTCGGGGGGGTCAGGGTGGGTTGGTTTCATCACACAAGCAAAGAAGGGTGGTTGGCAGCTTTGGTGTGGCCTGGCAAAGGGGCCCCCTACATAGGCTTTTGAGGGACAATGGGGGAGCCTTAGTTGGGAGGGTTTCTGGGAACAGAGGAAGGGAAACAACTTTTTTAAGGTTTTTTATTTCCATAGGTTTTTGGGGAACAGGTGGTATTTGGTTACATGAGTAAGTTCTTTACTCATGGTGATTTTGGTGTGCCCATGTCCCGAGCAGCATACACTGAACCCAACTTATAGTCTTTTATCCCTCACCCCATTCTCATCCATTCCCCTGAGTCCCCAAAGTCCATTGTGTCATTCTTATGCCTTTGCATCCTCATAGCTCCCACTTATGAGTGAGAACATACAATGTTTGGTTTTCAATTCCTGAGTTACTTCACTTAGAAAAATAATCTAGAGGAAGCAAATTCTAGAGAAGTGGACGCAGTGAGGAGCTTTACCTAATGTTGAGGAAAGGGAAAAGGCTTTGTTCTGGAACATGAACCCCAGACCCCCAGACTTCCTGGGGCGGGGGGTGGCAGGCCCTCTGGGTAGTGGGGGATGTGGTGTACCTGAGGAGACCAGATAAAGCCCTGAGCACAGAAACAGAGGAGCTGCCCTCTTTCCTGGGCCCACAAGATGTGCTATGGAGGCCAACTTGGTCTGATGTTCTAGATAACACTAGGCCTCTAGGGCCCTTGAAGAATCTAGGAAGGCGGCAGAAACTCCCCAAACAACTGAGATTGCATCATCTGCCAGCCCACTGCATGAAGGTCTCTGTCAAGGTTAAATTTCACACACAGAGATAAAAGATTGTGACATTTCTCAAGATTTTGTTGCTGTAGATTAAAATTCTACCACTTACACTTGGTTTTCAGATGTCTTTCTTGATCTAAGGAAGTAATTCAAATAGAGACCTGGGTCAAAATGCATTGGTGTTTAAAATGTTAGTAGCTTTGCAAGATTCGTGTCCAAAGAGGGAACAGTTCACACTTCCAGCAGCTTTCCTGTTCGCCAACCGGCACTGTGTGTTATTAACATTTTTGTTTCTTTGACTCTGTGCTGGGTTAAACACTCATTATTTTAACGTGCATTTCCCTGGCTACTGACGAGCTCAAGCATCTTTTCATGTATTTATTGTTCATGTGCACCTTTTTCCTGTGGCTTTTTTGCTTGTTATAATTGCAGGTGATTTGCCTTTGCGTTCCTGGGACGCCTTTCTCAATCATTCCATTTGGAAGTAGGTGTTTGGTACTTTGGTGCCTGTAATTAGCTAGGACCCCCCTTGCAAACTGATTTTGTTTGGCTTTGTATTATGGGAAGTTCATGAGTACGTTCACTCCCTGCTTCCTTCCCTAAATATGGGAAGGTGCTGTGTCATGAGGAGGTGCTTATCTGCATCTTCCACCAGACTGAACTTCACGACAGCTGGGATCAGGACCCCTTTGACTTTTGCTTATCTTTCCACTGTTTACCCAAGTACTTTGAATTGAGGTCTCTCCCCCACACCTTATTTATTAATCCTAAGTTTTTGGTTTGTTTGTTTGTTTGTTTTTTATACTTTACAGTGGAGAAATTTGGCAGAGAGAACCTTAACCAAGTGGCCCGAGCTAAAGTCACCAATAGGCAGATGCGCTGATGTAACTGAGGACCCGGCGTCACTTGGGTTGCTATGGTTCTGCCCAAAATGCATGGCCTGAATCCAAAGACTAATCCAACAAACTCCAATTGAGGAATATGCTACAAAGCAACTGGCCTGTGCTCTTCAAAGCTGCCAGCATCAGGAAAGGCAGACAAGCTTCAGCTCTGGTCGCTGTAAGACAGAAACTAGAGCCATGACAGATGATGCAATATGTCCTTGCCGGGTGGATCCAGAGTCAGAAAAATGTTGCTTTACAGGACGTTCCTGGGACAACTGGGAGTTTGCATAATGACTCCATGAGAATAGTATGGTGTCAAGGTTAAATTTCCTGAATTTGATCATTATACTGTGGTTACATAAGAGACTGTCTTTGTTCTTATGAAATTAATGCTGAAGTATTTAGGGGTGATAGGTCATGATTCTGCAACTTATTCTCAATTAGTTCAGCCAAAAAAAAAAAAAAATCCATTATACACACATGCAAAAGACAGAGAGAGCTGGTGAGAGCGGGGAGAGGAAGCAAAAGTGGTTAAATGTTAACAATTGATGAATGTAAGTGAAAGGTAGGTGAGTGATTATCACACTTTTTAAAAAGTAAGTTTGGCACTTTCTAAAACAAAACGTCATTTCTTGTGTTTGGCAAGAGGATCAAGAGCTCTCAAGTCATATTGAAATCGAGCGCCTTTTCTGGAGTGGCCCAGGTTGGAGGACAAAATTTAGCACCTGCCAGAGTGCTGCATCCATGATATTAATGGTGGCTTATAGCAACTTCTCTTTGTGTCAACTTTCATGAGTTTTGTAGATAAAGAGGGTTGAGAACGCATTCTGGCACTTCTTTAGTATCATCTCATACACTCTCAATCCAGTATCAACTTATCCCAAACCAAATTCAACCACAAATGCTGTTGCTGCTGCTTAAAGAGGAGTAAACACTTGACCATGCTCTGGGAAATCCGCTGAGCTCAGGGAGTCATTCTGTAAGACACTTAAGACCCGACTCTTAAGATCTGTGCCACCCCCTGGTTCTGGTTTTAGTGGCTCACGGTAGATGTCTATGTCAATCAAATTAGCTGAATAATTGTTTGGCTCTTTACTCTGAGTTCCGTAGATCTGCAGCAAAGAAAGGCCTTTGTATCCCATATGTAGAAATGAGATTAATGAAAGAAGTGTGGTTTATGGTGCACCAGAACAAAGGAAGCCTGACAGGCGACTGGTGTCAGATGGAGAAGCACAAAGTCCAACATCCATGTGTCCATCATCCTGACACTGACTGGGACAAACAGCACATTCACTGTAAAGTCTTCTTGGGTTATTAGGACTGTTTTAAAAACAGAAAGACCATATCTACATTAGCACTTTAACGACACTTTAGCAGAAAACAGAATTCATTTAAGATGGTTTTGCGTTCTGGTCAGGATGGTTGCAGATACTGGGCTGGGGAAGAGGGCAGGCAGCAATGGAGCCAATCGTTGGGGACAAGACTGCTCACGGAGCATTGAGAAGGAAGCCTCTGGGAAGTGGATTCGGAACCAGACAAGGAAAGGACCTGAGGTAACAGTGAGAGCCATGGAAGGTTGTAGGGAGGGACCATTCTCCTGGAGCTGGAAAACCGGCCAGCCCTGGTACCCAGGGCTCCACTGCTGCAAATCCCTGCACTGAGCTCAGCTCAGTGGGCGTTCTAGGTCCCACAGTGCAGAGGACGAAATGTGGAGAATTTTTACAGGGAAAACAAGGATGAACAGTAAGGAAGGGCTGGAAATGGGAGCTTGGATAAATGGTGCTGGACATGGAATTCCTTGGTCTGGAGAAGAGCTGAGTGGGAGGTTTTGTCAAATAAATTAAGTCTATAGCCAAGACTATTTTAGATGTGGGGGAAGGAAGGCAAACACTTCAGGGTCCCTGCCCCTAAGGGAAGACAGACGGGGACATAAACGAAGTTCTCCTGCAGTCAAGGGCAGACCTGATTGGTGGCCCCAACTGTAGGTTTCACAGTCTAGTGTGATCAGAACACACAATGTTGGGCACTGACATAGAGTTGCTAACTTTTATTTATTCGAATCGAGAAGACATTTAAAAACTCAAACTCACCTGCTATCACCATTATTTTAAAAAACAGGGACTTTCCGCCACCAGGAAAGCTGGAAGCCCTGATTTTCAGAACAGAGGACAGTGCTGAATATGTTTAGTTCAGTGGGAGTGCACTCCCTTATTTTCTTTTTTTGTTCAAACCAATGCAAACTTCCTCTGGTGTGGCAGACACTCTAGCAGCGTGGCCACCTCAGCTCAGAGCCCTGGAGCCCACAGCTTCAATGGGGTAATTAACCTGAGGGCTGCAGGATGCTCGCCTGTTAGCTGCGCTGTTGCCCTCTGGAGAGCCCTGGCCTTCTAATTAATGGAACAGGGATGGCTTTACTGTGCGCTAACAAAGGGACTTTAGGTGATTGGAGGCAGGTGACTTCTGGACTTAATGCAGTGATTTGATTTGATTTGTGACCTTTACTCCCCATTTGAAGCAGAAGAATGGATGCCTATAATTGTGTACTGTGTTATTTCTTCTTCTGTATTTAACCTTCAATATTACTTCCAGGCGAATGCCTGCTCCTCCCGGGGCCCCAGGAGAGGGCTACCTTGTTTACTCATTTCATCTTCAACCCCCCTCTCCCTTCCCAAGCTGACATTTTCAGCTAAACTGGAAAAAGGGGAAAAAGTGTAGGTAAATTGTTAAGATGCTCTGTTTCTTGATTCTGAGCTGAAGAACTTCCTTCTGGATTCAGAAGAAGCAGAGCTACCTGACTGGAGTTATTTCACAATTCTGGCCCATTTAATTTAGGGAAATATTAGGGGCACATTGGTGTTAAGCCCCCATCCCCACTGCACGCTTCTCCCACCGTGGTGGTGCAGCCAGGCTATGGAGGAGCTGACTCAGATCTAGGGTGGGCAAGGCGGGGCTGAGGTCAGTGTTCTGCTTGCCAATGGCGGGGCCCAATACTGGCTGCTGAGATTTGAGGTTTTCTCTGGCAGCTTCTGAGAATGTTCACCTTACTCTTAAGAGAGCCAGGATTTCTTTCTCCCTCTGAATGTGCAAGATGCAGCCTGTTGCTCTGAATGCTGTAGTCAGTGGTCTTATAACCAGGAGTGAACCAGTTGTAGGACAGAGCTAATGATGAAGATGGTAGAAACAGAGAGACAGGCAGGCTCTGGACTTGGAGACTTTGGTGACATCATTGGGCTGCCTGGGCAACCATCCCTGACACCCCGTCCACCTGGAGTTTGGTGCCCTGTGAGTCAACGGCTTCCTTCTGCTGAAGCCAGTTCATGCTGGGGTTTTGCTTCTTGTAGCCACAGCCTCCTAACTGATACCACGTCCAGTTTTACTTCTTTCCCCCTTGTTTAACTTGAATAGGCATGCTTTCTTCTGCTTCTCATGAATTCCTCCACCACCTCTATCCCACTCTTCTGGGGACTTGTGAATGTGTATGGGTGTGTTCATGCGCACACACAGAACTGTTGAAATAAACTGGTTAATGAATTGTCCTTTCTCCTTCCTGAGCCTCCCAATGTCTTCCTGCGTCCTACTCAGGTTGTCTGAACTCCACATCCTCCCAGATCGAGTTGAAATGTTACCTTCCTGAAGAGCCTTCCTGATTCCTAAGGGGATTGCTCACCTCTCATTTATGCCTCCACTGTGCATTGATTAGGGACAGGGGAGCAGCCAGGAGGCTTCTAAGGGGTCAGTATTAGGATATGGTTTTAGCTGTGTATGACAAAGACCTAATACCATTGCTTAACTGAGGTATCTATCACTTATGTGAAAGTCTGAGCAGCAATGTGGGTTTGCACCACAAAGCCATCAGAGCACAAGCTCCTTCTCTCTTGTGGCTCCACAGTCCCTAATGTATTGCTCTTTCGTGCATGGTGCAACATGGCTGGCCACCATGTAGGGGAGGGAGCATGGGGGGAAAGGTAGGACACATCCCTTCCCTTTAAAGACACAACGTTACTTCTACTCTCATCCCATTGGCTAGAAGTTAATAAAATAGCCTCAGCTAGCTGCAAAGGAGTCTGGGAAATATAGTCTTGATATTCAGTCATTGTGTTTCCAGCAGGAGTTTGATTACAGTGGAAGGAGGAGGGATTAGATATAGGGGGGCCACTCAGTCTCTGTAAACATCAATGGTATCAATCACAGATGCTTAAGGCAGGCTTCCACATATGACGCCTTACCCAATGGGTAAAATGTAACTTAGTTCCATTCCCACCAAAGGAGAAAGCCAGTGGAGTAGAAAATTCCCTGCTGGTGCCAGCCCAGTGAGTGATGCTGCACCAGGCACAGGCAAGGTACAGAGCAACTTCAGGCCATACCTTCTAGCCTGGGACCCCTTGGCAACAGCTACCTGGACCTGGCATCTCAGGACACCAAAGTCTGAAACGAAAAGAGTGCATGGCCTGGTGCTATTTACTGTGCATGAGGAATTTCTTTCATTATCTACATTTTATATAATCTAATATGACTCCACTCCCCACACGACACTTGACTGGTTTGGTGAATCACAGAACACAGCAGAAATGAAAATATGCACTACAGCAGCATGAGAAATGTCCTGTTGGCAGCAAAACCTGAACAAGAACTTTCAGCTGCATTTTGAATGAGTCTTTGTCACCATACCCACACAGAACACCACTCTCCTTAGCGCAGATGAGGGGCTGATGCTCTCCAGTTTGGGGTGTCAAAAATTTGCTGAAGGGAAGACAGTGCCAAATAAGCTGTAATATTCTGCTCAGTACATGCAATAAGTTGCTTATTTCAACCAAAAAGAAAAACTATACTATTCTTATGAATTAAAAAAAAAAGAATTTCTTCCACCCCTCTGACTGTTAAACAAATATTTAAAAAGTGTTGTTTTGAAGGAGAGTGACCAATCACTAAGAGCCTGGTCCCAGGTCAACCACAGTCTTTACTGGGTCTCTTGCTAGACACAGGCGTTGTATTGTTTGTGAATAATTCCCTCTCGCCAGAGTGAACTCCAAGATCCTTGAAGTCAAGAATGTGCCTTCGGTCTCAATGCCCCCAAATACTGGGAGCTATATGTGAAGCCCTAAGAGTGCTTCCTTTGTGGTGACCTCTGATCTGTGGCTTTTCTTTGCCAGCTTCATCCTGTAGGTGAGATGAATGAGGCACCCACTGTTCTAACTGGCAGGACTGCAATTGTATTTCCCAGACTACACTGGTAGAAGGTGAGTATGAGGATCTGGATGAAGGTTCTGCGGTTAAGTCCGTGGGAGAATCTCTGCCTCCAACACTCATCATTTGGAAATTCACATTAATGGCACACATTTGAATCCCAGAGGCTCTGATAAGACCTGCTGTAAATAACTTGATTTAACTTTGTTCACTCCAGTGTGTCCCAAACTTACATAACCACACTTTTTTGGAGTTATATTTTATTTTCTTTAAAAAGTTATTCTTGTGACATATTTTGAGCACTCAGGAAAGGCTAGAGGCCGGCACGGTAAGTATTCTGGGGTTTATCACTTGCTGTGTTCCGTCTCAACATCTGGTCATATTATAACAGATTTTAAAAAATCAACCCCTTTTTTTACCTAACACTTAGTGAGGTCATAAAGAGCCTACAGTGGGAAATGCTGGCCTGCTAAGCGGGCTCCCTCATCAGGCTTGGTCCCATATGCAGGCTCCACACCACTGCTAATCAGCCCTCCTAAATTAGCATTCCCATGGCAATGCCCTCTTTCATCACAACACCTTCCCTGGCTCCCCACTGCTCCCAAGGAAAGTCTCCATCTCTCTTCCAGGGTCCTCATTTTCGAACCTTGACATGCGCTGTCTGAGCCTTGGGATGTTTCTAGTGGGGGCACGTGCTGTTGCTCAGAAGCCCACGGTTCATAGCACTGGCTCTGTCTCACCCAGGCCTTCTCTCTTGCCTCTAGTTAGAGTACGCCCTTTAAGGCCCTGCTCAAATGTCCCTTCACTCATGATCCTTTACTGGGCCACCTCAGCATCTGCCGTTCCAGAGGCTGATCTATATCATGCCTCTGTAGACACCTGTCGCTTCCAGGAGTTTTTAGTCACTCTTGTATTCAAGCTCTTTGAGGACAGGGACTCTGTTTCCTACAAGTGTGCATTCTGTAGCTCTTGGCACAGAGTGCAGCCTTCATAGACGGTGGTTGAGTATATGAATGAAGGAATGAAGGAATGAATGGATACAACATGCCCTGTCTTTGGATGATCTTGAGAGCTGGGATTGGAGAGTGTGGTGAAAGAAAAACCTGGAATGACCACAAAAGTAGTGTTTCATGAAGATTTGGCCCTGACAAGGAGTTTAGTCTAGGAAACTGAAGGAATGGTGGCCCTTGCAGTGAGACCACCAGCAGGCGTGAGCAGGGGCACAAGGCCAATTCTGGACTTGTTGGTGTGAAGTGACTCCCAGAAGTGAAGATGAGCACTGCCTCTACCAGTGAGGACCCAGGTGACCAGATTAGGGTTATTAAAGGAAATCTGGGGGTTGCTCAAAAAGTTAAGCATAGAATTGACTCTGTAATTCCACTCCTCGTTGTATACCCAAAGGACTGAAAACAGGTGTTCAAACAAAAACTTATACACTCATGTTCAAAGCAGCACTATTCACAATCAGCAAAAGATGGAAACAACCCAAATGTCCATCAGGTGACAAATGAATAAACAAGTCATGGTCTATCCATACAATGGATAAAAGCCAAGAAAGTATGAAGTTCTGACACATGCTACAATGTGGATGAACCTTGAAGACATTATGCTGAGTGAAAGAAGCCAGACACAAAGATCACACGTTGTATGCTCCACTGATGTGAACTTTCCAGAATAGGTAAATCCACAGAGACAGTAAGGAGATTAATGGTTACTAGGGACTGGGGAGAAGGAGCAGGAAGAGTGACTGCCTGATGGTTATAGGGTCTCCTTTGGGGGAGAAGAAAATGTTCTGGATCTTGATAGAGGTGGTGGGCACACAAAATTGGGAGTGAACTAAATGTCATTGAACTGTACACTTTAAAATTATTCCTTTTATGTTATGTGAATTTCATCTTAGTTAAAAAACACTTAAAAAGGAGGAGGGATTTGGGAATCCCCAGCCTGGGGAAAATGATGGTCTCCGTCAGGAAACCATTGGAAGAGAAGTGACCAAGGATTTGGAAGTGGCAGGGGAGTTACAACAGAAGCAATATGAGAAGTAGAAGGAGAGCCTGAGGCTCCAGCAGTGGGGGAGGGAGGTATAAGTGGGGAGCATGTGGCCAGCAGCCCTCAATGTGGGAAAGCAGTTGGAGAATGAAGAGCTGCAGGAAAGGTCACCGGGCTTAATTATTTAATGCTTCTTTACTGAGCACCTGCTGTGTGCCAGGATCTTTACTGGTGACTGGGATTTCAGCAAAGTTCCAAGATACAAAATTAACGTATAGGCTGGGTGTGGTGGCTCACACCTGTAATCCCAGCATTTTGGGAGGCTGAGGCAGATGGATCACTTGAGGTCAGGAGTTTGAGACCAGCCTGGCCAATGTGGCAAAACCCCATCTTTACTAAAAATGCAAAAATTAGCCAGGTGTGGTAGCACATGCCTGAAAACTCAGCTACTAGGGAGGCTGAGGCAGGAGAATTGCTTGAACCTGGGAGGCGGAGGTTGCAGTGAGCCAAGATCACGCCACTGCACTCCAGCCTGGGCGATAGAAAAAGACTCTGTCTCAAAAACAAACAAAAAAATAATAATGGACAAACATCCGCCAACAACCTCCAAGTTGAAAGCCAATCGAGAACACAATCCTCTTCACAATAGCCACAAAAATAATAAAATACCTAGGAATACAGCTAGCCAGGGAAGTGAAATATCCCTACAACGAGAATTACAAAACACTTCTCAGAGAAATCAGAGATGACAAACAAATGGAAAAACCTTCCTTGTCATGGATAGGAAGAATCAATATTGTTAGAATGGCCATACTGTCCACAGCAATTTACAGATTCAGTGCTATTCTTATGAAACTGTCAATGACATGCTTCACAGAATTAGAATAAAACGATTCTAAAATTCATATGGAATCAAAAAAGATCTTGAATAGCCAATGCAATCTTAACCTAAGCAAAAGGAACAAAGCTGGAGATGTCACATTACTTGACTTCAAACTAATCTACAAGGCTATGGTAAGCAAAACAGCATGGTACTGGTACAAAACAGACACATAGACCAATGGAACAGAATAGAGAGCCTGAAATAATGCTGTACACCAACAACCATCTGATCATTGACAAAGTCAACAAAAATAAGCAATGAGGAAAAGACTGCTGATTCAATAATTGGTGCTGGGATAACTGGCTAGCCATATACTGAAGAGTGAAACTGGACGTCTTCCTTGCACCATATGTGAAAAGTAACTCAAGATGGATTAAAGACTTAAATGTAAAGCCTAAAACTATAGAAACCCTGGAAGATAACCTAGGAAATACCATTCTGGGCACAGGACTTGGCAAAGGTTTCATGACAAAGATGCCAAAAGTAGTTGCAACCAAAACAAAAATTGACAAATGTACTTAATTAAACTAAAGAACTTCTGCACAGCAAAAGAAACAATCAACAAAGTAAACATACAACCTACAGAATGGGAGAAAATATTTGCAAACTACGCATCTGACAAAGGTCTAATATCTAGAATCTACAAGGAACTTAAATTAACAAGCAAAAAACAACCCCATTAAAAAGTGGGCAAAGGACATGAACAGACACTTTTCAAAAGAAGACATACATGCAGCCAACAAGCATATGAACAAAAAGCTCAATATCACTAATCATTAGAGAAATGCAAATCAAAACCACAATGAGATACCATCTCGCATTAGGAGAATGGCTATTATGAAAAAGCCAAAAAATAACAGATATTGATGAGGTTTCAGAGAAAAGGGAACACATATACACTGTTGGTGGAAGTGAAAATTAGTTCAACCACTGTGGAAAGTAGAGTGGCGATTCATCAAAGAGCTGAAAATAGAACTACCATTTGATTCAGCAATCCCATTAGTGGGTATATTCTCAAAGGAATATAAACCATTCTACCATAAAGACACATGCATGTGTATGTTCATTTCAGCACTATTCACAACAGCAAAGACATGGAATCAACCTAAATGCCCATCAGTGGTGCACTGGATAAAGAAAATGTGGTACATATACACCTTGGAATACTACAGAGACTTAAAAGAGAACAAAACCATATCCTTTGCAGCCATATGGGTGGAGGCCATTACACTAAGTGAACTAATACAAGAACAGTAAACCAAATACCTCATATTCTCACTTACAAGTGGGAGTGAAATATTGAGTACATACACATGAACACAAAGAGGGGAACAACAGACACCAAGGAGGGTGGGAAGAGCGTGAGGATCAAAAAATGACCTGTCAGGTACTATGTTTATTACCTGGGGGATGAAATAATCTGTACCCTAACATCTGTGACACAATTTACCTATATAACAAACCTGCACATGTATCCCTGAACCTAAAATGCAAGTGAAAAATAAAAATGAAAAAAAAAGGAAAAGTGGCTTTCTGAAAGCCAGGGTGCTGGAAGTGAAACCAGGTCATAAACCCTTCAGGTGGGGACTTACAGAGAGGAGATGGAAGTGCTAAATGCAGAAGGACAAGAGACGGGAGGTGGCATCGAGCAGGGCCACAGGATCCAGTGAGAACGTTCATGTTAAGATGGTGGGCTCAGGGCTGGGCATGGTGAACCACATCTGTAATCCCAGCACTTTGGGAGGCTGAGGTGGGAGAATTGCTTGAAGCCAAGAGTTCAAGACCAGCGTGTGCCACAAAGTAAGACCTTATCCATCTCTACAAGAGAAATATATAAAAAACTAGCCAGGTATGTTGGTGGACACCTGTAGTCCCAGATAATCTGGAGGCTGAGGTGAGAGGATCGGTTTAAGCTGCAGTGAGCTGTAATTGTGTCACTGTACTCCAGCCTGGGCAAAATAGGGAGACCTCATCCCTTAAAAAAAAAAAAAAAAAAAAAAAAAAAAAAAAAAAAAAAAAAACCAGAAAAAAAAGATGGTGGGTTCAGAGGACCATTTAACACCGAGGGGAAATATTTCCAAAAGAGGAGGAGTGTGAAGGAACCAGACGGGGAAGGGTTGATTCTGAGACGTGTACCTCGAACAGCCACTGAGCCCCACTGATGACGTGTACCTCGAACAGCCACTGAGCCCCACTGATGACGTGCCAGTAGGCTTATCCCAGGGGTATCTTCGTGCATTTTGTGCTGCCATAACAGAATACCAGAGACACAGTGTTTTATAACAAAGAGAAATTTATTTCTCACAGTTGTAGAGGCTGGGAAGTCCAATGTCAAGGTGCCACCATTGCAAGGGAATTCTTGCTGCATCATCCCATGGCAGAAGGTGAGAGGGTAAGAGAGAGGGCAAGAGGTGCCTGAACTGGCTTTGATAACAAACCTACTCCCACTATAACGACATTATTCCATGTATGAACCAGACACCTCCCATTGGGCCTCAGTTCCCAACACTGTTGCATTGGGGAGAAAGTTTTCAACACATAAACCTTGGGGGATACATGCAAACTGTAGCATGGGGTTACTGTTTTGGATGAGGTCCAAAGGTGGCAATTATGGCTTTATTGGTTTCTGGTCCTTGTAGAAGGTGGCCCTGAAGGATGTTGAACATCAAATGCTTTAAACTGTTCTAACCCCCTTTTAGGTATCCCATTCCTGACTGCCAATCACGGCTTCTTTCCCTAAATTATCCAACTGAGGGGCAGCTGGCAATTTGTAACTGTTCCTATCAGATCACTGAGGCCCAAATTAAGCCCAAAGGTTTGAAGAATGTCACGATAGTTTTGATGTCTCCCTGCTACCACTCTGCTGGCCAACAAGCGTTGGCATATGTGACTCCATTCTGTCCAAAACTAATTCAGTGCTTAAGAACGCGAGCACTTTCCAAAGACCATCTGTTTACTCTTCTGCTTAAGGAACTCCACTCTCCCCCAGCCTCCTAGGATTGAATTCAATAAATCCTGACATGGAGGGATGTTTTTTTGGCGGGTCTAGAAATTGAATGTTTTCCAAATGGTACATTATTGATATTAAAACCGATTTGTGCATCGCCAGCCATCAAAGAAATGTACTCAATAATATCTCCAGGAATGAAAAGGAAATTGAAAAGCCTGTCCACGGGCATTTATCAGCAAAAACACTAGCCTCAACTGTAAAATTCAGCAAGTGAGAAATCTACAGACTCCTACAAACAAAGGAAAGCTACTCCAATATCTTCAGACTTAAATCCACTTCCAACCTACTTAGAAACACCTGCCATAAAATAAACTTTCTCGCGCAGCCCTGGCTCTTCTCCCTGCTCCAGACTGCAGCCACCACGAGGAAGACTTAGGAGTGAGAGACTTTGAGTTCAAATCCCGATTCCCACCTTCTGCCTCCACACACATGGAAGCTGTGTGTGATCTTGTACAAGTTATGCAAACTCTCCCAAACCTCAATTTCCTCATTAGTTACAATACCTTTCTTATGAGATTGGGTGACTAGTAAATGACACAGCACATAGTAGGTCTGTAGATCTTTCTTTCATTTCCTTTTTCAGCTATGGCTCTGTGCTCCGTGGCATACATGTGGTTGCTGAGAAGCACGTTAGAGCCAGTGCGGTATCAGTTCATCCTGCTTGACGGGTTGGCTTGCTTGCTGCCTGTTTGCTGACTCAAAGAATGTAATTTCCTAACGCAGAACACGAAACAGAGTAGTGGATATTTAATCAACATTTTGTTGAATGCATAAGGATCACATACAATATAATTCTGTGAGTAACTTAAGTAAAGCAGTGACATAAATATTTAAAGACTTGTTGAGAATGCAGCTGTAAATCTGTATTGATTGCTACTGCACGTTTTACAGAATGTTCGAAATTTCTGTAGATCATCACAATGAAGGACAGCGCTCCCGGTGATTTGGAGGCAGGTAGTTTCCACTGGTCACGGAATTGGAGTCATCTGTCTTCCATCAGTGGAGTTTCCAGGCTGGTCCAGGGGCTTTTGGGGATCTTTCAGGGATGGATGACCACAGCAAATTTCTTCTGCATTTTCTACTATTATTTAAATCCCAAGACAGTGATATTCATGCCAGAGTCACCAGTGGACATCACATATTTGCCTTACATTTTATCTTTAGAATATATTTGTGACAAATGTTTTAGGACCCATAATTTTTTTAAAAAAAATTATGTTCATTCTAATGTGTGACAGTTCGATTTTAACCAGCTGGGGCAACCGCTCCGTCCCCTGGCTTGACTATGAAATAAAGCTTCCAGGGTCTTCCCTGTGCACAGGTGTGAATTTCCAATAAGTGTGTCACTGTGAAAAAGACTTGTGGCTCTACAACGGCCTTTTCCCCTGAACTTAGCTGTGCAAACCAAATCACACAACCCACACGCTGTGCCCAGTTAAAGGCTAGGCAGGTTCAAGTGCATCCGCCTGGCACCCATTCACATAATATATTATTGGTCCAATGATCATGCTGTCTTGTGATTATTTTACAACTTGTGAATTTTAAGGGTTTATTGTCTGACTTACATTTGATAAAACATGAAGGCAGTTGAAAAAATAAAACCATATGTCATCTTAAGAAAAACAGAGAAGTATATCCTCATAGTCACGGGTGATGCCAAGCCATCTTAAAGGAGATATGAGTGTGAGGATACAAATAGGTAAGGACTAATACACATGGACACACACTCACACATACTGTTCACAGAAGAAAAGGTTGCCGAATTTCACTTCATTAAAACTAAGCAGTTCTGCTCATCAGAATACACTGAGAGTGAAAAGGCAAACCAAAGACTGGAGAAGATATTTACAACACATGCATCTGACAGAGGACTTGTATCCAGAACATAGGAGGAGCATGTACAAGCCAATAAGGAAGAGGAACCCAACAAACAAATAGGCAAAAGACTTGAGCAGGCACTTCACACACGAAAAAGATATTCGAGTGGTAAATAACCATGTGGAGATATGGTCAGCTTCATTACTCTCAGGAAATGTTAATTATAATTATCATAAGACACCACTGCACACTCTCTAGGATGGCTTAAAAAAAGACTTAAAACTAAGTGGTGGGGAGGAAGTGGGGCAACGAGAGCTCTCATGGATTGCTGGTGAGAGAGTCCCTTGTACAACTTCTTTGGAAACCTGTTTGGCAGTCTCGATTGAAGCTGAGCAAACATATCCCTTAGAACCCAGCAGTTAGATTACTTGGTATATATCCAAGAGATAAAAGTGCATATACCCGCAGGTGAATGTACAAAAATATACATACCAGCTTTAATTAAAAACTAGAAATAATGCAAGTGTCATCAAGAGTAGAATGGAGAAATCCACCGTGGTGTGTTCATGGAATGGAATACCCCACAGGAAAAAAACAAAGAATAAACGACTGCTACACTCAACGACATGGATGACTCTCACAGACACAAGGAAGAATGAAAAAAGCCAGACACAAAAGAGAATACATTGTGTGTTAATTTATAAGATGCTTAAGAATAGGCAAAACTCATCTATAAAAAAGAGGTCATAATAGTGATCATACTTGTCTCTGTGTGTGTGTGTGAGCTGTGACTAGTGAGGGGAGTGTAAGAATGTTTTCATTGCGAACATTTTATTTCTTGATCAGAGTAATGGTTATTTGCAAAGGGGGCATATATACGTAAAAATCTATTAAAAGAACACTAGATTTGTACACTTCATTATATGGATGTAAGAGTGTAATAAAAAAGGAGAAAGAATGAGAGCCAGTAGTGTGCTGCCAAATATTTAACAACCAACTCTCTAGGGAAAAACCTCCACCCTGTTTTCTACTATTTCTAACTTCTATGGCATACATACTCTCATCATGGCCAATTTCCAGTTATAGTCGATTAAAAAAAGGTGTGCAAAATTCCTGAAAATTTAACATTCAGCTTTCATGAGCTGTTTCACGGTGGTTCATGGAACACCACTGGTGAAAACAACTGATTATGCTTGTGATAGCTCAGATTAGATCTAAAACTGACCCACTCCTCTTTTAAGTTTTTGAAATCACTTAGCTAAGAGGACAGCTTAAGGTAGTCGTGTAAGCTGCTTAAAAACTACTTACCTGCTTGAATCAAGATTCTCTTAATATTAAAGAACTAAAAGTATAGAAATAAATGGATTACTGATGCTGATATTGTAATTTTCATCCATAACTCCTGGCTTTGTTTTTTATATGATTATTATAAAGCTTTGCCATTTTCATTTTATAAGGAAATGCTATAAACATTAAATTTATAAAATATCTATTTCCTATATTGAGGTGTGAAGTACTCAAAACTCTATGACATAAAACATAACTTTTACAAAAGGGAATATGTTTTGATGTGTAATTTGGAATTTCTGAGAGGAGATCAGGAATGGGCTGGATCCAGGGGTTCAAATAACATCAGAGTTCTATCACTCTTTTAATCTCTCAGTCTGTTTGCCTCTAGCTCTTTGTATTCCAAGCAAGTTCTTTACATGTGGTGAGTGGCAAGTAGTAGCCATGTGTATTAGTCCTTTCTCACATTGCTGTAAAGAAATACCTGAGACTGAGTAATTTATAAAGGAAAGAGCTTTAATTAGCTCAGTGTTCCACAGGTCATAGAGGAAGCATGATGCTAGCATCTGCTCAGCTTCTGGGGAGGCCTCAAGAAACTTACAATCAGGCAGAAGGTGAAGGGGAAGCAGGCTCGTCTTACATGGCAGGAGCAGGAGCAAGAGGAGGTGGGAGGAGCTGCACACTGACATGCAACCAGATCTTATGAGAACTCACTAACACGACGACAGCACCAAGGGGGATGGTATTAAACCATGAGGAACCACTTTCATGATCTAATCACTTCCCACCAGGCCCCACCTCCAACACTGAGGATTACAACTCGACATGAGATTTGGGCAGGGACACAGACAGATCCAAACCATATCATCATGTTTACATTATCCTTACAGCTTCTAATCCCAAAGAGAGGGAGAAAGTTTGGCAAAGACCCTAATTGGCCTGACTTAGATCAAATGTCCGTCTTAGAACCAACCAGCATGGCTGGGGTACAGGGTTCTGTAACTCACTCGGTTGGAGTGCACCCACTCAGGTCTGGAGACCAGCCCTGGAATCACATAGACTGTGCAGGCTCACTATGGAATGACAGAAAAGTGGCCCTGCACGGCGAGTGGCAATGAGCAGACAAAGGCTTCACACTGCACAGCCTGTAAATTTCATTCAACTAAAAGGCATTTGGAAGTGGGAACTCACGGGCAGAGAGGAAGGAAAATTCAAGGCACTGGGAAGAAGCCATGTGAATAGAGACGTAGAAGGGAAAGAAGTTGAAGGACAAGGTGAGGGCCTGCGTGTCAGGGATGTGGAGGCAGGAGGTGGAACAGAAACCGCATCAGACCAGGCAGGGCACTGCATCCATCCCCACATCCCAACAGATTCGTGCTGGGCAGGTCTTGGCTTGCCTGATCTCATCAATGCAGGCCCTGGGTGCAGGATGAGTCTGATGTGACTCTGGAAGCCACGGGGACAGAGGGAAAGGAAGTGCAGACACCTGGCAACCTCTCTGCAGCTCTGATTCTTCACCTGTAGAATGAGGGTTAACATGTCTACCTTGCAGTGTTCTTGAAACGATTAGAGGTCATTTACCACATTTTAGCCATATGACTGTGCACAAGTTACCCACACTTCTCTGAGGCTCATCTTCTGAATCTACAGAATAGGACTCACCTGATAGGATTGTTGTAAAGGTTACATGAGAAAAGCCATGTAAACCACAGGAAATGATGCTCGGGACACCGTGTGCACACAACACCTGGTGCTGGCGGTGATTATTACTATTTCCATCCGGAAGTGATCACGCCCTCCTCTGAAGCCCCCAGCACCTTCAACCTCTCTTCTGGCAGTCACCTTTCCACCTCGTGGGAGAGGTCCATGTCTGACCTTCCATGCCAGGCTCTCAGAGACCACAGCTTCCGGCCCACATGGTGCTTTGCATGCAGCAGGTGCCCTGCAAATGTGAGCTGAAGAATGAACACACAAAAGTTCATTCTGGTAAAGAGCTTTTAAGATCTAGTGATGAATTAGCGATGGAAATTTTTCACCTCAAAAAAGTAAACTATGCTGGGTGTGGTGGCTCACACCTGTAATCCCAGCATTTTGAGAGTCTGAAGTGGGAGGATCACTTGAGCTCAGGAGTTCAAGACCAGCCTAGGCAACAAAGTGAGACTCTGTCTCTACATTAAAAAACAAACAAAACCCAACTAGCTAGGTACAGTAGCATATGCCTGTAGTCCCAGCTACTCAAGAGGCTGAGGAGGGAGAATTGCTTTAGCCTGGGAGGTTGAGGCTGCAGTGAGCGGTGATTACACTACTGCACTCCTACCTGGGCAACAGAGTGAGACCCTGTCTCAAAAAAAAAAAAAAAAAAAAAAAAAAAAAAAAAAAAAAAGAAAAAACTAGTAAACCATGAGCGAGATTTAAATGTATTAAATGGATAAACCTCAAAAAAATGTACTTGCAGTGAAAAAATAAAGTCAGAGAATAAGGAATATTCCAAATCACTTACGTAAATTTTTAAAGGCACAAAATGCTTTCTGTAGATGAATAGGACTATAAAATTATTACCTAAGATGCAAAGATGAGCACAATCCATGAGAAAGCCTCCTTTGGGTAGGTGGGAGAGGCATGTGCAAGGCTTGAAGGTCAAGGGAGTTTAGCTTTATCTGGATTGTTCTAACATTTTTTTAAAGGACAATGGGTTTATATGGGTTGTATCATCTTGAAAGATAATAAACATGGGTAAAAAACTGGGTACAAATATAGCAAAATGTTAGTAGTGGTTAATTCTGGGTGCTGGAAATACGGGTTGTAATTATTTTTCCTTTTTTAGCATTTATATTTAGTTTTTCTATTATTAAATTTATTATAAATTTAATTAAAATACATTACATCTTATTAGCCAAATAAGTAGTTTTTGCACAGATAAAAGAGGCACATTATACAAATTCAAGGTACAAATGATTAGACATGGGAGGATCTCATCCTTTTCCCATCCCACCCTGGCCTCCCAGATCCTCTCGCTACAGTCAACAACTGTTACATGTGTCTGAAGAATTTTTTCAGAGATGGAGAGTAGGTTTATACACGTGTATTTTTTGTACAAATGGTAGCATTCTATAAACACTTTTCAGTAACTTATTCTTTTAAACTTGATAGAACATCTTGTAGTCAGTTCTCTCTCTCTCTCTCTAGACTCTTTTAAAAAAGGTTGGACAATAATCCATTTTATGAATATAAATTCTTCATGATATAATTTTTTAGCTGGTTCCCTAAAGATGGACATTGAGTTTACTTCTAATTGTTGGCGATTACAGTGTTTCAACAAATACCATTGTTGATACATCTTTTTGCATGTTTGCGAATAGATCTGCAAGATAAATTATTATGGACAAAACTACTCAGTCAAGAGTTAGGTGCATGTACATTTTTGGTTGATATCACCAAATTGTCTTCCATAGAGAATATTCCAATCTATACCCCACCCTCAATGTAAGAAAACTATGTTCATTATTAAAGAACACAGGTGCATTAGGTGCAAAAGACCTTGCATTTAAAAAATTAAAACATAACAACAAAATTTTCTATAAGTTTATATATAACAAATCTTCAAGTCACCCATTAGTTTTGAGTCTCGGGAATTGCAGAGACCTGTAAGAATTTTGGACATCTGTTTTTAGAATTGGCAAGCATCAACAAGCAAAAGAGAAAATATATTTTCAGTATTACAGCTGATAATCAATTTTTGCTTTTGTTGGGCTTCATCCACAGTAAGTACCTGCTCTGCTGAAATTTAAAATATTTTAAAATCACTTTGTGCGGCATAACATAAAAATCCTGTAACCTTCCCGATCTCTGTTTACTTTAAAAATCATTCCCCCTCTTATAACTGCCTTGCTTAATATACTGTATATTTTAACTATCCAATTTACAGCATTTGGGAAGACCAAAAATATCAGCATGCATCAGAACATTAACAACCTATTTAGCAGTATTTTTTTTTAACCAAAAGCCTAGAGGATACATTTATCAAATAGGTATTACACATATGATTTCCTCAAAGTGTGTGTTTCTGCTCCATTTCAAACATTCCCATCATCTAAACTGATGGATTTTAATTTTAATTAGTCTTAGATTCCAGGAGAGTCATCTTAATGTATAAGATGACCTTGGCAGTTGACCAGCAATAAACAATGAGCCCAGCTTTTCTCCGAGTGAGGCTGACAGCCACACAATGGCCTCTGGGGACTGAGCTCCAGCGAACTTTGATGTACCCAATCCAGCTAATAAAACTTCCTGCTGGCGTTTTCTTCAAAAGTACTTTTTTTCCTTTTCTTTTTCATTTACAATGGAAAAGGATGTAAGTAAAAGGAGAAAACAACTGTGGCAGAGGGAATTTTTCACTTGGAATGGATGTCAAAATCACAGCCAGTTATTTTGTGGACATTGACAAATTGATTATGAAGTTTTTATGGAGAGGCAAAAGACTCAGAATAGCCAACACCAGGTTGAAGGAGAACAAAATGAGAGGACTGACACTACCTGACTTCAAGACTTATTCTAGAGCTACAAGTAATCAAGACAGTGTGGTTTTGATGATAGAAGAGATAAACAGATCAACAAAACAGAATAGAGAGCCCAGAAATAGACCCACATGAATATAGACAGCTGGTCTTTGACGAAGGAGCAAAGGCAATGTGACGGCTGGAAGAGAGTCTTTTCAACAAACAGTGCTGGAACAACTGGACATCCACGTGCAAAAATAGAAAACGAAGAATCTAGGCCGGACACAGTGGCTCACGTCTGTAATCCCAGCACTTTGGGCAATCGAGGCGGGTGGATCACCTGAGGTCAGGAGTTCGAGACCAGCCTGGCCAATACGGTAAAACCCTGTCTCTACTAAAAATACAAAAATTAGCCGGGTGTGGTAGTGTGCGCCTGTAGTCCCAGCTATGTGGGAGGCTGAGGCAGGAGACTCGCTTGAACGTGGGAGGCAGAGGCTGCAATGAGTGGAGATTGTACCACTGCACTCCAGCCTGGGCGACAGAGTGAGATTCCATCTCAAAAGAAAGAAAGAAACAAACAAAGTCTAGACACTTGCAATGGATGCAATCAGCTATTGGATGTCAGGGGAGGAGACTTTGGAGGAAGACGCCAGAGCAGGGCTACTGAGGGGAGCCAGGACTTCTTTCCTGAAATCCAAGAATAAGAAATCCTGCCTAACTGGGAAGGTCAGCACTGCCTGCGAAGGTTCCTGAGATGCTGGAATTCTACAGTATTGTTTGCCCTCCAATGAGGCTACCTCTGCTGCCTCCTCCTTATTGTGCCCTGGGGGGCTGCAAAACAATCAAAAGGTATCAATTACACCCAACCAGGGGCTTCTGCTCCAAGCAAATAAGAGGGCAAAGTAAATACTCGTTGGCTTTGTCTGGGCTTATCTAAACAGGCTCGTTAATGGTTGCTTCCAAAAAATATATTTTGCCTCTTTGAGGAGAGGAAAATCAATAACAATATTAGGTTTATGTGAAGGTCAGTGGGTTCGGCACTTAGCATCTCTTATCCTCAGGTTTTAAAGGAAACTATGAAGGAGCATTATTTCTGACAATCCTGCATGGGAAATGTCTTGACTGAGATTCTTGGACTTCGTAAAAGATTTATGGTGGAAATTCTGTGAGTAATATCTTGTTAGAATAACTTCTGTGCTAACCTCAAGTGACAAGTGATTGCTCAAACTTGTTCCTGGGGCTCCTGGGCCTTCTCTTTAATCTTTTATTAGCTCTGTTCTCCAAACTTGAAATACAAGGGATGGCAATTGTTTGGGTCCATTATCTTTGATATGAGTGTCTCTTCTGTATTCGAATATCTGTTTTCTTTTTCTGAATTACAAATGAAGTAAATGTCACCATTTGATGGTAATGGATGGCATTTAAATACACACTGAATGTCGCATTGCTTAAAAGTCAAGACCCTTGTAAGCAATATTAAGTGATAGGCAGAGAGTGTTTTCTGGGATAGAGAAGACAGGGGGAAGAGTTCACAGCTCTGATGGTGAATGCAGGGAAAATCCATTGTCCCAAGATCTTGACACTTAGAAACTGAAAATGAAGAAAACACAAGTGTTTGTGTGTATGATGTGTGTATATGCCATCTATATACACATATATGTGTGTGCGTGTGTATATGTACACACACACACATATGTGTATGTGTGTGTGTGTGTATATATATATCTGTGCTCTAGCCATTATATTATTAATATAATTCAGAGAGAGATAGTTGCCAAAATCATTTTACAATCAGTGATTGTGGTGGATGATTCTGGCTATCTATTGTTATGGACTGATTTGTCTCCTCCCAAACTTACAGGTTGAAGCCCTAACCTGCAACGTGACTGTATTTGGAGCTAGGGCCTGTAGGAGGGAATTAAAGTTAAAGGAGCCCATAAGGGTCCTTATAAAAACAAGCGACACCAGGAGTGCATACACAGAGAAAAGACCACGAAGGCATAGTGAAAATGCGTCATCTGCAAACCAAGGAGAGAGGCCCTAGGTGAAACTAACCTGCCAGCACCTTGATCTTGGACTTCCAGCCTCTGAAACCATGGGAAATTACATTCCTGTTGTTTAAGCCCCCAAGTCTGGCATTATGTGATGGCAGTCCTACCTGATGAATACATCTACTCGTTAGCCAGCCCTAGTTCCTTTCCTCTGCTGGCAGAATCTGCATCTTATCCCAGATGGAAAACACTGGTGACTTGCTGTCCCAGCCTCCCTTGCCACCCAGGCTGGGCATGTGATCCAGTCCCAGCCAGTGAGACATAAATAGAAGTCTCCTGGGGCTTCTGGAAAAGAAGATGAGAGAGATGGATGTCTGAGAAGAACCACTCACCCTCTTGTTGCGTATGAATTTTACCACATGAGGAAATGAAGCTGGAGCTGCCACAGTTGTCTTAAGACTCTATGGGAGGCCAAGAGCAGCGCGAGGGAGGGGTCTCAGAGCCTCAATGCAATGGAGCTGCTGGACCAGCCCTGGAAACTGCTTACCCCTATACTCCTTGGTATGTGAGAAAAATAAAACCTCATGTTTGAGTCCCTTTTACTTGAATATGCATTGCTTGGGCTGAAAATGTATTAAATGATCCAATGTTTTGTGTTTTAGAGGAAGTCTGTTGAAAATCTGTCATTCCACATGATACCATGACAGACAGACAAGTATCACATTCTAGAGAATTCTAATTAACCCAGGCCATTAGAGTGAGCATGGAGGTTTTTCCATGTTGCCACAATCTTTTGACTGTGAGCAATTATGACTGTGTGCAATTCTGATATAAGTGCATGGATTGATAAGACTGTCCAGTTTTTCAAATATTTCTTCTAAAAATCAGCAGAATTTGCCCCTTTTCTTCATCTTCACCATGAGCAACCCATCCCAATCCATCATCTTGCTTCTGGCCAGTCCCCATTGCATTCCTCGCTGTCTAAGCATACTCACTTGTTTATCTTTTACTTTAAAAAGTTCCTTTTCTGTAAAAAAAATTTTTTTAGTATTTTTTTATTCAAAAATTTTTTATTTTAAATTTTCATGGGTACATAGTAGGTGTGTATATTTATGGGGTACATGAGATGTTTTGATACTACTTTAAAAAGTTTCAAATCAAAGTAACACATACACATGGCTTGACAAGCAAGTTGTGCAGAGGGGCTTACAATGGGTTCCTTGGCTCACCAGTCCCTCCTCACACAGGTAATCATTTTAACCATTAAGTATATATGCTCTCACCATCCCCTCCCCATATATGATTATATCACTAATCGCTATTTTTAGATTTTTAAATAGTTTGTGCCAATAAAAATATACTTAATTATCCACAGTTTGGCAGTTTCTTAAAAAGTTAAACAAATTTACCAAGTGACCCAGTCATTCTAGTACCACATATATCTACCCAAGACAAACAAAAACATACATTCCCACAAGGACTTGTATGGGAATGTTCACGGCAGCATTTTTTCATAATAACTGAAATGTGGAAACACCCCCAGTGTCCGTCAACTGATGAATAGATAAAATGTGGCATATCCGTACAAAGATATTATTCACCAGTTAAAAGGCACAAAGTACTGACACATGCTACAACATGGATGAGTGCTGGAAACATTATGCTCAGTGAAAGAAGCCAGAAACAAAAGACCACATATTGTATAATTCCATGTATGTGAAATGTCCAGAAAAGGCAACTCTGTAGAGACAGAAATCAAGGTTGCCAAAAACTGGGACTGGGAACAGGGAGTAACTGCAAACAGGCAGGAAGGATCTTTCTGAGGTGATGGAAAAGTTCTAAAACTGGATCATTGTGATGATTGCACAGCCTTGTAAATTTACTCATAATCATTGAATTGAACATTTAAAGAGTGAATTTCATGGTGTGTAAATTATACCTCGATAAGGCTTTAAAATATTTTTTAAAAATCACATTGTTCTCTAGCTTCTGTTCTATCAACTAGAGAGAGTACTCTTTACTTCCCCCTTTCTAAGGTTAATGTGCCCAGCCTTCCTGACCCCTCTGTTATCTCTGTACACTTTTCAATAGAGTCTTGCTCTGTCACCCAGTCTGGAGTGCAGTGGTGCGATCTTAGCTCACTGCAACCTCTGCCTCCTGGTTCAAGCAATTCTCCTGTCTCAGCCTCCTGAGTAGCTGGGACGACAGGTGCATGCCGCCACGCCTGGCTAATTTTTGTATTTTTAGTAGAGACGGAGTTTCACACCATATTGTTCAGTCTGATCTCGAACTCCTGATCTCACGTGATCAACCCATGTCTGCCTCCCAAAGTGCTGGGATTACAGGCATGAGCCACCACACCTGACCCCTTTTCAACTTCTTTAAGATGTATACAGTCGATCCTCAACATGGTTGGTAAGTTCTTAGAAACTGTAACTGTGAGTGAAACAACGTATAACAAACCAATTTTACCATAGGCTAATTGATATAAGCAAGAGTTAAGTTCCTATGGCATATTTCTGGTCACAGAAACATCATCAAAGTTCTAACCAATGACCAAAACAATTCTAATAAACATTGAAATAAATGTCAGCTCTACATATAATCATTAACGTACATTAATTAAGAAAGATTGATAAAAACAAGATAATGATGTACCCAAGTTTTGGTGAATCAGTGAGTGACAGCTGTCATAGTGGTGGTGGGTTAAATCAAGGAATAAATGTTTACAAAGTGAAAATGGTAAGGAACACAGTCTACCACCACACAGTTCAAAAACAACCCCTACTAAATGTGGCAGGCTCGCCGAGTGCTTTCCTACCATCCTACTGCATCATCTAAGGTTGGACATTTGTATGATTATCATCTGCTTGATGAATTTTTATTTTATAATCATTTGTATTTATATATTCGTCCGTTTCACAAGCCGCTTATTCCAGTTCAGGGTCACAGGTGTCGGAGCCTCTCCCAGCAGCTCAAGGCGCAAGGAAGCAACTCACCCTGGACAAGGTGCCATCTAACGCAGGACTCACTCACCACACACCCACCCTCACTCACAGGGGGCAATGTAGACACACTGATCCACCTAACTGCACAGCTTTGGGTGTGGGAAGGAACTGGAGTACCTCGAGGAGACCCAGGTGGACACAGGGAGAAGGTGCAAACTTCACCCGGATGGCGGCCCCTGCTGGGAATCCATGGTTTTCTTTTTGGCAACGTTATAGCAAAACATCATCAAATGAAATGACATTCAAGGACCTGCTATATTTACTTTTACTTTGCAAAGAATGCTAACATTTTATTCTGCTTTACCTACAAATAAATTCTATGGACTTAAAAGCAATAAGCAGCATTGACACAAATGTGATTTTGCAAATATTTTTTCATGGAAGAACCAAGTCTTGTGCTGCGACTCTGTTTTCTTTCCGATGGTTCCAATGTCACTCTTCCTGGACCACTCAAAAGAGGAAGTTCAAATGGATTATCCATTTTTGCATTCTGTCAATCACTTAAAATCATGTCACATTTTATTTTTCTTCATATTTGAACAATGCCTTTCTTATGCAATTGTACCCTTTCTCTGCTCCTGGATTAAAAAAATAATAACCTTTCTATTTTAGAAGAGTTTTAGATTTACAGAAAAACCGTGAAGATAGTACAGAGTTCCCATAGGCCTCACACTCAGTTTCTACTATTATTAACATTTGACATGAATATAGTACATTTGTCACCATTCATGAACTGATATTGATAAATTATTAGCTAAAATCCCTACTTTATTGAGTTTTTTTTCTGTTTTAATGTAGCATCCTTTTTCTGATTCCATTTTGGAAGCCACATTACATTGAAGCTGTCATGACTCCTTATCCTCCTCTTGGCCGTGACAGTTTCTCAGGCTTTCTTTGTTTTGATTACCAGGACAGTTTTGAGGCAAGCTGGTCAGGTTTGTTGTAGGGCACTTCTCTATTGGAATTTGCCTGATGCTTTTAAATCTTTTTTTGCTGTAAAATGAAATACATACACCAAAAAACCCAAACTAAATATATGACCTAATTAATTAATTAATTTATTATTATTATTATTATTATTATTTTTGAGAGGGAGTCTCACCCTGTTGCCCAGGCTGGAGTGCAGTGGCGTGATCTCAGCTCACTGCAACCTCCGCCTCCCAGGTTCAAGCTATTCTCCTGCCTCAAGCTCCCGAGTAGCTGGGATTACAGGCGCGCATCACTATGCCCAGATAATTTTTGTGTTTTTAGTAGAGATGGGGTTTCGCCAGGTTGGCCAGGCTGTTCTCAAACTCCCAATCTCAGATTATCCGGCCTCCCAAAGTGCTGGGATTACAGGCATGAGCCACTGCGCCTGGCCGACCTAATTAATTTTTATAACATGAACACCCTTGTAACCACCTCCCAGGTCAAGAAATAGAACTTTGTCACACCATAGAAGCCTCTCCAATAGGCTTTATTTCTTTTAGTCTAAAAGACTGGGTAGTAGAGATGCCTATTGCTACTGCATGAGGGTGATGTTATGAGCTTAATTGTGTCCTCCAAAATTTGTATGTTGAAGTCATAACCCTCAGTACATCAGAATATGATTATAATTGGAGAGCGGGTCTTTAAAGAGGGAATTAAGCTAAAATGAGGTAATATCAATGAGCCCTCATCCAATGTGAGTGGTGTCTTTACAAGAGGAGGAAATTCAGACAGACATGCCGAGTAAAGCCCGTATGAAGACATGGGGAGAGGACAGCCATGTACAAGCCAAGGAGAGAGGCCTTAGAGGAAACCATCCCTGCCGACACCTTGATCTCAGACTTCCAGCCTCCAGAACAAAAGAAATTTAAACAAAAGAAATTGTTATGACAGTCAGAGCAGGCAAATAGCTGGTCATTGTTTGTTGGTCTTTTCAGCAGACTGAGCTAGGAAACACATAAGCAAACAAACCCACACACTTATATGAAGATAAACAATCTCAAGAACTCATGTTGCTATTTTGTCATTCCTGATGTTAAAGAGGATACAATACTTTAAATAATATACAAAGTAAGACAGAAGAAATAAAATCAAGTATATCAGTCATTATATTAAATACGAGGGGACTAAACTTTATCATTACAAACAGACATTGTCAGCCAGGTGTGGTGACTCATGCCTGTAATTCCAGCACTTTGGGAGGCCAAGGTGGGCGGATTTGAGGCCAGGAGTTCAAGGCTAGCCTGACCAACATGGTGAAACCCTGTCTCTACCGAAAATACGAAAATTAGCTGGGCATGGTGGTGGGTGCCTGTAATTCCAGTTACTCGTGAGGCTGAGGCAGGAGAATCGCTTGAACCTGGGAGGAGGAGGTTGCAGTGAGCCAAGATTGTACCATTGCACTCCAGCCTGGGTGACAAAGCTAGACTCTGTCTCAAAAAGACAAAAACCCCAAAAAACAGAGGTTGTCATATTTGGCATTAAAAACCAAAGTCAGTTAAATATAATTTGTGCATATTTGAAGGAAAGTGATAGAAAAAGCTTGAAAGTAATGGAGTGGTAGTGATACTAAACAAAAGTAATCAAAGGAAAGCTGGAATGTTAAAATCAGACTTCGTGAAATTTGCAGTAGAAACACTAAAAAAATTAATAAAGTATGCAATGAAAGATCATAATTTATTAGTAATTACAACCATCCAAAATGTATATGCGCCAAGCAATATTGTAACTTATATCTAAAAAATATTTGAATTGCAAGTACAGCCCAATAAAAATACAATTATAGTGAAAGATTTGGGTACATTTCTCCTTTTCTCTCAGAATTGAACTGATCTAGTAGAAAAAAATAAGTAAGGATATAGAATAACAGAACTGTGATAAGCAACTTGATTTAATAAATGTGTATAGAAACTTACACAACTCAAAAGAGATGATACACATTTCTTTCTATATCTATAGAATATTTACAGAACTTGATTGCATTTAAGTTGGTCACAAAAAAACCACATTAGAAACAACAAAATAACAAAATAAATGAGCAATAAAAGAGTTTTAACTTATAAGAAATAAAGCAATACACTCCCAATTAGCTGTTGGAGCAAAGAAACCAAAGAGAAATTATATGCCACTAAATAACCATGAAAAGGAGAATATTTATACCAAAACCTATGGGGCACAGATAATTCTGTAATTATAAAATATTTTAGAGCCTTAAATGCCTTCTATATTAAAAAATAAAATGATAAGAGTATTAAATATTCATCTTAGGAAACTAGAAGACAACAAAATAAACAAGAATAAATTAAGAAAAAAATTAAGAAAGATAAAAAGCCAAAATTAATAAAATAGCAAAAACTGGTACAAAGACTGGATAAATCCAACTATTCACTGAAAATACCAATGAAATAAACAAATCTTATGTTACCCTAAGATAAAATGAAGCCAAATATGTATGTATAGGAATGACAATGGAGCATAACTTCAGATAAATAAATTTTAAATGTTACAAATACTATAATAGAACAGCACATGCAACTCTATGGCAACAGATACAAACACAAAAGGAAATGGGTTTCCTAGTAAAATACAACTTACTAAAACTTACTGAAGAAGAAATGACAAATTGAAAGAACTGTTTACTACAAAAGAGTTTGAAAAAATTTTAAAGATCTATCATTGAAAAAGCAGTAGGGCCAGAAGATTCAAACTGAGTCACACCTAGTTGTTATAAAACAAGTAAGTCTGATGTTGTTTAATGCAAGCTTAAGAAAAAGGCAAAGTAAGTTTGTTTCCTGAGTCTGATGTATCACAAGAAAGTCAACAACAAAACTAGGGACCATTTTTACTATAAATACAGTTGCAAAAATGTTAAATAAAAGATCAGTAAATAGAATATTCATGTGTAACAAAAATTTTTGCTGTACGTCCATGGAAGGTTTATTCTAGGAATAATGATGGTTCCATTTCAGGCATATTTTTACACTAAGTCATTTTATCAAAAGTTAAAAGAGAAAACCACATGAGCATATCAATGGATGCTTAAAAATCATTGGATAAAAGCCCAGCAGACATTTGCATGACAAATTCTAAGTGAAATAGAAATAGGAGGATGCTGATTAAATAAAATAAAGACTGTTTACCAATACCCAAGAGTAGATATTGTTCTAAAAGGTAAAATTCTAAAATTATTTTAATGAAAATCAGAAACTATGAAAATGACTACTATCACTATTATTGCTTGATTTTGTCAGAGATTTTAGCAAATGTAATACAACAAAAAATAAGTTGCATAAATACCAGAAAAATGGTAAAAACTCTTGGTCTTTGTGGATGATACTATAATATACCTAAAAACAAAAAAATCTCTAGTTAAAAAAATACAGTTGTCCCTTAGTATTCATGGGGAGTCTTTTTCTAGACTCTCTGTGGATACCAAAATCTGTGGCTACTCAACCTCTTTATATAAAATGGGGTAGTATTTGCATATAACCTGTACTCATCCTTCCATATACTTTAAATACTTTCTAGATTACTTATAATACCTGATATAATGTAAATGCTATGTAAATAGTTATTGTACTGTATTTTTTTCAAAATCTGTATTTTTTTCTACCACAAAACACACTTAGTACAATTGCCCACAGACCCTATAAAGCAACCAAACAATAAAAACTACAAAACAACAAGCTAACAACTTCATGATAGGATTAAAACCTCATATATCAATATTAACCGTGAACGTAAATAGTCTAAATGGCCCACTTAAAAGGCATAGAGTGGCAAGTGGATAAAAAACAAGACTCATCCATCTGCTGTCTTCAAGAGACGCATCTCACAAGTAACAACACCCTTAGGCTCAAAGTAAAGAGTTGAAGAAAGATCTACCACAAACATGGAAAACAAAAAGGAGTGGGTGTCACTATTCTCATATCAAACTTTAAATCAACAATGGTAGGAAAAGGACAATGAAGGGCATTGCATAATGATAAAGGGTTCAATTCAACAAGAGTGATTAACTATCCTAAATATAAATATATACAATGTTCGAGCACCCAGATTCATAAAATGAAATTCTAGACCTATGAAAAGAGTTAGACAACTGCACATAATAGTGGAGGACTTCAACAACCCACTGTCAACATTAGACAGATTATTGAGGCAAAAAACTAACAAAGAAATTCTGAACTTAAACTCAACACTTGACCTATTGGACCTAATAGACATCTACAGAATGCTCTACTCATCAACCACAGAAGATACATTCTTCTCACCTGTACATGGAACATACTTCAAGATTGACTTCATGCTTGGCTATAAAGTAAGCCTCAATAAATTAAAAAAATAGAAATTACACCAAACATACTCTTGGACTACAGTGGAATAAAGATAGAAATCATTATCAAGAAGATCTCTCAAAACCACACAATTACATGAATAATCAACTTGCTCCTGAATGACTTTTGGGTAAACAACGAAGTTAGGGCAGATGTCAAAAAATTCTTTAAAATAAATGAAAGTAGAGACACAGCATACCAAAATCTCTGGGATGCAGCAAAAGCAGTGTTCAGAGGAACGTTCATAGTGCTAAATAAAAGTCTCCCTCAAAAAATTAGAAGGATCTCAAATTTATGATCTAACATTGCACCTAGAGGAACCAGAAAAACAAAAACAAACTAACCAAAAGCTAGGAGAAGAAAAGAAACAATGAAAACCAGAGCAGAAGTAAATGAAATTGAGACCCAAAAATCCATACAATGAATCAACAAAACCAAATGTTGGTTCTTTGAAAGGATAAAGATCAATAGAGCACTAGGTAGATTAACAAAGAAAAAAAAGAGAAGATCCAATAGGTACAACTGGACATGACAAAGGTAACAGCATTACAACTAAGCCTGAAGAAATACAAAAGGTCCTCAGAGACTATTATGAACACTTCTATGCACATGAACTAGAAAATCTAGAGGAAATGGATAAACTCCTGGAACCACACAATCTTTCAAGATTGAATCAGGAAGAAATTAAAACCCTGAACAGACCAACATCAAGTTGCAAAATTGAATCAGTAGTTTAAAAAAAAAAACAACAACAACTAAAGAATCCCCAGACTGAATATATTCATAGCCAAATTCTACCACACATACAAGGAAGAGCTGGTACCAATTTTACTGAAACTATTCTAAAAACGTCGAGGAGGAGAGACTCATCCCCAACTCATTCTATGAGGCCAGCAGCACCCTGATAGCAAAACCTGGCAAAGATACAACAAAAAGAGAAAACTATAGGCCAATATTCCTGATGAACATAGACATAAAAATCCTCAGCAAAATACTAGCAAACTGAATTCAACAGCATATTAAAAAGTTAATTCATCCCAATCAAGGCTTCATTCCTGGGATGGAAGGCTGGGTCAACATATGCAAATCAATACATGTGATTCACTACATAAACATAATTAAAAATAAAAACCATATGGCATCTCAATAGACAAGAAGAAAGCTTTTGATAAAATCCAACATCCCTTCATGATAAAAACCCTCAAAAAACTAGGCATCGAAGGAACATACCTCAAAACAATAAGAACCATCTATAAAAAACCCACAGCCAACATCGTGCTGAAAAAGCAAAAACTGGAAGCATTCCCCTTGAGAACTGGAACAAGACGAGGTTGTCCATTCTTACTACTCCTATTCAACAGAGTACCGGAAGTGCTAACCAGAGTAGTCAGGCAAGAGAAAGAAATAAAAGGCACCTAACTAGGAAAAGAAGAAGTCAAACTATTTTTCTTCATGGATAATATGATTCTATACCTAGAAAACCCTAAAGACCCCACCATAAGGCTCCCAGAACTGATAAATGACGTCAGTAAAGTTTCATGATACAAAATCAGTGTACAAAAATCATTTTGTACATCCATATACCAATAATGTTCAAACTGAGAGCCCTACAATCCCATTTACAATAGACACACACACACACACATACACACACACACACACACCCCAGGAATACATTTAACTAAGGAGGTGAAAGATCTCTACAAGCAGAATTACAAAACACTGCTCAAAGAAATCATAGATGACACAAACAAATGGAAAAACATTCCTTGCTAATGGATTAAAAGAATCAATATCATTAAAATGGCTATACTGCTGAAAGCAATCTACAGACTCAATGCTGTTTCAATTAAACTACCAATGACATGCTGCAGAGAATTAGAAAAAAAATTTTTAAATCCATATGGAACCAAAGAACAGCCCAAATGGCCAAGGCAATCATAAGCAAAAAACAAAGCTGGGGCATCAGACTACCTGACTTCAAACTATACTACAAGGCTACAGTAACTAAAACAGTGTGATACTGGTACAAAAACAGACACATAGACCAATGGAACAGAACAGAGAACCCAGAAATAAAGCTGTCAACCTACAGCCAACTGAACTTTGACAATGTTAACAAAAATAAGCAATGGGGAAAGGACTCCCTATTCAATAAAAGGAACTGGGATAACTGGCTAGCCATATGCAGAATAATGAAACTGGGTTGCTACATTTCACCATATACAAAAATTAATTCAAGATGTATTAAAGACTTAAATATAAGACCTCAAACTGTAAGAATCCTAGAAGAAAACCGAGGAAACACCATTCTGGACATTGGCCTTGGGAAATACTTTGTGACTAAATCCTCAAAACAATTACAACAAAAACAAAAATTCACAAGTGGGACCTAATTAAACTAAAGAGTTTCTGCACAGCAAATGAAACTATCAACAGTGTAGATGGACGACCTACAGAATGCTAGAAAACAGTTGCGAACTATGCATCTGACAAAGGTCTAATATTGAGAATCTATAAAGAACTCCAATAATTGAACAAGCAAAAAACAAATAACCCCATTAAAAAATGGACAAAAGACAACAGTCACTTCTCAAAAGAAGACACACAAATGGCCAACAAACATGAAAAAATGTTCTATATCACTAATCATCAGAGAAATACAAATCAAAACCACAACAAGATACCATCTCACACCAGTCAGAATGGCTATTATTAAAAGTTAGATGCTGGTGAGGCTGCAGAGAAAAGGGAATACTTGTACACTGTTGGTGAGAATGTAAATTAGTTCAGCTACTGTGGAAAGCAGTTTGGAAATTTATCAAAGAACTTAGAACTACCATTTGACCCAGCAATCTCATTCCTGGGTATATATTCAAAAGAAAACAAATCATTCTATCAAAAGACACAGCATTTGCATGTTCACCACAGCACCATTCACAATAATGAAGACATGGAATCAACTTAGGTGCCCATCAATGGTGGACTGGATAAAGAAAACGTGGTATATAAACTCCGTGGAATACTATGCAGTCATAAAAAAGAATGAAATCATATCCTTTGCAGCAACATGGATGCAGCTGAAGGCCATTATTCTAAGCAAATTAACCCAGAAACAGAAAACCAAGTACTGCACATTCTCACTTATAAGTGGGAGCTAAATATTTGGTACTCATGGATATAAAGATGGCAACAGTAGACATTGGGGACTACTAGATGGGGAAGAGATGAGGGACAAGGATTGAAAAACTCCTGGGTACTATGCCCAGTATCTGGGAGACACGATCATTTGTACCTCAAACTTCAGCATCACACAATATACCCAGGTAACAACCCTGCATATGAACCCCTTGAAACTAAAATAAAAGTTGAAGGCCGGGTGTGGTGGCTCACGCCTGTAATCCCAGCACTTTGGGAGTCCGAGGCAGATGGACCACCTGAAGTCAGGAGTTTGAGACCAGCCTGGCCAACATGGTGAAACCCTGTCTCTACTAAAAATACAGAAAATAGCTGGGTGTGGTGGTGAGTGCTTGCAATCCCAGCTACTCGGGAGGCTGAGGCAGGAGAATTGCTTGAACCCAGGAGGTGGATGTTGCAGTAAGCCGAGATTGCGCCATTTATGCTCCAGCCTGGGCAACAAGAGTGAAACTCCATCTCAATAAATAAATAAATAAAATAAAATAAAAACTAAAATAAAAGTTGAAAAAAAAGAAACCTAGAAAAAAATCCACCTAGGAACAAACTACCAAAATTTGTATTTCTTATTGTTGTATTGATAGTTTTTTTTAAAAAAAATATTTTCTAGTCAAGGTTGGTGGAATCAGGGGATGAGAAGAGCCAAGTGAACTATATTTTAAAGAAAAAATCAGAAGGTGGATGGTTTTAAGATAAATATACAAAAAATAACTTTTGTCCATTCTAGCAATAAGCACCTTGAAATTAAATGTGAAAAATAGTTAATTGACAATAATGGCAAAATCTGTAAAACACAAATAAATGTAATAAAAAACACTCTTAATCTAAATGAACTATAAAATCTTGCTGAAAGACATAAAATGTCTGTTTTTAAAATTTGTTTTTAAAAATTGTATTGCAATTTTTCATTGTGTTTTTTGGGGTTATTTCCTATCTGAACAAAAAGAAAACAACTACTATGATTTTGGATGCAAATATTTTACATTATGAATACATCAATACTATACAAATGATAAATTACTATATAAATATAATGGAAAAGTAAGCAGTTTTTTTGAGTGGATAAAATAATCTAAAAGTTTCTATGGAAGAATAAATTCTAGAGAAGAGCCACAAATATATGAGAGACCAAGCTTGCTGAGGGGAAACTTTCCTGGTCTCAGACCATACTGTCAAGGCACTGCAGTAAAACCAATAAGATGTTTGTATAAGACTAGGTAAACAGTTTAGTAGAACACAACAGTCTGAAATTAGATCCAGGAGAGGGAATTTAATATGACAAAAGTGATGGTTTGGTGGGAAAAGGAAAGGTTATTTAATAAATTTTGCTGGCTGGGCATGGTGGCTCACGCCTGTAATCCCAGTACTTTGGGAGGCCAAGGCGGGTGGATCACCTGAGGTCAAGAGTTCAAGACCAGCTTGGCCAATATAGTGAAACCCCACCTCTACTAAAAATACAAAAATTAGCTGAACATGGTGGTGGGCACCTGTAATCCCAGCTACTGGGAGGCTGAGGCAGGAGAACTGCTTGAGCCCGGGAGGCAGAGGTTGCAGTCAGCCCAGATCGCGCCATTGCAATCCAGCCTGGGGGACAAGAGTAAAACTCCATCTCAAAAAATATAAATAAATAAATAAATAAATAAATAAATAAATTATTGCTGACACAATTCACCATATATCTAGAAGAATAAAACAGTGAATACCTACCTTGTATTTTACTCAAGAATAAATCACAGCTATATTATAGAATTAAATACAAGAAACAAAATGTAGCAGCTTCCATGTATAATTTAGGAGTGGGGAGACCTTCTTTGCCAGACTGACAGTTCAGAAGCTTTTAAATAAAAGATAGACATATTTGAATATACAGAATTAAAAACCCTTTGCATGGTGGATGATATTATAACAAAATCAAACAATAGGTTTGAAAAAATATTTCATAGAGATGACAAAGTTCATCTCTATCTACTTTGTACAAATAACTGTTACAAATTGACAATAAAAAGCTGATAGAAGCAACCATAAAAACATGGATAAAGGATGTGAATAGGCAGTTCAAGAAAGAACAACTCAGAAAAACCAGGAAACATGAAAAAAGTCTTAAATGTATGAGTGGTAAAGGAATTGCAAATTAAATAATGTGTCATCACTTACACCCACCAGAGTGTTTAAAATTAAAATACTAGTAATACCATGCTTGTGAAAGTTTCAACTCCCTTACATGTGTATACATATATATGTCGATGTGTACATATATGTGGATATTTATCTCTGCATATGATTCTATGAACATGGAACATTAAGAAAGGCTCATTCTAAATTGCTAGCATAGGTTACTTGTGTTGATGTTGCAGAGCCCATATGAGGTGGGAAGGAAAAGGAGAGGCACAAGGGTCAATCAGGAAACAAAGGAAGACAAAAAGTTAGATGGTTTGGCTGTGTCCCCACCCAAAACCTTATCTTGAATTGTAACCCCCATAATCCCTGAGTCGGAGGGAGGGACCTGGTGGGAGGTGATTGAATCATGAGGGTGATTTCCCCCATGCTGTTCTCGTGATAGCGAGTGAGTTCTCATAATAGCTGATGGTTTTATAAATGTTTGGTAAATCCTCCTGTGTTCATTCTGCTCCCTGCTGCCTTGTGAAGAAGGTGCCTTGCTTCCCCTTCCCCTTCTGCCATGATTGTAAGTTTCCTGAGGCCTCCCCAGCCATGCTGAACTGTGAGTCAATTAAACCTCTTTCCTTTATAAATTGCCCAGTCTCGGGCAGTTCTTTATAGCACTGTGAAAACGAACTACTGCAGCCTTTTATTTTATTTTATTTATTTATTTATTTTTGAGATAGATTCTCACTGTCGCCGAGGCTGGAGTGCAGTGGCGCAATCTCAGCTCACTGCAACCTTTGCCTCCCAGGGTCAAGTGATTCTTGTGCCTCAGCCTCCTGAGTAGGTAGGATTACAGACCTGCACCACCACATCTGGCCAATTTTTGCATTTTTAGTAGAGACGGGGTTTCACCATGTTGGCCAGGCTGGTCTTGAACTCCTGACCTCAAGCGATCTGCCAATCTCGGTTTCCCAAAGTGCAGGGATTACAGGCGTGAGCCACTGCACCTGGCTATTTTTATTTTTGAGACAGAGTCTCACTCTGTCACCTAGGCTGTAGTGCAGTGGTACTATCTTGGTTCACTGCCAACTCCACCTCCTGAGCTCAAGTGATCCTCCTGCCTCAGTGTCACAAGTAGGTGGGACTACAGGCATGTGCCACCACATCCAGCTAATTTTTGTACTTTTTGTAGAGATGGAGTTTTGCCATGTTACTCAGGCTGGTCTCGAACTCCTGAGCTCAAGCAGTCCACCTACCTTGGCCCCCTAAAGTGCTGGGATTACAGGCATGGGTCACCATGCACAGCCTTAGATGATATTTTAAAAAGCATCAGCGATATGAGTATTTTATGCATTTACGTGAAGTTATATATATGGGTACATACATGTATACATTTTTTAAATAAAGAAAACGTTTCCCTTGGAATCTTGATGCTATTGGTCTATTGTTTCCCCTCTTCCACTTTATTATAAATTGAAGAATTTAAATAAATCATAGTACAATAAACACCTGGATATCCTTTCTTTAGATTCACTGAGAACCACTGGCAACAGGTTGATATATTTGTTTTACCTATAGGTGTGAGTGCCTGTGTTTATAATGTATGTATGTGTATTGAAACACATGTATTGATTTTCTGAACTATTTGAAAGTAAGTTGGAGTCAAAATGATACTTTATTCCCAAGTACTCAGCATGTATCTCTTAAAAAGTAAGGACATTTTCCCAATATAATCATGATACTTTCATCATGCTTAAGAAAACCAAAGCAATTTTAAGTCATCTAATAACCACTCCGCTTTTTCCCAGTTGTTTCAATGTCATGTATGTGTCCATTGTTTTTCTTTTTGGAACCAGGATCCAATCAAGTGTCATGGATTGCATTGCACTGTCATTTCTTTTCAGGGTACTTAAATTTGAACTATTTTTTTTTTCACGGTATGAGTCTTTGGCAGTGTCCTGGCTTTCTGTTTTGCTGAGTGTCTTGTACAGCGTGGATTCATCCTTCCTGATCTCGTCTGACCATGTATTTATTTCCAGAGTTGCCTCGAGTGGAGTTCTGATCCTTGGTTAAAACTACAGATGGCACTAAATTCCCTAATATTTTTTCCTGCCTATTTTTCTGTCCTGTCCTGCATCATGCAGAGTGTATTTTGTTCGTGGGCATCCAGGGTCTGTGAGGGTAGACCAGCCCCATTCCCGCCCAGGGCTCCAGTTCCTTCGAGCAGTGCTCTTGGCTACTGCTCCCACAGCTGGGCCTCAGCAGCTCCACCTCACCATCTGTTCTCTCTCCTCTATAAATTTCGTCCTAGTCCGGGCTATACAGAGGCAAGGGCTAAGGAGCTACCACCTTGCTAGGAAATGCAATCCCAGGTAGGAGAAGCCTCAGAGAAGGGATGTGGCACAGGGTAGCAGGCAGAGCCATGTGGGATGCTCTGGCCTATGAAGCACAGTGGACTGTCTGACATAGCAGGCCTGTCTTCCAAGGGCTCCAAGGGTTTCTGTCTCCCATTATTCAAAGGTTTACCCCAGGGACATTACCCTTTCCACACTTTCAGGTGGCGTGAGTGTGGCAGTCCAGTAGGACCTTGAAGCAACCTATGCCTCAGCATCCAGGGAAGGCCAGGGCAGGTGACAAAGCTGGGTCCAGTCCTGCCTACTGGAGGCCGCTGAAGCTCTTCTAGAGTGGGCTGCTGTCATGCAGCTGGGACAAGAGGCAAGGTCGGGAAGTGTCCCACGCCCCACTCTGGCTGAAGGCCTTCCTCTCCTTCCTCTCATTCCTCTCCTTCCTCTCCTTCCTCTCCTTCCTCTCCTTCCTCTCCTTCCTCTCCTTCCTCTCCTTCCTCTCCTTCCTCTCCTTCCTCTCCTTCCTCTCCTTCCTCTCCTTCCTCTCCTTCCTCTCATTTGCTTCCTTTGTTGACTTAGACCCTTCTTGTTGCTTAACATAATTTAGAAGGGTGGTAGCAGAGAGGGAAGAGAGATGCACAGAGTCAGTCCTCCCTGGGGAACAGTGAGTAGCCTCTTCATCTGCTTTGTGGGCTTCTTAACATATGAAGAGGTGAACTCAGTGGTGTGCTAGTGAATATTTAACAATGGGCTCCCTGGGGAAGAAGCCCTGATTTGTAGCATCTGCTGATTTCCATGGCATAAACACTTCTACCACAGATGACTTCAGGCTCCCAATGTAATGTCACCAAATGCAGAGTGGGGAAGGGATGTGCACAGTTAGCTGCTGTGAGCTGGTAAAAGCTGATCCAGCACATCCCTGTGTGAACTGGACAATAAGTAATGAAGGACAAAGTAAGCGTGGGAGACGCGCTCTATGGTCAAGTTGTGAATAGCAGAAAAAGTAAGACAAAACAAAAACAAAATGAAAAGAGCAGTCCTCCATTTATTGACCCTTTATATACAACAAATGGCTGACTTAACAACCAAAATCTTGGAAAACAGCTTGTTTCTAATCTGAGGACTGCATATATTTCTTAGCTGTGTCTGACTTTCTTGAGTTATTTCCAAATCCAAATTACTGACAGCAACAATAACAACAATAACAAATAGAGATAGTTTGAGGGGGATGCAAAGAAGTAGATCTTACTTGTTATGCCCATGGGCTTTGCAGTCAAACAGATCTAGATTTGATTTCACTATCCCTCAAACAACTATGGGAATTAGAAAGGACTCAGCCCTCCAGTAATGCCTAACCACAGCCTATCCCTGCCCACACATTTAACTCGCATGACCTATCTCCTAGCAAAAGGGTTTTGTCTTGTGAAACACATTAATATCACCTGGTGAGCTATTAACAAAAACCTTGCCCAGGCTCCACTCTGGACAAATTAAATCAGAATTTCCAGGTGATTATAGGATGCCTCCAGGGTTGAGAATCACTGCACTGGTTGGTACATAAGCATAAAATGATTTCACTTCAATGGTCATCATGGCCATTAAATCATATCCTTTTCTTGACAAATCTGGTGAGTTCTCAAGGAATATCACTGAAAAATCAAAGCCCAGCTGTCTGTCTTCTGATGGCTTCAGTTGTGACTAGAAGACCCCTGAGGAAATGGCATTGAGTTGAGTTGTTTGTGTGTGTACTGGATACTGAAGAGTCCAGGAGAGTGACCCCAAGACAATGGGCTGCTGCTTGCCCCCTTATTCTAGCTGTGCAGATCCTAGAATGAGCAACTTCTGTAAGGTGAATGAATGTCAACCAGGTGCTTACAGGCAGTTTGCAGAGAATCTTCCTGTTGTCCTACCTAAGTCCTGGCTGGATGGAAGTGGTTGTAAGTCCTGAGAGGTCTTCGTAATTTAGCTACTGTTTCCCTAGGGCTCAGGCAACCAACGTTCGTGTCCTACCCTCATGCATGGCTTGGGTTTTGCAGTGAGGCTTTTGCTGCTCCAACATTTCAGCATCTGACATTCAAGTCCATCCTGATCTTACCAATAATACTTTGCCTTAATGGATTTTGACCATTTTACTCTCAGATTATTTTTTCTTTCTAGGCCAGAGAGGCCCCAAACTAGCAGCCTGTCCTTCTCAGTAGCTCCAGCATCCCTTCTTCTATGGCCCTAGTTTAGGTCTGAGAGGCATCGTTTTAAATTTTTTATTGTTATTTATTTATTTATTCTAGAGATAGGGTCTTGCGACGTTGCCCAGGCTGGTCTTGAACTCCTGGCCTCAAGCAATCCTCCTGCATCAGCCTCCCAAAGTGCTGAGATTACAGGCATGAGCCACCACGTCTGGTCAGACAGGCATAGTTTTACAAATATGTAAGTGGATAAATGCTGTCCAGTCTTACTTCATCAATTCTATCAGTTGGATGCTTTTGGTTGGAAATAACAGAAAATCCAACTAGAAGTGACTTAAACAAAGGAAATGCTATTATCTCATGTACCAGGAATTCTGGAGGTAGACTGGTTCAAGGGTGGGTTAATTAAGCAGCTCAGATATTATCAAAGACCCAGGTGCTTTCTATTTTTCCACTGTGTCATAACCTCATGTTACCTATTGTTCTCAGGCTTGTTACCTGATGGTACAGATAGGTGCCTCAGCTCACTGCTTCTTGGGCAGACACAGCAGCGTGAGCAGGAGAGGAAGAGTTCTTTTCTCCTGGGTGTTTCTTTTATTTGCAAGGAAAATCTTGCTCAGGAGCTTTCCAGAAGTTTCCCCTAATATCTCAGAAGCAGAATGTCATCACATGCCTACCCCTGACTGATCCAGTAGCAAAGAGAATGGATGAATAGTTTAGACTAATTAATAGTTAATCTTCCGAACTGTCTGCCTGAAGTACATTGCCATCTTATTTTCAAGAAAATTGGGGTTTGTTAGCAAAGTGCGTGGGAAGTCATAGTTGTAGTGCAAGCAGCGAACCGTGTCTGCAATTCTAAACGTCTCCATCACAGCAGTGTACTTAAGAAACATGCCCATACTGATTCCCAGGGAATCAAGAATTAAGCTGTCTCAGGATCTTCATGTTACACCAGAGATACTGTTGATTCCTTACATTTCTAAAGGTATCTTTATTTGCCCTCACATTTCACTGACAGTTTGGCTACGCATGGACTTCTTAACTCCAAAACACTTTTCTAAGAACGTTAAGACCTTGTTTCACCATCTTCCAGCATTCAGTGTGTCTGAGTTCAGTCTGAACTCTCAAGGTTAACCAGGTAAAATGCTTTTTTCTCTCTGGAACAGTGTGGAATTTCCTCTTTATCTCTAGAGTTCTGAAATGTCACCAAAAATACCTAGGTGTGGACCTTCTTTGACTCATCCCCTGGGCACTGCTTTCACCTTTTTTTACTCTCTTTCCTCTGCTTCTGGAATGCTAACTAAATGAATGTTTTACCTTTTGGGTCTATCATACTTATTTCTTTTTTTCTGATTTTCTGTTTTTGTCAACCATAAATTATGTAAGTTTTCCTTGGCTAGATCTTATAGACCAAGGGTCTGTAAACTACAGCCAGTGGGGCAAATCTGGCCCACTGCCTATTTTTTTATGACCCTTGAGTTAATAATGGATTTCAAATGGTTGACTCTCTCCTGCCATCCATGTTTCTCTGCTGGCCACGTGAAGATGCGCTTGCTTCCCCTTTGCCTTCTGCCATGATTGTAAGTTTCCTGTGGCCTCTCAGCCATGCCTCCTGTACAGCCTGCAGAACTGTGAGTCGATTAAACCTATTTTCTTTATAAACTTAAGAGAAAAATTGAAAAAAATAAAAGAAATAATAATGTTTCATGGCAGGTGAAAATTACATGAAATTTCAGAATTCATGTATAAAGTTTTGTTAAAACACAAGCCATGCCCATTTGTTTACATATTGTCTATGGTCACTCAAAAGGCAAAGTTGAGTAGCTGTCACAGAGACTGTATGACCCACAACGCCTAAAGTATTAACTTTGTGGTCCTTTACAGAAAGAGTTTGCTGATCCCTATTCCAGCCTATCAGTCTGGGTTTTAGCCATGCTCATTGTATTATTCAGGTGGTCTACCGAATTTTTTTGCATAATAATTTTTTTTTTGAGATAGGATCTCACTCTGATGCCCAGGCTGGAGTGCAGTGGCATGCTCATGTTGCACTATAGCCTTGACCTTCTGGGCTCAAGTGATCCTCCCACCCCAGTCTTCCTAGTAGCTGTGCCTACATGTGTGAACCACCATGCCTGGCTAATTTTTGTATTTTTTGTAGAGATGATGTTTTGCAATGTTGCCCAGGCCGGTCTTGAACTCCTGAGATCAAGTGATCCTCCTGCCTCAGCCTCCCAAAGTGCTGGGATTACAGGTGTAAGCCACCACACCTAGCCCATAATATTTTTAATTTCTAAAAGTTTTTGTTTTTTGGCTATTATTTTATCAGATGGATCATTTTGTTATGAGTTTAATATTCATTTTTATTTAAAGTAAACTTTCTGCACAAATACTAAACAGGACACAAATTATAATTACAAAACTCAACAAATTTTCACAAAGTGAACATATCCATAGAGTGTTTTCTTTCACTCAACATTATGTTTGTGAATTTCACCCATGTTGTTGTGTGTAGTAATCATTTGTTCATCTGCCATACATTGGTTGATCAGGCCAAAAGTATATGTATTCCATAGGACTACATCATAATTTATTTAATAGTTCTACTACCAAAGTTGTTTTCAGGTTTTGGCTTTTAAAAGTAGCATGGCTATAAACATTCTTGTACATATTTTAAGGAACATATTGTACACATTTCCATTAAGTAGTAGATTGTTGAGCTATAGAATGTGCATATATTCAGACAGTGTAGATACTGTCAAATTCCCACCAGCAATGTATGAGAGATTCAGTTGCTCCATATCTTCACCAGCACTTGGTAGTATCAGTCTTTTTAATTTGAGTCATTCTGGTGGTTATGTATTAGTATTTCATAGTGGTTTTAATTTGCATTTCCCTAATGCCTAATGGGTTTAGAAATTTTCCATATATTTTTAGGCCAGTTAGATAACTTCTTTTGTGAAGTGCCTAGTCAAGTCTCTTGCCCAGTTTTCTACTGGATTCTGTATCTTTCTCTTATTGGTATAGGAATTCTTTATACATTTTGGAAGTGAGTCCCCTGTCAATCGTCATGGCTTATCTTTTTTATACTCTTAATGATGTTGTGTGATGACTAGAAGTTATTAATTTTTAGTGGTTTAACTTATCAACTTTTTCCCTTAATGGTTAGTGCTTTTTATGTTATGCATAAGATATCTCTGCCTACTTCAAAGCCATGAAGATATTATCCTTTATTTTCTAAAAGCTTTATAGTTTGCCCTTTCACAAGTTGACCTTCAATTCACATAGGATTGATTTTTGTTAATTGTGTGAGGTAGTGGTTATGATGCAGTTTTCCCACATGGATATTCAATTGACTCAGTTTTATTCCTTGAAAGGATTATCTTTTTCCATTGTACTGTTACATTTCCTTGGTCATAAATGTAGTGACGGTATGTGTGTGGATCTGTTTCTGAATTTGGTGTTCTGTTCCATTGCTCTATCTGCCCATCGTTGCACCAATACCACATGCCTTGATTGCTGTAGCTTTGTAATGAATTTTGATGTCTGGTAATGTGAGTCCTCCAGTCTTATTCTTCTTTAAGATTGTCTTGGTGATTTTGGGCGTTTATCATTTCCCTATAAATTTTAGAATCAACTTGTCAGTTTGCACACACATTTAAAAAGACTTCTGAATTTTGATTGGAATTTCATTCAACTTAAAACTCAATTTTGGAACAATTTATATCTTCATAATATTGACTCTTCAAATTCATAAATTTGTTATATACCATCATTGGTTTAGGTCTCCCTTCTTTCCTCTCTCCCTTCTTTTGTGCCTTCCTTTCTTCTTTCCTTTGTTCCTTTAAGTCTTTAATTTCCATGAAAGTTTTGCCAGTTTTTGTGTTTATAGATTTTGCAACATCTTTTGTTAGCTTTATTCCTAGATATTTTGTCTATGGATGCTATCATAAATGATAGCATTTAAAATTTTAATTTCTATGTGTGTGTTGCTGGTACAATCAATTTCTGTATATTAAGCATATATCCAATGACCTTAAATTCACTTCGCTGAATATTCTTTCCAATTTTCTAATATTTGAACATGTGTTTGACTAAAGGTAGTTTTGTTTTTTCTTCCTTTATCCTTAAACTTTTATTTTTTGCCTTATTGTAGCGATTAAGACCTTCAGTACAATGTTGAATCAAAGTCGTAGTAGGCAATCTTGTCTCATTCCCAATGTCCTGGAAAAATGTTTCCAACAAATTATGATGTTCACTAAATTATATTTTTCTGCTTTTTGTTTGATGCTCTGAGCTTAGAGTTCTCTACTATTTCTATTTTTATTATGAATGGGTATTGAATTTCATTAAATGCTTTTTCTGCATCTATTGAGATGATTATATAATTTGATAATATAGTACATTATTTTGATTGAATTTAAATGTTAAACCAACTTCGCATTCTTAGAATAAACCCTACTTAATAATGATGTCCATTATCCTTGTTATCATTGAATTTGATTTGTTTGTATTTGTTTAGGCCTTTTGTGCCTATGTTCATGAAGGAGATTAAACTGTAATTTTCCTTTCTTACTAACTGCAGATTCTAACATAGCTTATTTTATGCCAATGTTTCTTACAGAGAGAAAACTGCCAGTTTATAAACCCCAAGTATTATAATCTGGATATGCTTTTTGGGGAAAGCCCCCTACACAACTTTGGCCAGCCATGGCATGTGTGTTTGACCCTACCCACGTCTTTTGCATTTCAGTAAATGGTATCACCATCCATTGGTTGATCAGGCCAAAAACAGTATTCACCATAAATTCCTCTCTTTCCCTCACACCTTGCATCCAATGTATTAGCAATTCCTTTTGGCAGTAGCTGCACACATATTCACAACTCAAACTATTTCTTGCATCTTCACTGCTCTTCCCTTGCCCCACTGTGGTCTTCATCTGCCTGGATTACTGCATTGTCTCCTAAACCATCTCCCTACTTCTACTCTTATCTTCTTCCCCTGTAATTCATCCTATACTCAGAAACCGGAGAGATATTTTAAAACTCTATATCTAACCATGCCACTTCTCTGCTTTTATCCATCCACTGGCTTCCCATTTCAACTTGCAGGGTTTCAAATATGATCTGGCCCTTGTCTACCTTATGAATGTCATTTCCTACTCCTTTTCCTGTTATTACTAGGATTCAACCACTGAAGTACTCTGTCAAATTATCAGGTATTATTTTCTTTATAGGGGTTATGCACATAAAACAATATTTATTTTTTCCTTGCTTATTTTTTCCTACATTCCCCACACTCTTTGAGAGTTGAACATTCACTGACAGCCATACCCCAGCACTTATGACAGTGTCTAATCATAGAAGATGCTGGATACGTGTTTGTTGACTACCTGCTTTGTTTAATCATCAATCCAGTCTCATCTGTAGCTGATCTTCTAGAGTTTCCTCTGATTATCTGGTCAGTTGCAGACTCTGTTTCTTATTTTCCAGGACTGGTTTGTTTTTTTGTTTCTTCAAAAATATCTCAAATTTTGTGATTTCTATGGGAACTTGTAAGGGAGGAGAGACAGGAGTGTGTGCTTAGCATGACATTGATTCAGATGGCATCAGTCCTCACAATTGTATGATTTTTCTTTAGCAATATTTAATGTATTCATTCATTTCCCCAGTTATTGATTGCCTGCTCTGAACCAGGCACTGGACTAGGCACTTGGGACAAATTAGTGAACAAAACAGACAATGATTTTTATCCTTGGAGCTTATAATCTAGCTGGGAAGACATAACACAACCACGAGTGAAATTACATCATATGTCAGAAGGGGATGGGTCATACGGAAAAAAGGAAAATTAGAGCAGACGAAGAGGTTTGGAGGGGGTGGGGGGAGGCATGGAAGCAGGTTGTAGTGTTCAGTGGGGGCTGGGGTCAGGGAAAGTGAAATTTGAGCAAAGACTTGGAGCAGGAGAGAGAGCTAACCAAGCAGGTGTCTGGGGGAAGAGTGTCCAGGTAGAGGGAATACTAGACTCTAAGGTGGCAGCACGGCTTGGGTATTTGAGGAACAGCAAGAAGGCTGATGTGGCTGGCACAAAGGGAGTGAGGGAAAGAAACAGAGGAGAAGAGGTTAAAGAGGTAGAGGGGGATAGCTCACCTAGGGCTGTATTTGCCATTGTGAGGGCTTCAGCTGACAATGAGTGAGACAATAGTTATTAGAGTTTTGAGCAGAGGGCTGGTATGATCTGACTTATTTTGTGAGAGGATTTCTCTGGATGCTATGTTGGGAGTAGACTATGGGGCACAAAGGTAGAAACAGGGAGATCTGTTTGGAGGCTGGGGCAGTGTTCCCAGCAATAGATGATGGTGACTTTAAACAGGGCAACCACAGTAGAGGTGGTCAGATGGCATTAGATTCTGGACATGTGTATTTTTAATATCTTACAACATGTTTATCATGAACCATTTGAAATACAGAGGAGGTAGTCTTTAAAAAATTATCTTTTCTCTTGAAAATAGGTTGTATTTTTCTGACTGTTTTGTTTGCTGAGTAATCTTGGATTGTATCTTTTTTTTTTTTTTTTGAGACAGAGTCTGGCTCTGTTACCCAGGCTGGCATGCAGTGGCACAATCTTGGCTCACTGCAACATCTGCCTCCTGGGTTCAAGCAATTCTCCTGCCTTAGCCTCCTGAGTAGCTGGGATTACAGGTACACACCACCATGCCTGGCTAATTTTTGTATTTTTAGTAGAGACAGGGTTTCCTCATGTTGGCCAGGCTGGTCTCAAACTCCTGACTTCAGGCGATCCACCTGCCTCGGCCTCCCAAAGTGCTGGGATTACAGGTGTGAGCCACTGCACCTGGTCAGATTGTATCTTGACATTGAGAATGTTATCTTGTGAACACACTGGGTTTCTTTATATTCCTTTGAAGGGTGATTTTCTTTCTTTCTTTTTTGTTTAAACAGGCACTTAACTCGGCTGGAGACAAAGTACAAACTCTGTTTTCCCTGTGGTAAGGGGCAACTCAAATATCAGTGCAGCCTTTCAGCCTTAGCTGGGCCTCTTGGAATCTGTCCTTCCCATGCACAGTGTAGTGTCAGCCAGGGATTTGGATTGTGTTTGTACCCAGCATCTGGGGCTTCACTTTTGCAGTTCTCTTTTTTCTAACATTTCTCCCCTCATTTCTTATCAGATATGACTGCCTTCAACTCTCTCCTCTGATTCTTTAAATCAGAAAGGCCAAGCATTTTCTACTGGACTTTTAACTGCTCAATGTAGTGTATATTTGAGCTTTCACCTGGATAACATTCACAAAAGATGGAGAAACTCATCCACCATCATTCCCTTCTCCCAAGTGTTCACTCCTCTCCAGAATCAGCCTTCTTTGGGTTGCTTTCCAGTGCCTTTAGGTAGTCATATTTTCATATTTTGTTCCTGCATAAGGGTCTGTTTGAATGGAGTTACTCAAAAATGACCAGAATTGGATATATTGGATATATTTTGAAGTTAGAATGTGGGGTTTGAGAGAAATATAATTTTACTCCAAGAAATATGACCTGGAAATTTGTAAAGATAGAGTTAGTGCCAATTGAGATGGATAAGACTGGGCATGGTACAAGTGTTTTCTGGGGAAAAAAATCAGAAGTTCAGTTGTGGACATGTTGAGTTTGAGAGGTTTGCTGAGTAGGCTATTGGATATTTAAGTATTGAGTTTAGGGGATACATATGGGCTAGAGACATGCATATTTTTGGAATTGTCAGCATATACATTTCATTTAAGGTCATGAGGCTGGGTGAGATTATTGAGAGAGTGAGCGTGGACACAGAGTTGAAGACCAACGACTGACCACTGGGGCACTTCAAAATTAAGTTGAGTGAAGAAGAAAAATCAGCAAAAGTCGAAGAAGCAGCAGTTAGCATGGAGGGACAGGCTGGGTGCAGTGGCTTACACCTATAATACCAGCACTTTGGGAGGCTAAGGTGGGAGGATCTCTTGAGGCCAGAAGTTTGAGACCAGCCTGGGCAACATAGTGAGACCCTGTCTCTACAAAATTTTTTTCAAAAATTGAAAAGAAAATAATTTTATCAAAGAAAAAAAAAATGAGAGAAACCCAGAGAGAATGTGAAGAAAATGTATCAAGGAGAAGAAAATACTACCAATAGGTCAATTATGATGTGATCTAGGAACTGATTTAGCAGCATGGAGGTCTTTGGTAATCTTGATGAGAGCAGTTTTGTTTTGATTTGTTTTTGAGAGAGATCTTATTCTGTTGCCCAGGCTGGAGTGCAGTGGTGCAATCTCAGCTCACTGCAACCTCTGCCACCTGGGTTCAAGAGATTCTTCTGCCTCAGCCTCCCAAGTAGCTGGAATTACAGGTGTCAACCACCACACCCAGCTCATTTTTATATTTTTAGTAGAGACAGGGTCTCACCATGTTGGCCAGGCTGGTCTTGAACTCCTAACCTCAAGTGATCTGCCTGCCTGGGCCTCCCAAAGTGCTGCGATTACAGGCATGAGCCACCATGCCTGGCCGAGAGCAGTTTCAATGGAGTGATGGGGGTAAAAACCTGACTGGAGTGGGTTTAGAAGAGAATGGGGAGTTGGGATTGGGGTACTGCAGGGTTTATTTAGAAATGTGGTGTAACGATAAGGATGAGGACATTACAAAGGCAGGGCTTGGAAGAACGTGATGTTTAGAATCATGAAGGATGGAAGCGAAGCTAGAAAGACTCCCAGGGAAAGCTCACTGGGCTATAAGGATCTTGAAATGTGTCAGAGCCTGTGTGGTGGGATGAGGAAGTGAGAAGGGCAGGAGGAGGTAAGGCGACTGTCGCTGGAGCGGTGCCCTGATGTATTTCCACAGTGTAGCAGTTCTGTGTGATGATGAGGCCCAGGATAAGCCGTGGGAGTGGGTGGCAGTGAAGGAGCTAGGAGGCTTGAGTTAGATGAGCATGCATGCTGACAGTTAAACCACGCAGAGTGCTGGGAGGGTCTGCAGTGGAGAGAAAGATGGGGTCACAGGATCTAGCTGTCAGCTCTTGATGAATATGGGGAAGCAACTGGGAGATGGGAAGATGTCAGTGTGGAGATGACATAGACATGATATAGCTGGATGATAAAAGCCTCATGAGAAAGGGGGGTTCCATGGAGGTAAAGGAGTGATGGTTTTGAGGTGTTACTCTAACCATCCCCGTGCCTCTTGGTGCTGACATGGGGAAAAAACATTCTTGAGAGATTAGGGCTTTGGGAGAAAGCAAGGCTGCAACAGCTTTATTACTCTTAAAAACACTAGTGGGATGATTTCTGCTCTATCATTCAAGCCTTCAATAAAATTAGTCAATAGCAAATCCTATTCACTTCTAGAGCTGTTGCTGCTTGGCATTCTGTGCTTATAATGTGTTTGCAAAATGCTTGTATAGAGTTTTCTTTCACTTAACTTTTCAGGGTTAGTGGTAAGCCAACGAGCAAACGTGTTCCCTCCACAAAGCCTTCTCTTCACTTCCCATTCAAAGAATTATGACGTCCCCCACGCCACCTTCTGCCTGGTCTCCCCTAGTGCTCAGCTCCCTTCAGGATGAAGCCCTCCTCCACAGTCAGGTCTTGGCTTAATGCCACCTTGGAGATAGACCTTTCCTGATCTATCCTGATCCTGGAGGAGTCTGCTCCTCTCCTCCCAGAACTGGTCTTCTCTCTTTCAGCACACTCTTCTTTTCTTCATAGAACTTACTCCAACAAATAATTTATTTATGTGGTTCCCCTTTAAATAATCTACTTCTCTCATTGTAATATCATTTCTCTAGGAGCAGGGTCAAGTTCATTATTGTATTTCCAGTGCCTATCATAGTGCTTGGCATGTAGCAGACATTCAATAAATATCTGTTGGGCAGGTATTAGTATCTCCAATTTATAAATGACAAAACTGAGACTCAGAGAAAGTAGCAAGCTTAGATCCCAGCCCAGTTCATCCAACCTTCCTATTTCTGCAATTCCTCTTTGGATTGGGAAATGCCTTATTCTCTGTCTTAATTCACGATGGTGGATTAAAGATGGCTACACATTCTTTATCACATCCTCTATTGAGAGGTGATGCTTATTTTCCTACTCATCAAATCTGGGCTGGTCCTAAGACTGAGGTGACCAAGAATATGCTGCAGAAGCAAAGTTGTGCCAGTCCCAGGCTTGGCCTTGAAGAGGACTTTGGCTTCCCCTTCTTGGAACACTTATTGTTGGGATCACTGAACTGCCTTGTGAGACTATCTTTCTGGAGAAACCACATGGCAATACCACATAGACAGACCCTGAGACCACATGGAGAGGGAGAGAGGCCCAGCTGTCCTGGCATTTCAGTAGAACCCCCGATGACTCCAGGCCCAGGTGCCAATCAACTGTAACTACAAGAGAGATTGCAAGTGAGACTAGCAGAAGAACCGCCCAGCTGAGCCCTTTTATTTCACAGAACCATGAGTTACATTAAAATAATTGTCATTTTAAGCATGGTGAAAACTAGGGTGAAGCAGGAGAGGCCCCTGGGGCAAAAAACCCAATGAGGTGCTCACTCTTTGGGCTGACCCTGGGAGTGAGCGCCCCCTTAAACTGCTCTAGGACCCCCACTTGCTTCACCCTAGTCCTGGGACCTGGTTTTCAGCTGCTATGTTTTGGGTTTTTTTGCTCAGCTATGATAGATAATGGAAACACTCATGGTACCTGGCAAAGAGTAGATACTCAGTGACCCACACTGAGCAATTAAGCTGATGATCACAACTCCCAAGTGACGTTGTTTTCACTGGAATAGCTGGCCCTGCAATATTTTGTATCCAAACTTTCTTGAATACATTATCCTATAGATTTCCCACATCTTTCCTTAAAGTTCTGAACTCTTGTCATTTTCTCTACTTTAGCAAACATTTACTGAGCATTTTCTTCAGGCTCAACACTGGGATGTATATGGGGCCAGGGGTGACACAAAATGAGTAGGATGAGGATCCTGCACCTCCAAGGAACTGACCACTGACAGACACAGCCTGCTGTGGACAGCTGAGATAGCAGAGGTGGGAGCCAAGCACCGTGGGAGATCTGGGTGGCAGAAGGGGCTGAAGGTTATTATACTGGAACTTGGGGGACTGGAGGAATCTGTGGAGGGAGCACACTTGTGCTGAGTATAGAGATGAAGGCAGTTTTGACCAGGAACCATGAGAGGGCAAGGCTGGGCACCATGGATCACACCTGTAATCCCAGTACTTTGGGAGGCAGAGGCGGGAGGATCAATTGAGCCCAGGAGTTCGAGACCAGCCTGGGCAATATAGTGAGACCCTGTCTCTACAAAAACAACAACAACCCCCCCCCCCCCCCCCCCCCACAAAACACTATGAGAGGGCAGAACAGAGAGGACAACAGCTCAGGCACAATTGCTCTGCTCACTTCGACCTTTTGGTTTTGTGTTCTCCTCCTTTCATCCTCTTCCCTCAATCTTTTGGAAGAATCAAGTGAAAAGGGTGTTTATGTAGATCTCTCCAACTCCTACCTAAACAGTCTTACTCTGTGGGCTCCTGCCTTTCTGAGCAGTGCAGTGATGTTTTCCTGGTTAACGGCTAGTCCTCTACCACCATCCAGCTTTATGGTCCTTTAACAAAATGATCTAAACAGACTTAATCCATTGTTCCTGATCTGTAGATATTCCCTAAAGCTTGACTCATTCAAAGTAAATTTGGGGAAAGCTCACCTGAGTTGACGATAGGGTTCGACTGGGTCCTCATCCAAATCTCATCTTGTGTTGTAATAATCTCCACGTGTCAAGGGCAGGGTCAGGTGGAGAAAATAGAATCACGAGGGTGGTTTACCCCATATGGTTGTCATGGTAGTAAATAAGTCTCATGAGTTCTGGTGGTTCTAAAAATGAGAGATCCCCTGCACAAACCCTCTTGCCTGCCTCCATGTAAGACGTCTCTTGGCTCTTCCTTTGTCTTCTGCCATGATAGTGAGGCCTCCCCAGCCATGTGGAACTGTGAGTCCGTTAAATCTCTTCCCTTTATAAATTGCCAGTCTTGGATATGTCTTTATTAGCTGCGTGAGAACCGACTAACACAGTTGGTGAAACGCCTGCGTTGAGTACCATGTTTGAAGTTCCTTGCACAACCAGGTTTCCCCATTCTCAGGAAGGGAGGCCGGGCAGACATTCAGGCTGGGCCTATTTTAACTTAATTCTCTATAATTGGTAGATGGGTTGTCTGTAGAAAAGGATGACTAGGCGTTTTCAAATGGAATGATCTCTGTAGGTTAAACATTTATCTTCTGCTTTGCAAACACAGTTAATTTGCTGGGTGAACTCTCTTCCCTCATGCAGAGCGTGGAGGCAAATTCCTCTCTGAATTCCTGGTGAGTACAGTCCAAGTGCTAGAGGGTGAGGATGAGAAGTTGGGTTAGAATCTGGAGGAGGGCACAACTGATCCCAGCCAGCAAAGGCAATGGGAAACAGGCAGAACCTGTAGCCCAGTTCATCTCTGTGGTCACCTGCATGGCACCAGGAAAACAGGTGAGTAAAGCCCTTTCAAACCTTTAGAGCCCATTGGGATATCAAGGTCCCCTAGGAAAGAATCCCCATATTTTGGGGCCCATGGTTTCAGGCTCACTGAAAATCCCATGGACAATAAATATCAATACGAACATATAAGTTATGCTTTTTAAGTTTTAGTTTTACATGACTCTCCTTTTATACTTAAATGTCTGACTGAATTTCACCATGAAGAATTCATCGAAGGCTCAGTAGACTCACCAGCCGTCCACATTTGTGGAACTGGGAGAAGGGTCCATGACATTCTCCTCCTTCCAGCCTCTCCTCCCTTGGGCAGGGATTGCAAACTCACTGCCTTCGGGGCCCAGGCAGGTGTCCTAAATAAATGAGCTCAGTGGAGGGTGGGCCTGTGGCCAACTGAGGCCCTCAGCTCCCAGACAAGGGAAACATGACTTGCAGATCCTTGCCTGTGGGGAACAGGCCCAGTGTACTGGTGGCCAGATCTTATGATTTTAGTAACACGAGATGGATTTTCCCTTGAAATCAGCAGAAAAACACTGACAGATGAAGCAAAACGTGCCTGTGGTCGCTGCTGGGCTGCCAGGTTGGGGGAGGGAGCTGGGGTCTGGATTCGAGTTCTCTCAAGCCTCTGGCTGTGGGATGTTGGCCAAGTCACGTCCTTTCCTGGGCCTTATTCTCCTTATCTGTAGAGTCATGACTCTGAAAGATTCCATCTGTAAGATGTTGTTTCATTTCAGGACTCTGAACCCCAGTATGCAGTGTGACATATACTCTATTAGGAGGTCAAAAATTGATGTTGAATTAATGAGAGAAGGAATTATTCATCTGGACTTTTTTGCAAAGACAACCTGGGAAGAAAGTCTCAGACAAGCCCTTCCTTTTTCTGAGCAAATTCTTTATTGTTTTCTAATTTTTCCTTTGGCGCTTTTTGCCCCCTGGACTTTGGCTTCTTTATTTCCATTAAACCCCAGAGTTTGGAAAAGCAGACCCTCAGACTCCACAGCGGAGCTCCAGAATGCTGTCCCAGGTTGGGCTGGATGTACTTTCTTTGCCAAAGCTTCTGTGGTGGTCCTGATGCACTCCCATGGTCAAGGGTCACCCACCTGAAGACCTGCACCCTTCCACATCCACTGAGCATGAATCTCCATGAGAGCAGGACTCCAGTGAAGCTAAATCCAGAGCCAAGAAGGACACAGGGTTTCCAGGGATGGCGTTAGCCCAGGGCCCTGTTCATTGTTTTGTGGATGTGGAAACCAAAGCCAGAAGGACAGGTGACTTGCTCAGGGGCATCCAGTCCAGGAGATCACATGGCACCTGTACCTTCTTACAGAATCCCCAACGTGTGCAAAGGAAGTCAGCCCTGATGGGGTAGGATTCTAAAGATGTTATAGATTAAGCTGGGTTTTCCCTGGTATCCATGGAATTGCAGAATTTTTAAACTGAAGGGACCTCAGGAAGAAGGACAACTGGGAAAAAGGAGTCACCTATACTGTACCAGCCACCCCCCTGAGAGATTTATTTCCCTTAATCTTCTGATTAAATGAAGCATTATTATTTCATGTTTCCAATGAGAGAATGACAGGCTCAGGTGATGAAGGTAAATTCCCCCAAGATCATATAACGTGTAAGTTGCAGAACCAGGACTCAAACTCACAATCTTCTGGCTTCAAGTCACCACTCCCTGAGAGGAATCTAGAGACAGTGTATCTACCAGGTTCATTTTCTTCACTTGTTAGGTGAACAAATGTGGTCTGCAGAGCTCAATGGCTTCACCAAGGTCAAGAGTGAGAGAATGGCATGGCTGGGGCTGCTCTGGTCCATGTGTTTTCCATGCCAGAGGGTGGCCTCCTGGAGTTCTTTGGTGATGCCTCTAGCTCTGGGTGACACCAGGCTGGTGGAGGCAGATCATATGGACCAGGGATGGAGACCCTCATGCCACTGCTCCCTCTTCATGGCATCCCGAGCTCCAGGAGTCCCTTTGGATCAGACCAAACCACAGTGGCCTTCCAGAAGGAGCCACTGGGGTGGCCATCAAAGGCTTGGGACACATAAGCTTGGGGCAGTGGTCCAGGAGTAGAGGCCTCCAGTCTTAGGACCTTCCCCTCCTCATGGCCCCTGAGCCTCTCTTCTTACTTTGGGGTGCTGGCTTTTCCTTTGCTGGTTAGACCTGTGGTCCAGGGATTTCACTCAGGGCCACCCCAAGGGAGGAGTGATGAGGGTGACCCAGTTCCTCATTGCTGGCCTCTCCACCCTCCACTGCTTGCCTTGCTCCGTAACATTTCTGTGAGCTTCCAGCACACACCAGCAGCGAGCCCATCTTCTGATTAGTTTCAGCCTGGTAAGTCCTTCCTGCCGCTGAACCACCTGTCTCCCGAGAGGACCTACAGCCAACGCCTCCCACACCAGATGGCCACCCCCTCCTGCCCCTCCGTAGTGTTCCAGCCAAGGCCAGGCCCGGCATGGACAGAAGAGGACCTGAGTGGCTGCGGCCAAGGTCAAAGTGGCCATCTGGACACAGGTATCAGGAGCGTGGAGGGGCTGCCCCAGAAATTACTTTAGCGGGGGAGATGTTTCTCAGGCATTCGGCTCTTGGTTTTCTATTGGTCTCCCTTCAAAATTGCCCCAGCAGGTAGGCAGAGCACCTGATGGATGCCTTCAGCAGCACCTCCTTGGTCAGGGTGAGTCTTGCCTCAGTAACCACTGCGGGAAAATAATCCTATTTCTTTTTCAGCGAGAAGCTTGAGCACTGGGGACCCCGACTCTGCTTATTCAAGGCCCATGAGGCATGATACTCAAGTTCACGGTCACAAACTCCCTGTTCACCCCACAGCTCCTTTTCCCCAGATTCTACCCACCCCCATTTTGAGTTCTGAATTGTCTCCAGTTCCATCATACCTAAAGATTACCTTTTAGCTATTCGACTTGCCCTCCCATGGTGAGTCAGTCAAATTAAAATGTGGGGTACATTATTGTATGAAATGTTTACAAAATAGAAAACCGAAGAGGAAACTATGCTTTGTTTTCTGAACAGTTTGAAACCTAAACAGACTTCTTTTCAATTCTCTTATTTTTCTATGTGTACACAAGAAGGCCATTGAGATGGCCTTGCAAGAAGCTTTAGACCAGACCCTCTCCCTTCAGGTCCTGTTGGTAGGTTATATATTCTGAATTTTTTTCTTAAAAAAACAAAAAGCCAGAAAAACCCCACTGCATTCTGTTTCCAAGCCAGCACAACCCATTTCTTATTCTAAGCAAGTGAACAAACATTTGTCTTCAAGGCCAAGATGTCAGTGTTAAAAAAAAGTGTTTTAGAAAAGAAAATGCAAAGCCATAACTCCAAGCCTAGGCAAGGACAGCTGCATGCGTTAGCTAATGCATAATTGCAGACTATTCCCTGCTTTTTCCTTATGCTTTTATTACCCCCAAAAGGAGCTCCAAGTGAAATATTAATAATATTACTACTGTAATATTATTACACATTATTACCTCTGCAATGGTAGCTTCAGAAGGGCATCTTTGTTTTCATTCCAATGTGACCTACATTGGATTCATTTTTCCAAAATGGCACCAGAAATGTCTTATCCATTTCCTCAGTAACTGGTGAAATGGAACAAATAAGACTGATCATTTTCTTCTATGAGAGGTACATTTGAGTAAAGCAATCTTGTGCCTATGGGGGATGGTGGGGGAAATTGGCATAAGTGAATTAAATGTTGGACTTGCAGTTCTATTGGACTTCAGACAAACATCTATGCTGATTGAACACTGATTTGCTGGCCTTCGTCAAATCACAGTTCTGCCATCTCAGCATCCCAACTCTTGCAATCTTTTCCATGTGCTTCTTTATGGATGGGCAAATCACCTGACCGTAGCTGCCTGGAACCAAGCTGGCATTGCAGTTTTGCCATTCTTATTCAGTGTCATCTGATGCCTGCCGTCACTTGCCAGCCTCATTTACGCATTGCCAGTTCTGGGGGGGAAAATCAAATCTAATTTGAGCACCATTTTATCTGCTTATTTTACCCACAGATGTGAGTCCATTTTTCTGTAGATTATATAAGTATTTAAGCTTTCATTCCAACTGTTTGTCAGCACTTACTACAACAGACAACCAACTAGACAACCCCCACAGTGCCAGAAATACCTTTGCGTGAACCTTATTATCAAAAATAGAATGCAATCAAGACCAGTGGAGGTTACAGTAAAGTCACCAAAAATGACTCAAATGTCCCTCTGAGCTAGCTCCTATGTTCTGAAAATATGTGGTGGGTGGAATGAGTCTTTTACATTCCCAGATTTGGCTCCTCCAAGTGAAATATTAATATGATTACTGTTGCATTTGGCAATATGAAGAAGCTTCCAGTAATAAGCTGAACAGACAGAGACATCTGTATTCACCGCAGGTTTTCAGAACCACAATTTATGTGGTAATGTAGGTGTGAGTCCGCGGGCACATAAGTTGATCAGGGAGTTACTGAAACCCTTGAGGATAACTCATTCACTCAAAGGAAGAATCACCGGGGAAAGTGAATAAAGCACTATGTCAGCAAAACGTTGCTCCTGTGAATCAGGACTCAGTTACTCTTTCTGGCTGGATGATCTCAGATGTAAATGACTTACTGTGGTATCCACGAAGTCAATGGGTAGAAATATGACATTTCGTAAGTACAAAGACTATGTCTCTGACTGCACGCAATTTTAGTCTGATGAATGCCTGTGGTTTTCTGGTGGGCTTTGTGAAGTGGGTTGCCTTGTGGTATTGGAGCTTATGCTCTGCAAGGGTTTCAATAACTTCCTGATCACTGGAAGCTTCTTCATATTGTCAAATGCAACAGTAGTAGGAGTATTAATATTTCATTTGGAGGAGCCAAAATTGGGAACATAGAAGGCTCATTTCACCCACCACACACTTTTAAAACATATGAGCTAGCTCACAGGGACATTTGGGTAATTTTTGGTGACTTTACTGTAACCTCCGCTGCTCTTGATTGCATTCTATTTTTGATAATGAGGTCCGTACAAAGGTATTTCTGGCACCATGGGATTGTCTGTTTGGTTGTCTGCAGTAAGTGCTGACAGACAGCAAGATGGGAAAGTGATGATTGCAGTGGCCTGTTCTGGAGGGAGACCAAGAGGAAGACTGATTAAAGACCAACAGAGAGAGGAGCAGCGTGGGAGCAGCCCCTGCCCAATGGGCTTTGGTGGCCTAGAGCCATGAGAAGGTCCCTGCACCTCACCCTGCCACAATAGTGACCTTTAGGAAATTTAAGTTGCCCTGAACCCCATGCCCCCAGCTTGCCACATCCAAAAGTTAAGTACATAAGCTGAACTTTGTGGTTCAGGTCTAAAACAGAGGCAGAAACAGTGGGGGTGGGGGTGGGGGGCGGTGAGGGTTGACTTTAAAACCTGAAGGGCTCTAGAAGGAGAGGGTTCTGGTGGGCAGAGGGCATGCAGGGGAACAGGACTGCCACTTCTCCACTCTGCATAACCCCAGGAAGCCTGGAAAATGGAGGCTCTTTGCGTAGAACTATCCTGGGTTCTCTTCATCCTCTTTATCACGTAAGTCAGCAAGACGAATGAGGCAAGAAACCTCTGTGCTCCTCAGATGAAGCTTCCATCTGCTGATGGCATTGTTATTCTCATCTATGGATGAGATGTCTGGGTGAGGGAATTTCTTCTGGATAAGAAGACGTCCTTCTTTTAGGGCCATTTGGGGTTTGTGCAGAGGTAATCCACTAAACAGAATTCTGGGCTCAGGAATGGGTTTCCCACCCATTAAATGCTTCAATCTTGAGGTTCGCTAGCTCCTGATGGCTGGCTCCTTCCATCTCTCTGGCTCCTAGGCCTGCTACTGGAGCTCTGGAGGACAGCACTATCTCTCTACAGCAAGGGTTGGCAATCTTCTTCTGGAAAGGGCCAGATAGCAAATATTTTCAGCTTTGCGGGCCAATGTTTGTAGCACCTACTCGAATCTGCTCTTATTGTGTGAAAGTGGCCACAGACAATACATGAATGAGTGCATGGAGGGTATTAGTTTGCTGACTTCTGGCCCAGGTAATGTTGGTTAGTCAACTGGGTCAGGCAATTAATCCTCCATTTATTTAACAGATGTTTACTATTCATCTGCTCGGTACCAGACACACTTCTAGGTGTTTGAGATACATCAGAGAACAACACAGATGAAGGTCCCTACAGCTCTGCATTCTTGTATCTTACATTTTAGTTGGGGGGGATGGACAGGTCCATGTGATGATTGCCGGCTATGCATCTATTCTCCATCCTTCTCCACCCTTCTTCAGAGATGCTCGTGTCCCTGGTGGCCCATATGGATAGCATCTTCCCATGGGGTCCATCCTCCAACATCATGCCCCCAATGTTTTCCCATTCATCCAGCCAATGAGGGGCACAGGCATGGGCATTTTTAATTTCTCCTTCTTATCAGATAGTCAAGTGTACCAATTTAAATGTATATTGGTATATTAATACTATAGCTACATACATGTTGTGTTTCTAAGCAACATAGCTGTTCTCAAGAGACTCTATTGGAGGCCTGAGGAGCTGAATGCTTGAGCATGGAGTTGGACTGACTTGGGTGTTAAAGTTACTTCACTTCTTGGAGCTTCCATTTTCTCACCTGTGAAATGAAAATAATAGTAAAACCGCCAACCCCATAGGGTAGTCATGAGGATGAAGTGTAATAACACAGGGAATGTATAGGACACAGTACTTGTCCTGCAGCCTGACTCGTAGAAGAACCTCAATGAATGGTAGTGATAATCAGTATGTAACACATGGTATGGTGTAGGTCATGTTGGTGAGTTACATTCATTATTGTGCCTACTCTGAACACATCCTTTTGTATTATGAGTACAGTAGGCCCAAGGACAGCTGCAAGAAAAGAGATTCAGTTGGCTTTGGTGCAAATGTGTCTTGTATCGATCCCTCAAGGGGCCATTAGAAAAATCTGACTCCCCTTCCTGAGAAAAATCCCAAACAGATTCCCACAGCCCACCAATCCTGAGACAACTCCTCTCATCTTGAATCCTCTTTTTAACTGCTGGGTGAGTGCCAGACCAAGGACCACTTTTGTGGTGGATAGTGCCATCTGCTCTATGTGGAAGGAGAAGTGGCACAACTGAGAATAGATACATGGATTTCTACACACTGGTCAATGACCTTGGCAACTGGTTGGGACTGGAAGAAAAAAGACAGAAAAATAAGAGATAAGGAGGGCTGATGTGGACAAGTGTGAGCGGGCAGAGTACTGAAGATTTTTGTATCACATATTAATGCCCACCAGAAGCATCCATTGTAGATAAAGAACTGGAAAACAAGGTAGACAAATGACTTGGCTAGTTGACATTAACCACACTTCATCATTGGTCACGCAGAAGCAAGAGTATAAGCGCGTGAATGGAGGGAAGTGGTGGAGGCTATGCAAGAGCTCAAAAGCACGGACTCGACTTAACAAGGTAATTCTAGCTATTGCTTCCTCTGAATGTCCAGCCTGCAGCCACAGAGACCCACATGGAACCTCTGGTATGGTACTACTTCTAGAAGAGACCAGACACGTGGAGGCAGGTCAGCTTCTTTGGGCTCTGGCATTCTGGAGTGGCCAAGGACTCATCCTCAAAGGGAGACATTATTCCAGGTACGGGCTGCCTTTATTGTCCACAGAGCCTCAGCCAGCACTGTTGTCCGATGGCTTATAGAAGGCCTGGTCCACAGGCCTGAACGCCCACCCACCATAGCATTCAACCAAGGGACCCTGCCTCTTAGGGAGGGGAGTGTGGAAGTGAACTGGTGGCTTATATTACATACTGTACCATCCAGGAGCAGCCAGCCTCAGTGAATGCTGGGACAGCCTTCTAGAGGCACAGCTATAGTGCCAGCTCAAGGGGAAGCCTCTGGAAGGATGGGTGCCAGACTTCAGGACACAGTATGCACATTCAGAGACCTGTAGATGGCTGGTTCTGTCTCTCCAGTAGGAAGAATGCATGGTTCCAGGAACTGACGAGTAGAAGCAGTCATGGCTCCATTTACTATCACGCCCAATGACTGACTGGGGAACTTTGTGTTTCCTGCCCCCATCACTCTGGGTTCTCTTTAAAAAGAACGTTGCAGCCTGACAAACACTACCCCAGCCAGGTGATCAAGGTTAACAGCAATAGTGAAAAGTGATACGGAGAGCATGTGCCCTTGAAATGACACGATGCGAGGGGCACTTTACCTCCCCAAAACACGTAACCCCAGTCTAGTCAGGAGAAGAACACCAGGCAAATGTCAATACAGGGACATCCCACAACATCACTGACAGTGCTCCTCAAAACCCTCAAGATCATCAGAAACAAGGAAAGCCTAAGAAACTGTCACAACCAGAAGAGATGGTGATACCTCATCGAAGGAGATGTAACGACCAAATGTGATGTCCTGGATGGGATCCTAGGACCAAAAAAGGACATTAGGGGGAAACTGCAGAAATCTGAACAATTGTTGATCACTCTTCAGTTACCTGAATTCTAATTTAGTTATGTAACAATGAATGATTATTTAGTTAGTTGTGTATCAACATTGGTGTATTCAGATGTTGATAATAGAGGACACTGGGTGTGGGGTGTATGGAAAGTATGTACTTTCTTCACAACTGTTCTGTAAATCTAAAACTGTTCTACAATTAAAAGTTCAATTAAAAAAAGTTTCCTTGTCCCCAAGGGAACACGGGTCTTCTAAGGGTCTGACCGAACTAGCAGCTTTAGGCTATGCCTCAGGAGTAGTGTTCTTGGCTGGAGAACTGCCCCACAGGCACGAGTCCCCCACTGCAAGGGATTTGCTTTTCCTTTCCTTCTTTTTGAAGATGCTTGGGAAATGTGGTGCCATAGTGTAGGCATCCTGTGCTCTAGATCCTCTGCTGCCCTTACTTTCCCTTTACAGCCAAACACAGGTCAGAGAACACAGGGCTTCCAGACAGAGCTCGGGATCCGGCAGAACTGGCTTCATCAAATTCTGTGCTGGCTACCTGTGCTATGGGAGCCACAAGGTTTTCTTTCTTTCTTTTCTTTTCTTTTTTTTTTTTTTTTAAATTGAGCTGGAGTCTCACTCTGTCATCCAGGCTAGAGTGCAGTGGCGAGATCTCGGCTCAACCTCTGGCTCTCAGGTTCAAGCGATTCTCCTGCCTCAGCCTTCCGAGTAGCTGGGATTACAGGTACGTGCCAGCATGCCCAGCTAATTTTTGTATTTTTAGTAGACAGGGGGTTTCGCCATGTTGGTCAGGCTGGTCTTGAACTCCTGACATCAAGTGATCTGCCCACCTCGGCCTCCCAAAGTACTTGGATTACAGGCATGAGCCACCATGCCTAGCTTTTACCACTCCATTCTTACTTACTGCTTGGAATGTATTCCAATCTTCCTGTTGAAAACAGTCTTATTGAAGATTACTGATTTATGGTATAACCTGAACTGGCTGCTTTTTTTTTTTTTTTGAGATGGAGTCTCGCTCTGTTGCCAGTCTGGAGTGCAGTGGCGTGATTTGGGCTCATGGCAACCTCTGCCTCCTGGGTTCAAGCGATACTCCTGCCTCAGCCTCCTGAGTAGCTGGGACTACAGGAGCGTGCACCACACCCGGCTCATTTTTTGTATTTTTCATAGAGATGGGGTTTCACCATCCTGGCCAGAGGAATGGTCTCAAACTCCAGACCCCATGATCTGCCAGCCTCAGCCTCCCAAAGTGCTGGGATTATAGGCGTGAGCCACTGCGCCCGGCCATGGACTGGTTGCTTTCTAATCTTGCTATATAACATTGTTCTGGGGTTTCTTGATTAGTTTCATTATTGCCTGTTTCTCACTTTCCCACTCCTTTTTCCTTTTTGGTTTTAACACTTTTTTTTTGTTTCGCTGAAATTACATCCTTGATGCGTTTGCTTTTGAGGTCTTGGTCATGAAGTCTTCGCCTAAGCCAATATCTAGGAGGGTTTCTCCAATGTTATCTTCTAGAATTTTTCCAGTTTCAGGTCTTAGATTTAAGTCTGATCCATCTTGAGTTGATTTTTGTATAAGGTGAGAGATGAGGATCCAGTTTCATTCTTCTACATGTGGCTTGCCATTTATTCTAGCACCATTTGTTGAACAGGGTGTCCTTTCCCCACTTTATGTTTTTGTTTGCTTTGTCGAAGATCAGTTGACTGTATTTGGCTTTATTTCTGGGTTATCTATTCTGTTCCATTAGTTTATATGCCCATTTTTATACCAGTACCATGATGTTTTGGTGACTAAGGCCTTATAGCATAGTTTGAAGTCGGGTAGTGTGATGCCTCCAGATTTGTTCTTTTTGCTTAGTCTTGCTTTGGCTATGCGGGGTCTTTTTTGGTTCCATATGAACTTTAGGATTGTTTTTTCTAGTTCTGTGAAGAATGCTGGTGGTATTTTGATGGGAATTGCATTGAATTTGTAGATTGCCTTTGACAGTATGGTCATTTTCACAGTATTGATTCTACCCATCCATGAGCATGAGATGTGTTTCCACTTGTTTGTGTCGTCTATGATTTCTTACAACAGTATTTTGTAATTTTGCGTGTAGAGGCCTTTCACCTCCTTCATTAAGTGTATTCCTAAGTATTTTATTTTATTTTTTGCAGCTATTGTAAAAGGGATTGTGTTATTGTTTTGATTCTCAACTTGGTCACTGTTGGTGTGTAGCAGAGCTACTGATTTGTGTACATTAATTTTGTATCCTGCAACTTTGCTGAAATCATTTACCAGTTCTAGGAGCTTTTTGGAACAAAGATAAATAGAAGAGACTTAATTAAACTAAAAAGCTTCTGCACAGCAAAAGAAGTAATCATGAGAGTAGGCAGACAACCCACAGAGTGGGATAAAATCTTCACAATCTATACATCCAACAAAAGAGTAATTTGCAGAATCTACAAGGAACTCAAACAAATCAGCAAGAAAAAAAAAAAAACAAACAATCTCATTAAAAAGTGAGCTAAGGACATGAATACACAATTCTCAAAAGAAGATATACAAATGGCCAAAAAACATGTAAAAATTCTCAGCATCACTCATGATCAGGGAAATGCAAATCAAAACCACCTTACTCCTGCAAGAATGGCCATAATAAAAAAATAATAGATGTTGGCCTAGATGCAGTAAAAAGAGAACACTTCTACACTGCTGGTGATAATGTAAACTTGTACAACCACTGTGGAGAACAGTGTGGAGATTCCTTAAAGAACTGAAAGTAGATCTACCATTTGATCCAGCAATCCCACTACTGGGTATCTACCCAGAGGAAAAGAAGTCATTATATGAAAAAGATACTTGCACACACATTTTTACAGCAGCACAATTTGCAATTGCAAAAATATAGAAACAGCCCAAATGCCCATCAATCAACAAGTGGATAAAGAAACTGTGATATATATATGTGTGTGTGTGTATGTGTGTGTGTGTATATATATATAGTGTGTGTGTGTATATATATATGTATATACTACTCAGCCATAAAAAGGAATGAATTAATGGCATTCGCAGCAACCTGAATGGAATTGGAGACTACCATTCTAAGTGATGTAACTGCGGAATGAAAAAGCAAACATCATATGCTCTCACTCATAAGTGGGAGCTAAGCTGTGAGGATGCAAAGGCATAAGAATGATACAATGGTCTCTCGGGATTTGGAGGGAAGGGTGGAAGGGGGTGAGAGATAAAAGATCACAAATTGGATTCAGTGTATACTGCTTAGGTGATGGGTGCACCAAAATCTCAGATATCACCACTGAAGAACTTACTCATGTAACCAAACACAACCTGTTCCCCCAAAACCTATGGACATAAAAACAATTTTTAAAAAGAACTTATTTATGTAACCAAACACCACCTGTTACCCCAAAACCGATTGCAATTTAAAAAAAATTACATCCTTGAGTAACTTTCTCAAAAAGATGTATTAGAAATACATTCTCTTCATCTTGTATTTATGAAAACAAGTAAGTTCATCAAACTCTCCAATTATGCCTTTGGAGTGCGCTGTTTCCAGCCAAGACCTTGATCAATGCGCTAGGTTCGAAATGATAAACCTGCAGATTCTGAAGATCTTGCTTTGCTGACCTCTAGTATCCTTTGGTTACTGATAAGTCTGATGCCGATTCAGTTTCCTTCTAGGTAATTTCTTTCTCTCTGGAAGCCATTAGGATTTTTTTTTAAATGAATTCTTGCTGCTATGAAATTTTATAAATATACGCTATATTAGGAATACCTTTTTAGCGTTAAAAAAAAAAAAAAAACCCCACCAAAAATACTCAATTAACAACGGCCTAAGCAATATTTGTAAGAAGTAGGTGGTCCCAGATTAGAAGCACCACTTCAGTGGCGTCATCAAGGGCTCAGGCCCTTTCTGTCTGTCCTGCCTTATGAAGGATGTGGAAGGAACAGAATCTTGTCATCCTTGGCTTGTTGCCTCGTGGTTGAAAGACGGCTCCCACATCATATCCTTGCGCCAGTGCAGAGAAAATCACTTCTCTTTATGAGGTTCGGAGTTTTGTTGTGAAAGAATAGCTTCTTATTCCATATCTCTTGAACATTTCATTGGCCAGAACCTAGCTACATGTTGACTCCTAGACACTCATTGGTAGAAGAGACTGGAATTTATTAGGATTGGTTAAAATCAGTTATAGTTGATTCCCTGGGGTTGAGAGGGGCGTGCCATTCCTGATGTCATAGGATCTCTGCCTGCTACCTAAGCTCAAAATATGGAGAACTGCTAGCAGGAAGAAAAGGGAAGTTCTCTTGGGTAGTCTATGGGGAATATCCACTTGGTATGTCTAGCCGTGGTCTTTTTCGCTATCACGCTTTTAATTTGAAGTCTCACTTCTGTTTACTCTAGGAATTTTTTCTCTCATTATTTCTTTGGTAACTTTGTCATTTCTGCTTTTTCTAGTCTCTCTTTCTAGAATATTTTAAAATGAATGTTGGATCTCCTGGATCAATCCTTTCTATTTATTAACTTTTCTCTTGAATATCCTATTTCTCTGCCTTTTTTTCTCTTTATTTCACAAGATTTTCTTGACATCATCTTCTATCCCTTGTCTTTTTATTCTATTTTTATTTCATTTATTATTTTATTTCAGATCTATTTTGGTTATATAATTCTTCTTCTTTTTTAAAAAAATTGTATCTTTTTCTTATTCTAAAGAAACATTATAATTTCAAATCTCTTGGAAGATATTAGAGGGCATTTAAAAAAACTCCTTGTCTATTTCTTCGGTTATCTCTGTTTCTTGCAGAGTCATTTTTGCTGATGTTGTTGTTTATTTATCTTTCTTTTTCGTAGTGCAGATTCTCCTCTCACGTCTGGTATATTTAAAGATAAGAAAATGCAAATGCCTACTTGGGGGCCTGAGGCACATTTAGGGCTTGTTGACCTGAAGGCTCAGCATTCAGTGGAGTGCAGGGGACCGAGGGCCAGCTTCCAGCAGGGCCAGCTTCCAGGAGGGCCAACTTCCGGGATGGGTTGGTCCCATGCACCAAGTGAGGAGGCCTCTGTCCTGGGCCAAGAGTGCTCTCACTAGCTGCCTTGGTTCACCCTAGAGTCTTACATAGATTTATTTAGAGAAGAACTCTAGGTTTTCCCCCTAGGTAATGATGCCTGGCTGACCCCAGATCGGCCTGCAGAGAAAGCGATGTGTGAGTGTATATGGGCTGGACCATTCAGAATAGAGGCTTTTAACAAATGCCCAACTTCTCACCGCTGCCCACTGGAGATCTGCAGTTTTCAAGTCTGCAGACGCTGGGGACACTTCTGGGCAGATTGACCTTTTCTGTGTACAACTCCTGGCTAGGATCCACCTCCCTTTGCTCTGTTTCAGCAGCCAGGACTCCCCCATCACCTTTACATCATCTGGAAATTGGTTTAAATCATGTATTCTCTGATGGTTTCCTTTGGTTTTTTTCTTTGGTCTGGGCTCCCAAGTTTAAAAAATTCCTTCACTTTTATTTTAATGGAATCTCAGGAGAAAGGAGATAAATGCTAGGAAGCAGTCTGCAATTTTGACCTGGAGGGTTTTTTTTTTTAATTGATTCATTACTCTTTTTTAATTAATTTTTTTTTTTTTTTTTTTTTTTGAGGTGAGGTTGTACTCTGTCACCCAGGCTGGAGTGCAGTGGCACAATCATGGCTCATTGCAGCTTTAGTCTATTTGGCTCAAGAGATTCTCCCACTTCAGCCACCTGAGTAGCTGGGACTACAGGTCCACACCTCCACTTGGCTAATTTTAAAAAGTTTTTTTGTGGAGATGGGAGTCTCACCACGTTGCCCAGGCTAGTCTCAAACTCCTGGGTTGAGGTGATCCTCCTGCCCTGGCCTCCCAAAGTGTTGGGATTACAGTTGTGAGCCACCACACCCAGCAAACCTTAATTTTTTATTGTAAAATACACCATAAACTTGATCATGTTAATCATTTTAAGTGTATAGCTTAGTAGCGTTAAGTGCATTCCCACTGTGTGCAACCAATCTCCGGAGCTCTCTTTATTTCACAAAACTTCAGCTCTATGCCTATTAAATAGCAACTCCCTGCTCACTGCTCCCCTCAGCCCCTGGCAACCATCATTCTACTTTCTATCTGTAAAAATTTACAGCTTTAAGTACCTCATGTAAGTGAAACCATATGGTATTTGCCTTTTTGTGGCTGGCTTATTTGGCAGCATATGGTCCTAAGGTTCATATATGTCGCAGCATGGGTCAGAACGTCCGTCCTTTTAAAGGCTGAATAATATTCCATTGGATGAATAAACCATATTTTATTCATCCACTCATCCATGGTGGGAAGCTTGAGGTGCTTCTACCTTCTGGCTGTCGTGGGTAATGCTGCTATGAATGTGGATGCCAGTATTGTTGAGTTTTGAAAGGCCTGTAGCATGGGAGACCCCCAGCCACTAAACCCAAAGCAGATGTATTTGTATGTAAATTTCCCATCGCACTGGAATTAAGATGCTGTAGTCACATTGTCATCCACAAAATACTCCTGTGTTTAGAGTTTTACTTGACACACTTCTTCTGGGTCCATTATTATAACCGATGAGGTAGCTAGAGTAGATAGCATTATTTTTGCATCACAGTGACAGACTTCGAGCTGCAAAGAGGTTGAGCGACTTGCCTAAGCTAATAAACAACTAAAAGTACTGAATAATTTTATCAGCCTGAAAGACATTGCTGAACGTGTTTGTTTACATCAACTCTGTTGTGGGCTGACTATGGAGACAGGGCCACAGAATGATCATCTCTAATCTAGTAAATTTAATGCAATTTCTCCTAACAGATAAGCCAGGTTGACATGGTAAATTCTGTGTGAAAAAGAGAAATCTGTCTGAAGCTCTGCCAGCCAAGACAGAATAGCAGATATGATTTAACTATTAAAATTACAGAGATTTGTTCCTCTTTATTTTTTATGGAGGGAATCAAGGTAAATGTTCCTGAGTTGTTGCCAGTATTTCTTCCATTTGTATATTCCTTCTAAACATGAACATTATGTTGTTTATTCATCTGTTAATGACAGCTGATTATCAAATCATAAATATACATGTTGGGTCTAATGGTTTGTGAATGTTAAGCATCAGACAGTAATATCGCGGGTATTTAGAGAAGAACACTATAGCTACATCCCAATCACTATCTAGCTTGTCGGTTTCCTGTAGAATTATCTGATTCTTTGTGCTGTCAGCTGAATCATGTGTTAGGCAGAAAGCAGATTTTTTTCCCATTATTGCTATTTTTTCCTCCTCGTCAGTAAACAGACTTTTTTAAAGTAAGAAGAAAGAAACACAATTCTCTTGTGTAATCGAGGCTCCAGATATCACATTTTCTCTATTACTTGTGGAAAACAGCAAATCTGATTTCTTGAGGCTTTTCATGTTCAAATCATTTCAGGAACATTAGCAAACACATATTCACTCAGTATTTCCGTACCATATATTGGAGAAAATAACAGATATGAAGATGCTAAAGTTCAAATTAAAGGACTTTCATCCTGCTGCCCTCAAGTCCCTTGGTACTTATTTAAAATGTTTAAAAAAGAATCTGACCACTAGTGGTTTACTCTCCGCACAGCAAGATACATGTTTGTATTTCCTAAGCAATGAGGCAGAGAAGCGTGGTGTTCAGGCTTTGACAGTATGCTAATGTGTGCTGGCGAAAGATGCGCCGGTCCCCAGGGTGCAACGAGGAGCCTCTGAGAACTTTTCTTAAAAGGTCTTCATTCTTCCATTCACCCAGCAAACGGTGGTTAAGCATTTCCTAGTGCAGGTGTGCACTCAGCCTTGGGCAAATAGGAAGTTCCTGCCTCGTGGTTCTCAAAGCTGGAGGAATAGGGACAGCATGGCAGAGCAGAAAGGGCATGGTCAGAATCCCAGCCCACCCACCTGCAAAGGGCATGGCCTTAACCTCTCCAGGCCTTCCCCTGGGGCAGCGTTGGTAATATCCACCCCGAACAGCGAAGAGCGGAGGATTAACTGATGGGCCTACAGCTGGTGCACGGCACAGAGCTGCAGCCTTCTGGCCGACTCCTGGCTTATTTCCATTTCTTTCACTGCCCGTCACTCCTTCCAACCCGGTTTCCATTCCAGACACTCCACCAGCAGTGCTTTCTTACCCTCCTCCATTTTTGGTGCTGCGTTAGACCCTACCACCTTCAAACTCTTGCCTTCTTTCCCCACACTTACCACCCTGCTCTCTTTCTCGGTCTCTCTGATCTCTTCTTCTCTGGATACTTTGTTTTCTTCTCTTCTCTCTCTCTTCTCTCCTGAATTTTCATGAAGTCGCTGCTCATTCCTCTCTCTGTAATATTGCTCCTTTAACACAAACCATATTTTCAAATCCTTCTTATTCTTTAGACATCACTAATGTCATATTTCTGGCTTCAGCTATCATCCTTACTTTGATGACTCCAAAATTTCTATCTCTGTATTTTCATAGCCAAACTTCTAGCTTCAATTTTCAACCAAATTCCCAACCTGAGTGTTCATTTTCAACTCGAAATCTCTAAAGTTATACATACCATCTTTGCCACAAATAAACTCCCCTATTAGATTTTTCATTTTTTTTATTCTCTGTCAGTCGCACTATTTTCTCAATTATCCACAAAGGAAATAGGAGAGTCAAATTTATTCATTTTTCTTTTCTTTAGCTGCTTTATCATTTACTAAAACTATTTTTCTTTTTAGGAAATTAATTAATTAAATTTTGTTTGTTTGTTTTTAGAGACAGGATCTTACTATATTACCCAGGCTGTAGTGCAGCAGCTATTCACAGTCCAGATCAGAGTGCATAGTGCACTGCAGCCTCCAACTCCTGGCCTCAAGTGATCCTCCCACCTCAGCCTCCCAAGTAGCTAGAACTACAGACGTGCACCACAGCCCCCAGATAAAACCATGTTTCCTCTTTCAAAACATTTATGAGCAGAAAAGTGTTAGATTAAGTCACAAAAGACAACAAAAAAAATTTTTTTTACGCTCCTTAAATAAATAGAAGAGCTGGGCGCAGTGGCTCACACCTGTAATCCTAGCACTTTGGGAGACCCGGGGGGCGGGGTGGATCTCCTGAGATCAGGAGTTTGAGACCAGCCTGGCCAACATGGTGAAACCCTGTCTCTAGTAAAAACAAAAATTAGCCGGGCGTGGTGGTGGGCACCTGTAATCCCAGCTACTTGGGAGGCTGAGGCAGGAAGAATTGCTTGAACCCAGGAGGCAGAGGCTGAAGTGAGCCAAGATCATGCCACTGCACTCCAGCCTGGGCAACAGAAAAAAAAAAAAGAAAGAAAAATAGAAGAAACCTATAAATGTATGAAGTAGCACATACAGTATGGTCCCAACTTTGTTGTAGTTGTATTGTTTGTTTGTGTCTCTATTTCTCATCTACCAATATCATCTATCTACATTATGTGCATAAGGTGGACTGAGTGTCTCTCACTAATGGAATTACAAATGAATTTTACTTTCTGTTTTAGGCTTCTTTTCCTTTTTATTTTTTCTGGACTTTTGATGCCTAGAATAGGGTTCATTTTAAGTCTTGGTTATGACACACACTCAGCATTGGTTCCTTTATCCCCCCTTTTGTTTACTTATTTGTATGTTTATTGATGACTGCAGTGGGCATCGTGTCCCCCCTCCAACCCAAGCCCTGGAACAATGACACTGCTTACATGTCCAGCAAGCTCCACTTCATTTCCTAGGCCCTAGCAAGGTCGAAGGTCGAAGATATTACACTGGTCCACATCTCCTGTACAATAGTTAGTATGTCAGGCTTCTTATGCCGGTTGATAGGACATAAAATAGCATTTCAGTTGGGCACGATGGCTCACACCTGTAATCCCAGCACTTTGAAAGGCCGAGGTGGATGGATCACTTGAAGTCTGGAATTTGAGACCAGCCTGGCCAACATGGCGAAACCCCCTCTGTACTAAAAATACAAAAATTAGCCATGCCTGGTGGCAGGTGCCTGTAATCCCAGCTACTTGGGAGGCTGAGGCAGGTGGATCACTTGAGGTCAGGAGTTTGAGACCAGCCTGGCCAACATGGCGAAACCCCATCTCTACAAAAAATACAAAAATTAGCTGGGTGTGATGGTGGGCACCTGGAATCCCAGCTACTTGGGAGGCTGAAGCAGGAGAATCGCTTGAGCCCAGAAGGTGGAGGTTGCAGTGAGCCAAGATTGCACCATTGTACTCTAGCCTGGGTGACAGTGAGACCCTGTCTCAAAAAAAAAAAAAAAAAAAAAAAAGAAGGCATGTCATTGTGGTCTTGATTTGCATCTCTTTAGTACTAACAAAATTGAACATCTCCTTTTATATGTACAGTCTATGTCTTCTTCCTCCTCTGTGAACTTACAGGTTCATGTCTTTTTCGTCTTTCATCTAGGTTGTTTGCTTTTATCATATTGATTTGTAGAAATAAGACAAAAGTGTCCACTAATACCACTGATATTCAACATTGTCCTGGAGGTCCTAGTCCAAAAATAAAAAAGACATGAAAAATAAATCAAAGGTATTGCAATCTGAAACGAATAAATATATGACTGTCATCATTTGCAGATGAAATTACTAAGTATAAAGGAAACTGCAAATAGGCTACAAATTGTTAGAGTTAAAGGAGAATTCAGCAAGGTGGCTGGATGTGAAATCAATAGATGAACGCCAGTGGCATTTCTGTACACCAGCCATAGCTAGTTAAAAACTGTAAGATTAGGAAGATCATTTATAATACTAAAATGATACTACACACTGCTTAGAACCAAACCCTAAAAAGATACGCAAGTCCAAAACTTTAAAGTATCACATTCTTTGAGATACACTGAGAAGACCTAGATAAATAATTTTCATGCTCAAACTCATCATTAGAGTAATATAAAATAAAACAACCATGTGATACCAATTTTAACCTATGTGATTAAAAAAGATTGATAACACCATATTAGTCAGTGCTCTCAAGAAAAACAGAACCAATGGGATATATATATATAGAGAGAGAGAGCGATTTATTATGAGGCATTGGTTCACGGACTGAGAAGTCCCATGGTTTGCTGTCTGCAAGCTGGAGGCCCAGGAAAGCTGGTGGTGTTGTGTCAGCCCAAGCCCCAAAGGCTGAGAACTGGGGGAGCCCATGGTCTGAATCTGAAGGCCTGAGAACCAGGAACAGGGATGTCTAAGGGCAGGAGAAGATGGATGTCCCAGCTGTAGTACAGATAGAAAATTTTACCCTTTCTCTGCCTTTTCATTCTATTCGGGCCCTCAATGGGTTGGGTGATGCCCTCCCATATTGGTGAGAAGGGCTCTTCTTTATTCAGTCCACTGATTCACATGCTAATCTCTTCTGGAAACACCCTCACAGATGCACCCAGAAATAGTGTTTTACCAGCTATCTAGGCATTCCTTAGCCCTGTTGAGTTGACACATGAAATTAGCCATCACAAACATTAAGTAGTGGCAAGATATAGTGTAACAGGCAGTATCACACATTTTAGGTGTGAGTTCAAATTAGCACAGCTTTTTTGGAGAGAAATCTGGCAGCACTAATACAATTTTTAAATGTTTATACCCTTGGACACAGCAATTTTACTTTTGAAAATTTCCCTATAGACATATATGCATAAGAGTACAAAGACTTTTGTATAACAATTTTCATCACTTTGTAATTTGGAACACTCTGTCTACGAGTAGATGAGTAGCTAAATAAGTTTCTATAGATGTGATATACAATGAAATACAGTATCGATCACTCATAGGAAATGAGATAAAATACACATGCTGAGATGAAAATGTATCAAAGGCATTTGATTAAGGAAAGATGAGTGTGTCTTAGTCGGTTTCACTGGAAGCAGAGCCTGAGGCAAGGATTTTGATGCAGGCAGTTTATTTGGGAAGCATCCCAGGAAGCAGGTGTGAGGGAGTAACGAGAATGAGGGAAGGAGCAAAGGGCGTATGATCTTCACACAGTGTGGCAGCAGGGGCTTGCTTCAGCTGGGATCTCCTGAGAAGTGTAAGGAAGGGCTCCAGCATTGTCCCTTGTCCCCTGATTGAAGGACAGGAGACAGAAGGTGAAAAGATGGACAGTCTGTGCAATGGGAGTTGTAGCTCACACAGAACTGCCCACTCCAGCTGTGGCTGAGATCAGAGGCAGTCCAGGGAAAGTGATGTGGAGCATCAGAGGAATCTGCTACAGACTAATTCAATTTAGGTAGAAGAGGATGTCTGCATGCATCCCTAGAGGTATGTATGAGAAGCCTTCTTTTTCTTCTTCTTTTTTTTTGAGACGGAGTTTCACTCTTGTTGCCTAGGTTGGAGTGCAGTGGCACGATCTCAGCTCAGTGCAACCTCCATCTCCTGGTTTCAAGTGATTCTCCTGCCTCAGCCTCCTGAGTAGCTGGGATTACAGGCACCTGCCACCACAGCCACCATCAACGGCTAATTTGTGTATTTTTAGTAGAGATGAGGTTTCACCATGTTGGTTGGCCAGGCTGGTCTTGAACTCCTGACCTCGTGATCTGCCTGCCTCAGCCTCCCAAACTGCTGGGATTATAGGTGTGAGCCCCCACGCCCAGCCAAGAAGCCCTCTTAAGCTGTGATCAGATGAACTGCTGCCCTCCATTCCCTCCATCAAGGAAACATAATGGTGAGTGCATGGAAAGCTTGGGATGAGTAGGTCACTCTTTCTGTTCTCAAACATTAGGGAGCCTCAGAATCACCTGTAGGGCTTGTTAGAACGCAAATTGCTGGTCTCTGCTTCCAGGGTTTCTGATTCAATAGGTCTGGAGCAGACTGGAGAATTTCCATTTCTAACAAGTTGTCAGGTGATGCTAATGCTGCTGGTCTAGCCATCATGTACTGAGAACCGCTCGTCTAGAACATCTGTGTATTTTTCCCAGTCATTACCCAGAGCCTGTCGTGTTCCCCAACCTGTTCGTGTCATCTTCACTTGTTATTATAGTCAGGTAATTTAATTAAATATTGCACGAACCAATGAGATACAAGTAGACAAAGAAAAAGAATTGTGTCTATACAATACAAGTTGAATGCTATTGAAAAGACTCAATATAGATGAGTCATCGAAAACTTGCAAAATGTCACAAAAATTGAAAATTGAACATTTATAAGAATCTAGAAGATTATTCAGAGATTACTCATAAATATCTTTAATTCTTGCTCTATATGAAGTACCTGCAACAAGAAATGAATGCCAATATATTATGGTGTGATCCATGTAAAAAATACACCTGAAATACCCTCGAGTATCAGAGAAGAGGCCTTGTACCCATATTAGATTACTGTCAAATACAGATAAATTTATTTGTTTTAATTTAATAAGAAAGTTTAAGGTGTTTATGACTTTTTTTCTGATTTCCTGCTTACTTGACTATTTTGATCAACTAACCTGTCCTTATCTAATTGAATGAGAACTTCCATGGCTTCCAATTTTGAACCTTTCTGTTCTAAAGCAGGTTTCTCCCCAGGCATGAAGCTGAAAACTAGGAATTCCAATGAGGATCCTTCAATGTCCCAAATACTATCTTATTATTTTAAAAAATGTCAATTCTATGTTTTCTACATTTTTCAGAATTGCTGCCAATCTACTTGGGTCATTACTCTGCTCACAAGTACACACTGAATAGAATCTAAATCCTCGGCATTCAGGCTCTCTCTGAAATGATTGACATCTGTCACTTGCTCCCCCTAATTTTTCACTTCTTCTCTTCATTTACCCTGTAGCACACATAAAATATCATTTCTTGACTATGCGCCTGTGGGTTTTTTTTCATGAGTTCTTTCCCCTGCTCCTCTGTCTAGAGAACTTCTATTTATCCTTCAAAATCCAGCCCAAATGTCTCATCTCTGAGAAGCCTTCCCAACTCCCTCTTTTGTTCTAATAGCTCTTTGTTGTACATGGTCCTTGATACTACTTGTCAGAATGCTTTGGAGTTTTTTGCTTTGCTTTCAGTGGAAGCTGTAGAATCTTAGCTTTCAACATCTAGGACATTTGTAATATTTTCCCATCTTACTTTATCACTTTACCTGAGCTGTGCTCCAGTCCTGACATTCTAGTCCTGAGTAGGGGCTCAGGAATATTTGTTGAGAAATATTAATGAGTAAATGAATAAATAAATGGACTCTCATTATTTCTGACATATTTGATGTTTCTTATTCAAGCATCTGTAGACATAAAAACCCACCATAATTTAAATGACAACTTAAGTATAATATATGTTGACTTGAATCACTCACATCACTCACTCTTTTAGTGTTTAGCAATTTCTTCTTGTATCCATAATAAAGTCCATTCCTGTTTTAAAGCCTGTTTTTAAAAAAACAGAGTGAAGCTCAAATTGTTGAGAAGATAAGTAGCTTTATTAAACATGATAGCTTTGGTGTTTTACAGATTCACCAGTGAAACTTCTCAACTGAGAGAGTGTGATGCTGCTCAGGTTCTTTGGCTATAAACTCGGAGCAATAGCAGCAGTGACACCTCAGGGCCATAGTATTTAGTGAGATAGTTTATGTAAGGTGTCTGAATGCAGCAGGGACCCAACAAATACCAGTGGATTTAACTGACTAAATTTTTGTTAAACTGAGCACAAAAACAGAGACCAAACAGCGGCAGAGGCCGGAGCCAACCATGTGCAACCCTAAGACCCAGAGATTCCACTTCTAGCTCTCTACCCAATAGAAAAGCTCACAAAGATGCATCTAAAGACCTGCCAAGGATGTTGACAGCTTCAGTACATGTAATAGTCCCAAACTGGAAACAATCCAGATAGCATCATTAAAATGAAGAAATGCATTGTGTTACATTCACACAATGGAACACTATATGGCAACAAAAACAAATGAAGGACTCAGTGTAGGACAACATGGATGAATCTCATAAGCACCATACAAAAGAAAGGAGTCATATGCAAAAGAGTACATACGTCTTTAACTGATATAAATCTTAACAAGTGAACTAATCTGCTGATAGAAATTGTGAGTGGGAGCAGAGACTGGGAGAGAGTCTGACAGGCCTTCTTGGATACTGCAATGTTCTAGATCTTGAGCTAGGGACGGTTATCTGGAGGTCCTCACTTTTTAAAACTTCATAAGGCTATTTATGAACGGTGTGCCTTTCTGTATGGATGTCACATTTCAATAAAAAGCTTAATTAAAATGACAAAAGACAAGCAGGTTGGGTGTTTGGGAAGATGGACTAGCAAACATAATGGCAAGGAATTCCTGGTGTTTGAACATATAGCAGAGATGTAGGGAAGCAATAACGAGGATGCTTCAAGAACAGATCCTTAAGTCAATGTGTATCTAAGGATGAAAAACAAAACCTGTGATAGTAATGGCTTCTTTTCTTTTCTGGGTTACATGACAAAAATGCTTGTCATCTGATGAGATAAAAGGATAGCCATCTGGAAAAGTAAATAATCTAAACTTTACCCTGTACATTACGACAAATTCTAAATGAATCAAAGATGTATATGTAAAATAGAAAGCCATTAATATATTAGAAGATAAATGGGAGAGTTCCTTTTTAATCTTGGAATGGAGAAGGCCTTTCTGACTGTGACATAAAAGCCAGAACCCATAAAAAATGGATAAATTGGACTACACAATTATAAAAGCCTTCTGTTTGGTGAAACAACCGCAACCACATCACACAAAAAAAGCAAAAAAGAAAACATACAAAGCAAAGCCAAAAGACAAATGAAAACAGGACAGGTAAATTGTAATTTAATCACAGTAAGAGGACTAAACTTCTTTCTTAGTCCCTATAATGGAATACCAAAGACTGTGTACTTTATAATAGAAATGCAGTTCTCAAGGTTGGGAAGTCCAGGATCAAGGAGCTACATATGATGAGGGCCTTCTTGCTATGTCATAACATGGCAGAAATCATCATGTAGTGAGAGAATGTGCAGGAGAGGATAAGAGAGGGCTGAACTTGCTTTTATAACAAATTCACTTTTGAGATAATGAACTCACTCCCACAATAATCGCATTAATCCATTTATGAGGGCAGAGCCCCCTCATGACCTAATTGCCTCTTAAAAGTCACCCCCTTCAACACTGTTGCATTAGGGATTAGGTTTCTAACACATGAACTTGGGAGGACACATTCAAACCATAGCACCTTCCCAATACGTTATGAGCTTCTAGGAACAGATAAGAAAAAAACAAAAAAAGATAGGAAAACAGATAAAGCTTATGAACACATAGTTTATGGAAAAGGAAATACAAATTGCTCTTAAATATATGAAAAAATGCTTAACCTCATTCACATTATGAGAAATGCAAATGAAAACAGACTTTATTTTTCAACTAATCGATTGGAAGAGAACCACGTTTGACAACACCCTTTTGGTGGGCCTCTGGGAAACAGGCATGTTTATACGTTGCTGTTGGGTGTGCACACTGGTGCAACGTTTCTGGAGGCTATTTGACAATACCTATCAAAAAGAGAAAAGTATATCCCTTTGGCCTTGAATTCCAGTTCTGAGATTTGTCTTACAGATCTACTAGTCCACATGCAAAATGCTGTGTGTAAATACCAGGTTATTCACTTCAGCATGGTAATCGCAAGAGTAGAGACAATCCAAGACCATTGACAGATGGCTAGTTAAGCAGATGAGGCATCCATACAACAGAATACCATGTCAAAAGAAAGAAGCTCTCTGTTAAGGACAATGGAATTCCATGTATAAAGGAGGAAGACCTCTAAATAAGAAAAGATCTGTAAGATACACAATCATGCAGAACAAAGCGAAGGAGAAGAGTGCATATAACATGTGAAGGTATGTGTGGGGGTAACCAAAGAATCTATATTAATAGTTGCTTGATCTGCATAAAGAAGCCTAGAAGAATCCCAGCACTTTGGGAGGCCGAGACGGGTGGATCACGAGGTCAGGAGATCGAGACCATCCTGGCTAACCTGGTGAAACCCCGTCTCTACTAAAAATACAAAAAACTAGCCGGGCGAGGTGGCGGGAGCTTGTAGTCCTAGCTACTCGGGAGGCTGAGGCAGGAGAATGGCGTGAACCCGGGAGGCGGAGCTTGCAGTGAGCTGAGATCCGGCCACTGCACTCCAGCCTGGGCGACAGAGCAAGACTCCGTCTCAAAAAAAGAAAAAAAAAAGAAGCCTAGAAGAATACATTAAGAATATCAAAACAGAGGTTACCTGTGCGTGCAAATGGAGGTGGGTGGAAATTGAGAGAGGAAGGGATGGCTGGGAAGAAGACTTTTTCCTGGTTACCTTTTCCTGCTAAAAAATGTTTTCTTTGTGAATATATTAGCTATTCAAATGATTTAAAACACATCTTAGCTTGCGCTGGGTCTAGTTCGAATTAGAATGCCCCGCCTTCTTCTTAAGCTAGTGATTTGGCAAGGTAGAGAAGAGAGAATTTCTGTTTTGGGGGTTTTCAGTCTTTTCATTAGTAAAAGAGCAAACAGAAGTTATGTACTAATCCAGGATTTGTGCTTTCTTTCAATGACTTTTAATGAAATAAAATAGGTTGCCTAACATATTTAGAGTCTCATCTTAGAGGACAGGGTTTTGTAAGGCTAGAATTTGGCAAGTGGGCACAACCAACAGGAAGCAGTTCTGGGTTCCTCATTTGTAGCTTCACAGGCAGAGACAAGAGCTGACAGATCAGAGGGAGCTAGCTGAGGGTTTGGTAAAAAACAATTTGGCAAACTCCAATTTTACCCAACTACCTGGATATTTCAAATAAAAGTAGTTTTTAGGTAAAAATGATTCGGGACAATTAACGTAATTCCTTATTTTGTTAATTCCTTATTTTGTGTTGTGTGACTCAATGAAGAAGGATGATTCATAATCCATGGGCCAGCCTGTGTCCAAATCCCATCGACCCTCTCATGGAGGCAGGAGTGGTGTGGTGTTTATGCATTCAACAGGCACTTTCTGAGTGAAGAACTGAATAAAAGCAGCAGCTCACCTCTCTAATCCCAGCACTTTTGGGAGGCTGAAGCAGGAGGATCACTTGAGCCCAGGAGTTCAAGACCAGCCTGGGCAACACAGTGAGACCCCCTTCTCTACAAAAAAAAATTTTTTTTTAATTAGCTGGACATGGTGGTGTGTGCCTGTGGTCTCAGCTACTCGGGATGCTGAGGTGGGAGGAGTGCTTGAGACCAGGAGGTTGAGACTGCAGTAAGCCAAGATTATGCCATTGAACTCTAGCATGGGCAACAGAGTGAGAACCTGTCAAAAAAAAAAAAAAAAAAAAAAAAAGGCAAGGAAGCAGTTCTCTGTGTCTCTATCATTTGGCCAGCCCTCGAAGCATACAGCCAGTAGGGTGAAAAGGAAATTAACATGCAAGGTGCACAGGTGCGTGGCTGGTGGACCCAGGGTGGTGAGTGACTCTCAGTTAAAGAGAAGGTGAGGTGAAGTCGTTGTCTGCAAGTTACAGACTTTGAGAAATTGTCTCAATAAAGGAGAACTTCATTTGGCCTTAGGTGAGAGCCGATCAATAAATTAGTTGGCTGAGGGTACAGACGTGCAGGGAGAACCAGGATCTATGTAAAACCAGGGGGGCAGCGAAGAGTCAAGAGGGCAGGCAGCGAAGCAAAGGTAAAAAAATATTAATAAAATAAAAAGCTGCTCCAGCCCCAGCTTGCATTCCCTGTGATGCATAAACCAGGTGATCTTCCTTAGCCTTGGGAGAGGCAGAGAAGGTGAGAAGTGGGGGCCGATTGTCACAGGACTGTGGCCATCTATTTCCCCTGTGACCGTCTCCATTAGGACACGATAGAGGTGAGATCAATCAGAAAGCCACCATCACAGGGAAGACGTCCCGGCTCTGTGTAAATGCGCTGTGAGCTACTGTTAGTGACGCTAAGGCAGTTCCGAGAGGCATCCTCACCCAGCCCCAGAGCTGCAGACTCAGGCAGGGCGTGGGGTGCTGAGCCGAGGGGCGTTCCATCACCCGGACAGGGAAGGCAGACGGCCCTGGGCTCCCAGCTGGCCTTGTAAAACTTGAGTCATGGTGACAGAATTCCTTCCATCATTGTTTATGCTGCACCTTCCCTGCTGCATTACCGTTATTAAGCATCCTGCCGTCATCCATAAAGCACCTCGCTGCCGTGTGTTCTTTATTTCTAACCCTCCTGAGGTTTGCTGTTCTCATTCTGTGTCTGGAGCAGAGAGGTGGAGGGTGGGGTGGGGGGGCCGGTGGCGGGGGGTTGGGGAGAGAGTGAGAGAGAGAGAGAGATTAAAGAACTCTGTTCCAGATTGCCACCTGCCTGCCCCTCGGCCCCCAGGGCCTGGCCTCCCCTCTGAAGGCCCTGCCCACCCTTGGTGGTGGCACCTGTCAGGTGAGTGTGGCAGGGCTGGAAATACGGGGCCTGGCATCTGGCCCTCTCCCCCACTGTTTTGCTTTATGACCACAGGCAAATCTTTCTGTCTCTTTTGTGTATCCTGAGCTATAAAATGGACAAATGATGGTGGCCCCCTTTTCTTTCTCGCAGTGGTGCTATGCTGGATCTTAAGTTTTTCCCTAATGTAATAAATCTGAGAGACCAAATAGGATCATCAAAAAGAAAACTCACTGAGTTCCCGAGAAAGGTATGGCTCTTCATGCTCCTGTTCATGTGTGTTCTTGCCATGAAAGGCATCATCTGGGCAGGCATCCCCTCGGCTCTCCCGTCCACTTCCTGAGTTCATCGCATATCAGGTTCTTCCTCTGCTAGAAACCCTCAATGGCCTGTATCCCATGCAGAGTCAAAGTCAATCTTGAGAATGGCCTGGGCACTCCACGGTGGCCCCTGCCCCTAACTGATAGCCTGGCTCCTCTCCCCTCCTCCCTGCCCTGCCCAGCCACGCCAGCCACCTTGCTACCCTCACGCACACACCTGGGTCAAACCCCTGATACCTGGCACTTGCTGTTTCCCAAAGCTGTACTTCCTGACTCTTTCCTTCAATGTCACCTTCTCAGGAAAGGCGTCCCTGACCAGGCTGGGAAACCCCCAGCGGGGGACCTTGCTGCTTTGTTTCCTGCTGTATTTATAGTACCTTTCTCAGTGCCCAGACAATAAACATTTGCTGAATAAATCAGTTATAGCTCTCTTTTAGCAAGCAATTAATTATAGTAATACACATTGGTATGACAGTTTCCAAAGCACTTTGAATGCAAGACCTATAGCATTCATATATTGCAGGCACATTTGCCAGTCACAAACTTGGATGTGCAAAGATGGTCACTTTATGTACCCTGGGAGTTAACTTGTTTCCAAACCCCCGATTCCACCCATCTTGCCCATACAAGGAAACTGAGTAAATCCAGGCTGATTCCAGGTGTGATTCCCCAGCTGGTCTACCTCGGCCTGTGTTGGCTGGACTGGGCAGAGAATGGACCTCGCCCTATAGCAGCTTTTGGGGATGTTTGCCCTGGGAAGGATCATGCCTAGCTCACAGCCCACCCACAGCCCTGCTGTGTGCACCAGCCAGTGGCACTCAGCTGTATTAGTCCATTTTCATACTGCTGATGAAGACATACCCAAGACTGGGCAATTTGCAAAAGAAAGAGGTTTAATTGGACTTACAGTTCCATGTGGCTGGGGAAGACTTGCAATCATGGTGGGAGGCAAGGAGGAGCAAGTCAATGTCTTAATTGGATGGCAGCAGGCAAAAAGTGAGTTTGTGCAGGGAAACTCCTGGTTTTAAATGATAGTGAATGATGTCCATTCACTATCACGAGAACAGCGCAGGAAGGGCCTGCTCCCATAATTCAATCACTTCCTACCACGTCCCTTTCACAACACATGTGAATTCAAGATGAGATTTGGGTGGGGACACAGCCAAACCATATCATTTCACCCCTGGCCCCTTCCAAATCTGATGTCCCAACATTTCAAAATCAATCATGACTTCCCAACAGTCCCCCAAAATCTTAACTCATTTCAACATTAACTCAAAAGTCCACAATCCAAAGCCTCATCTGAGACAAGGCAAGTCTCTTCCACCTATGAGCCTGTAAAATCAAAAGCAAGTTAGTTACTTCCTAGATACAATGGGGTACAGGCATTGGGTAAAAATAGCCATTCCAAATAGGAGAAATTGGCGAAAACAAAGGGGTTACAGGCCCCCATGCAAGTCCAAAATCCAGTAGGGGAGTCAAATCTTAAAGCTCCAAAATGATCTTCTTTGACTACATGTCTCATATCCAGGTCACACTGATGTGAGAGGTGAGTTCCCATGGTCTTAGACAGCTCCACCACTGTGGCTTTGAAGGGTACAGCCTCCCTCCTGGCTGCCTTCATGGACTGGCATTGAGTGTCTGTGGCTTTTCCGGGAGCACAATGCAAGCTGTCAGTGGATCTACCATTCTGGAGTCTGAAGGACGGTGGCCCTCTTCTCACAGCTCCACCAGGCAGTTCCCCAGTAGGGATTCTGTGTGGGGGATCTGACCCCACATTATCCTTCCAGGCCGCCCTAACAGAGGTTCTCCAGGAGGGGCCCCAACCCTGCAGCAAACTTCTGCCTGAGCATCCAGGCATCTTTATACATCCTCTGAAATCTAGGTGGAGGTTCCCAAACCCCAATTCTTGACTTCTGTGCACTTCCTGGCTCAATACCATGTGGAAGCTGCCAAGGCTTGGGGCTTCCACCCTCTGAAGGAACAGCCTGAACTGTACATTGGCCCCTTTTAGTCATGGCTGGAGCAGCTGGGACACAGGGCACCAAGTCCCTAGTCTGCACACAGCAGAGGGACCCTGGGCCCGGCCTATGAAACAATTTCTTCTTCCTGGGCCTCTGGGCCTGTGATGGGAGAGGCTACCATGAAGGTCTCTGACATGGCCTGGAGACATTTTCCCCATTGTCTTGGGGATTAACATTTGGTTCCTTGTTACTTATGCAAAAATTTGCATCTGGCTTGAATTTCTCCTCAGAAAATGAAATTTTCTTTTCTATTGCATTGTTGGGCTGGAAATTTTCTGAACCTTTATGCTCTCCTTCCCTTATAAAACTGAGTACCTTTAACAGCACCCAAGTCACCTCTTGAATGCTTTGCTGCTTAGACATTTCTTCTGCCAGATACCTTAAATCATCTCTTTCAAGTTCAAAGTTCCACAAATCTCTAGGGCAAGGGCAAAATGCCACCATTTTCTTTGCTAAAGCATGACGAGTCACCAGTTCCTAACAAGTTCTAACTGTTCCCACATTTTCCTGTCTTCTTCTGAGCCCTCCAAACTGTTCCAACCTCTGTCTGTTACCTAGTTCCAAGTCACTTCCACATTTTCAGGTATCTTTTCAGTAGCGCCCCACTCTACTGGTACCAGTTTACAGTATTAGTCCATTTTCACACTGCTGATAAAGACATACCCAAGACTGGGCAGTTTACAAAAGAAAGAGGTTTAATTGGATTTACAGTTCCACGTGACTGGGAAGGCCTCACAATCATGGTGGAAGGCAAGGAGGAGCAAACCAATGTCTTACATGGATGACAGTACGCAAAGAGAAACTTTGTGCAGGGTAACTCCCATTTTTAAAATCATAAAATCTCATAAGACTAATTCACTATCATGAACAGCACAGGAAACACCCACTCCCATAATTCAATCATCTCCCACTGGGTCCCTCCCACAACACATGGGAATTCAAGATGAGATATGGGTGGGGACACAGCCAAACCATATCATCATCCTGGCTCCTTGGAGACCTTTTGCTTTCCACACACACAGGGGCTTGCTCTAGGCCTGAGGAAGCAGCTTCTTCCTGCCAGGCCTCTGAGCCCAAGCTAAGCCATCATATCCCCTGTGACCTGCACGTATAGATACAGATGGCCTGAAGCAAGTGAAGAATCACAAAAGAAGTGCAAATGGCTGCTTCCTACCTTAACTGATGACATTACCTTGTGAAATTCCTTCTCCTGGCTCAGCAGCTCCTCCATTGAGCACCTGAGACCCCCACCCCTGGTCCACCAGAGAACAACCCCTTTGACTGTAATTTTCCACTATCTACCCAAATCCTATAAAACGGTCCCACCCCTATCTCCCTTCACTGACTCTCTTTTCAGACTCAGCCCGCCTGCACCCAGGTGATTAAAAAGCTTTACTGCTCACACAAAGCCTGTTTGGTGGTCTCTTCACATGGACGTGCATGACACTTCCCTTCTGCCCACAGCTGCACCCAGCATCACTCTTCCAATTCTCTTCAAGGCTCTTTCCTATCAGAGTTCCACTGGGGATCAGTTCTGGGTTCTCTAATTTTGGGTTTCCAAATCTATCAGGGGAATCTCAGATGCCACCCTGAGGGTTGGACAGAGAAGAGGACCCCCACCTGTGGGTAAATCCCAGCTGCCCGCTCCTCACTTTCTCTAGCCTGCCCTGCTCTGGCATGCATCCTCCCATACGCTAGGTTCCCACCCCAGTCCACCAGGTTTTAGTTTTGAGAGCCAAGTTTTTAGAAATCTCAAAGCCCTTTCTCTCTCAAGTTCTTGCTGCTTGCAAACCAAAGGCAAGGCTGGCTGTCAAACAATGGCCCAGGCATGGACTTTCAAAAGTCTATATTTAAATTGAAAGGGAAAAAACAGGAACCAACCAGAAGGAAAAATGTGTTGAATAATATTTCAAAACATTATGTGCATACACATTCACTGCTGATTTACAGCTTATCAAAACATTTCTACCTACATAAGGGCATGAGATAGGCCGGGTGCAATGGCTCGTGCCTGTAATCCTAGCACTTTGGGAGGCTGAGGCCTGTGGATCACCTGAGGTCAGGAGTTCGAGACCAGCCTGGGCAACATGGCAAAACCCTGTATTTACTAAAAATACAAAAATTAGCCGGGCATGGTGGTGTGTGCCTGTAATCCCAGCTACTTGGGAGACTGAGGCAGGAGAATTGCTTGAACCTGGGAGGCAGAAGTTTCAGTGAACTGAAATCGTGCCATTGCACTCCAGCCTGGGCGACAAGAGCAAAATTCTGTCTCAAACACACACACAAACAAACAAAAAAGCCTGAGATCTGTATGGTTCTGGTGTAGGGACAAACGGGGGCTCCAAGGTCATACCAGGCAAAAAGGGCACTTCCATCCTAAAACTCCAGTCTTTTGGTTCCAAAATGTGTTGTTGTTTTTAAATGACCTGTCACACTGATTAGCCTAGAGACTGTATTTGATTGAGTCTTCGTGTCCTATACTTAACAAACGTGGGAAGTGTGCGTTGAGTAGATGAATTCCTACCCCAAAATGCAGCTCATTTGAGGGATTTATTAGACTCACTTTAAAAAAAAATCTCTTTGTCCATTGCTCTTTCTCTCTTTCCCTTATCCTGATACCTGTTCCTCTTTCCATCTGTTGGTAGTATATCTCAATGGAATTTTTTTTTTTTTTTGTATATTTCCTTGCCCAATACGAGACTAACAGGCATTTTATAATACTTTGAAGTATAAAATTTTTATTAATTTATATCTTTATTAAATACAAAACAGACAATAAATTGCTGTTTCAAACAAGGAAATATTTTACAAACAAACAAAAATCAGAAGGTCTGTTGGTCCCCAAAGTGGATTTTCAAAGCTGCTAAAAATATACAATCATTTAATTCTTCCGTAGAGGGCTACCTCTTTTTAGGATCAATAAATAATACGTGTTTCTGTATACAGGGATTTTAAAGACATGTTTCCTTTTTTTTTTTTTTTTTTGAGATGGAGTCTCACTCTGTTGCCCAGGCTGGAGTGCAGTGATGTGATCTTGGCTCACTGCAACTTCCACCTTCCAGGTTCAAGCGATTCTCTTGCCTTGGTCTCCTGAGTAGCAGGGATTACAGGTGTCCACCACCACACCTGGCTAATTTTTGTATTTTTAGTAGAGACAGGGTTTCATCATGTTGGCCAGGCTGGTCTTGAACTCCTGACCTTAAGTGATCCTTCCACCTCGGCCTCCCAAATTGCTGGGATTACAGGTGTGAGCCACCACACATTGCCGATGTTTCTGTTTTCTTCTTTTTTTTTTCTCCTTTGGCTGAGCAAATTTTTTTTTTTTTTTTTTTTTTTTTTTTTTTTTTTTGAGATGGAGTCTTGCTCTGTCGCCCAGGCTGGAGTGCAGTGGCCGGATCTCAGCTCACTGCAAGCTCCGCCTTCCGGGTTCACGCCATTCTCCTGCCTCAGCCTCCCGAGTAGCTGGGACTACAGGAACCCGCCACCTCGCCTGGCTAGTTTTTTTGTATTTTTTAGTAGAGACGGGGTTTCACCGTGTTAGCCAGGATGGTCTCGATCTCCTGACCTCGTGATCCACCCGTCTCGGCCTCCCAAAGTGCTGGGATTACAGGCTTGAGCCACCGCGCCTGGCCAGCTGAGCAAATTTTACTGACTACTCTCAACCCTTATTCTGCTTACTAGACTGTCTTTTGGTGAGAGGTTGGGTTAGGAGTTCCTTTTAATTGCCTGAAAAGTCTTACTGTATTTCTCTGGTTATTAAATACATATTTTTATTCTGGTAGTTGCATGCTTAACACATTTGAAAGGTTTCAAAAAAATTTGGTTTTCCAACAGATGCTGTAATCTGTATTTCTAATTTTAGGGATAGTGACAAATTATGGCAACCTTTAACAGTTGATTGTGCAGTTAAAGTACAAACACTGACAAATATGGCATCAAGAGTCTATGCTTGTTTTCCTAATTTTCTTGCTACTTTCTCCATCCTTTTAATCCATTCATTCATTGGTGAATTTATTCATTAAACAAACACTTATTGGGCAGCTACTATGTCCCAGGGGATGCCTAGACACTTGGTGGGTGCCGGGATGCAGAGTCTTTAGCAGGTGCAGTGTCTGCCCTCAAGGAACTAGACACAGAGGATCAGAGGGTCAGGGAAGGCTTCCCCGGAAAGGTGACCCTTGAGGTGATCAAGTGAGCGAGGGCTAAGGGCGACAACCTTTTGCCAATTTCCAGAAATCATTTCCCGGTGTTACTGCATGATTCTGTGTGGTTTTGCTACTCTGTGCTCACACCTTATAGATCATATCTTTGTGAAACGATACTCAGATGACATAATTAAAACCTGTTCTCTGTCTCCTGCCACACCCCAGACTGATTCGAAGGAGGTGTTTGATTGTTGTGCCAGGCTTCAAGGCAAGATCAGAAATTGTGTCTTTGTGTCTGTGGGAGACAGGGATTGTGGAGGGATCCTCTGGGTCTCCCTGGATGGTACTGGACAGAACCAAATGCTGGAGGAAAGGGAATGAGGTCCTCCAGGGTCCTCCAGCATGGGTCTCAATTGCAAGTGACTCTGAGGTAAGGCCAAGTGAGCTGGCATGAGGAGCCCAGAGTGAAGAGCGCATGCCTGCTGAGAAGCTGCCAATGAGCTGAAGAGTGGACGAGTCATTTCCAAAGTCTCAAGCCTGGAAGGGAATGTGGAAGTCTGCCTCATTCTCCTGAGCTCTCTGTGTACATTAACCAGCTAATGGTAAAGTTGTTTGACAACAGGTTCTTCTACCCCAGTGAGAACACACCACTGGGTTATTGTTGGTTGTTTTTTTTTTTTTTTCTCAAAAAGACAAAAATAATTGAAAACAACCAAATGTTCAGTCGTGGACACGTTTACTTTTGTTCAGTGAAATATTATCTAGTTATTGAAAATGATAACTATAAAGATAATGGCAGACACGGAAAATATCTTAATAGATCTATATGTTAAGAAATGAATACAAATCATCTGTATGCTATGATAACAGCTATGTAAAAGTAAATGCATGCTGATAAGAACTAGAAAGGAATATGTTAAAAAAAATTTCAGGATTAACGATGTTTGTATTAGTTAAGATAATGCAGGTAGTTTTAAAAGAAAAACTCTGAAATCCCACTAGCTTAACACACTAGAAGTGAAGTTTTGCTTAGGGCAAGTCCAGTACCATCACAAAGAACCTAGGCTCCTTCCAGCTCATGGCTACTTGCTCCTCCAGGGCCTCACAATTCCCTTCATTCAGCTGGTGGATAAAGACCTATGCCCTAGCCCTCTTGGGCCTGAAGGTGTCCATCTTTATTTTCACTCACATTTGATTGGTCTAAATGAGTAACATGGCCCCATCTTGATGCAAAGAGAGCTGGGAAATGTAGTCCTGGCTGGGCCACAGCATCCTTATAACAAGTCCACATACAGAAGGGAGCACAGTAAGTTAGCATACTTGAGTGCTTTAATGCTTTAGTATTCAGTCATCTGTATCTGCCCCAGTGATATTTTTTTCTTTAAGTTTTTTTCCTTTAGATTTGTTAGATGTATTTTTTTTTTTTTTTGAGACAGAGTCTCGCTGAGTCACCCAGGTTGGAGTGCAGTGGCGCGATCCCGGCTCACTGCAAGCTCCGCCTCCCGGGTTCACGCCATTCTCCTGCCTCAGCCTCCCAAGTAGCTGGGACTAAAAGCGCTCGCCGCCACTCCCGGCTAATTTTTTTGCATTTTTAGTAGAGACGGGGTTTCACCGTGTTAGCCAGGATGGTCTCGATCTCCTGACCTTGTGATCTGCCCGTCTCGGCCTCCCAAAGTGCTGGGATTACAGGCTTGAGCCACCGCGCCCGGCCTAGATGTATTTTTTTTAATAGAGAAAATTAAAAGACTCATGTGTATTCTTTTATTTCAGGAAGTGAGACGGGGCATATAAACTCAAGAAACTGAGATGACTGGGGAGTAGAAATGCTGGTAGGCAAAGCAAAAGCAGAAATTAAAGTGCATATCTTACAGAGTGCACATCAGACTCAGTGTTTCCTCCCATTTCCAACCTTTTGCTGGACTATTACTGAATTGTGCCACCCACCAAATTCATATGTTGAATCCCCCCATCCCCCGCAGTATAGCTGTATTTGAAGATAGGGCCTTTAAGGAGTAATTAAGGTTAAATGAGGTCATAGAGTGAGGCTCTACTCCAATAGGACTGGTGTCCTTGCAAGAAGAGGAGGAGACACCAGCAATGAGTGTGCCCAGAGGAAAGACCACATGATGACACTTAGTAGGCAGCCAGACATCTGCAAGCCAAGGAGAGAGGCTTCAGCAGAAACCAAGCCTGCCAACACCTTGATCTTGGACTTCCAGCCTCCAGAAGTGTGAAAAAGTAAATTTCTGTTGTTTAAGACACTCAGTCTGTGGCATTTTGTTATGGCAGCCCTAGAAAATTAACACATTACCCCTCCCTCTACCAACTTTTTATTAAGACTCTTTGCCCCTAAAGCTCAGATAGTGTGCCACCTCCTCTGGGAAGCCCACCTTTTACTCTATCTGCATCCGATGTCTCTCCCTTGGGCTCTCTCAGTGTTCTGATGTTATTCCATCCACGTTGCTTGGAAAACTTGCCTGTAATCCCATCACCTTATCTTGAATATGAGTTCCACAACATGAGGGACCATATCTTGTACTTCATGCACCCAGAACAGTGTCTGGCATACAGTGAGTGTCCAATAAACAAATGGCTAGCAAAGGAACGAAGGAATAACTTTTTTTTTTCTCTCCTTGTGACAGAGCGAGACTCACTCTGTCACCCAGGCTGGAGTGCAATGGCACAATCTTGGCTCACTGCAACCTCTGCTTCCTGGGTTTAAGTGATTCTCCTGCCTCAGCCTCCCAAATAGCTGGAATTACAGGTGTGCACCACCATGCCCGGCTAATTTTTGTATTTTTAGTAGAGATGGGTTTTTGCCATATGGCCAGGCTGACCTCAGGCAATCTGCCTGCCTTGGCCTCAAAAAGTGCTGGGATTATAGATGTGAGCCACCGCGCCTGACCAGGAACAAGTATTTATAAAGAACTACCCGAGAACCAGTGGATAATCATTTTGACTGATCAAAGCTGGCCCATGGCTGTCTTTGAACCATGTAGCAAAGAGAGATGCTTCTCTCCAAGTGCTGTGTGGGAAGACATGATCTGTGTTTGACTATGCAGAGCTTAACAACACAGAGTGGCAATTCTGAGTATGTCGAATGAGAAACAGGACCTCCTTCCTTAGTACAGTGCATAATCTGAGACAGAATCAGAGGCTTGCAGGCATTGAAAATCTATTTTTTTCTTTTGTACTTTTTGATATTGAGTCTATTGTGACTTTCTTGTCTGAACTAAAAACATAAACAGAAAATTTACTACAACAATAAACGCCCCAGTATTTCCTCTTTCTGGAAAGTGCTGTACCCTTCTCCCTACCCTATCAGGTAGGCTACTTAAAATTCTTTCTTTCAAGATTCTCTTTAAGTTCCTTCTGCTCCATAAATCCCAGCCCACTGCAACCTCAAGAGCAGAGCTCTCACTGTTGATTTCTGGACCATGAATCATACTTTCCTCTTAAAGGCACCATAGGATGGTTGAGGTTGAGGTGATATCAGCAAAAAAGGTGGAGCAAGGACCTCCAAAAATCATCTCCTCTATAGAAACAAGGAGATGATCGGCAAAAATGGTCAGAGTCAACGTTTGCCGAAATTAACGAAAGGCTTGCAGCAGTCTGGGGAACATTTGTTCAAGAAAAACAGATGTATCTTTGTATGAAATGCAAGCTTTGTGGCAATCTAATTGGCCTTATTACCGTTGCCCAGTCCTGAGCTCTGTAGTAGTAACCTCGAAAACCAATAGTCTGCAATCATGGCAAAAAACAGTGGCCTGGCAGACACTGGAAAGGGAAGAATAGAGCTGAAGCTCCTTCAAAGCCTCATTTCCAGAGAATTGCCACTATCTGACTTGTCTAGTGGTTTCTGGAAGACCCCCACACAAGGCTGTCTTTATTTGATCTGACTGGTAGCTCCTCCAGTGTGAACAGCTTTTTCCCCCCAGGGACAGTTGTCTAAAACAATTAGGCAATTGTTTAACATTGCAGCTTCCCAAGATGGTAGATAACAGTTTGGGGAAAAGAACACAAACCTAAAAGCTTAAAAGGAAAATCTAGGAAATGAAATGTCCATAGGGGACTTTGAAAGGCTTTGACATAGTCTTGGGAATCTAAAGGCCAGGCACATGTTTAGGACTGTGCACATGCCCAAGGGCTATGCCCCTGCTCAGGAAGGACCTGAGAAGGCCCTACGCTCTCCGCTTTGACTGATTTTGAGACTCTGCCTAAGCAGGAAGTGAAGGGCAAGATTGATTTTTAAACACGAAGTGATATCCCCATCATGCAGACAAAACTCCTCAGCAAAGACTAGGAAACTTATTGGTAATAGGCATTTAAGGAAATTTCTGCCCAATCACTGGCTGACCACTGAGCTAACTGAACAAAGACTTAAATGGCCACACACAACAAAGAATAAGACCTTACAGAAGTAGTTCAGAAAAGTCACCAAGAAAACAACCACAGCAACAACAAACCCTGCAGAGAGGGAATAATCTGATTTCCAGAGTTGCCACATTATATTATTTTAAATGTCCAGTTTTCAGCAGCAGCAGCAACAACAAAAAACACAAGACTTGCAAATAAACAAGAAAGCATTGTTGATACACAGTAGGAAAGAAAACCCAGTCAATAGAAATTATCCCCAAGGGAGTCAAGATACTGGATTTACTTGTTTAAAATATTAAAATAGCTAAAGGAAACCATATATAAAAATTAAAGTATTAGAATGATGTTTCACCAAAAATAGAATATCAAAAGAGATAGAAATTATGAGAAATGACCAAATAGAAAATCTCAAATTGAAAAGTACAATTACTGACATAAAAAATTTACCAGAAGGGCTTAACAACAGATTTGAGCACATCAATAAGAGAATTTTCCAGTCCAAGGACAAAGAGAGAGAGGAAATAAACAGCAACAACAACAACAACAACAACAACAAAGAAGTGAACAGTGTTGAGATCTATGGGATTCCATGAAGTGTACCAACATATGCATACTGTGAATACCAGAAGGAGAGGAGAGAGAGGATGGGGCAGCAAAAATATTTGAAAAACGAATCACCCCAAACTTCCCTAATTTGATAAAAAACATCGCTCTGTATATTCAAGAAGCTCAACAAACATCAAGTAAACTGAAAAGAGAGTCATACCTAAATATATCATAATCAAACTGTTAAAAGCCAAAAACAAAGAGGAAATCTTAAAAGCAGCCAGAAAGAGGCTACTCATCACATACACAGAATTCTCAACAAGATTTATCAGAAATTATGGGAGACAGGAGTTAGTGAGTGACATATTCAAAATGCTGAAAGAAAAGACTGTCAAACAAGAATTATATCCAGCAAAATTATCCTTCAAACTGAAGAAGATGTCAAAATATTTCCAGATAAACAAAAATAGGGAGATTTTGTTGCTAGCAGATCTGGCTGAGAAAAAATACTAAAGGGAGTCCTTAAGGTTGAAATGAAAGAACATTTTATAAGAATGAAGAAATAAAGAGCACCAGTAAAGGTAACTACTTAGGTAAATATAAAAGGCAATATTAATGTATTTTTGTTGGTAATTCTTCTTTTCTTCATGCTTATAAATTTGTGTCAACTGACATATGGTGTATAAAAAACGTAATTTGTATGCCAATAACAGCACAAAGAATGGGAGGAGAAAATAATGCCATATAAGAGCATAGCTTTTAGATAACTTAGGTTGGTATTAAGATGTTAATGGTAATCCCTAAGACAAGTACTAAGAAAATAACTTTAAGAAATGGGGGCAAGGCTGAGCATGGTGGCTCATGCCTGTAATCCTAGCACTTTGGGAGGCCGAGGCAGGCAGATCACCTGAGGTCAGGAGTTTGAGACCAACCTGGCCAACATGGTGAAACCCTATCTCTACTAAAAATAAAAATTAGCTAGGCATGGTGGCACACACCTGTAATCCCAGCTACTCGGGAGGCTGAGGCAGGAGAATTGCTTGAACCTGGGAGACAGATGTTGCAGTGAACCAAGATCACACCATTGCACTCCAGCCTGGGCAACAGAGCAAAACTCTGTCTCAAAAAAAAGGAGGGGCAAAAGAATGATAATAAAATTAAAATAACATATGAAAAAATACCACAAAAAAGCAGTAATGGAGGAATAGAGAAATACAAAAAGACATAAGACATATAAGGTAAATAGAAAAATGGCAGACATAAATCTTATCAGTAATTATATTAAATGGAATGGATTAAACACTCCAACTAAAGGACAAATATTGGCAGATGGGTAAAAAATGATTCAACTATATGCTGTCTACAAGAGATACATTTTAGACTCAAAGACACAAATAGGTTGAAAGTGAAGGGGTGGTAAAAGATATATCAGGCAAACAGTAATCAGAAAAGAGCTATAGCGATTAAACTAATATCAGACAAAATAGACTTTAAGAAAAAAATTGTTGCTAGAGGCAAAGGAAGACATTTTATGATTAAAGAGTCAACATATCAAGAAGATTTAACAATGATAAACACATGTGCACATAACATAGAGTTTTAAAGTACATGACACAAAAACTGACAGAATTGAAGGCGGAAATAGACAATTCAGCAATAATAGTTGTAGACTTCAATACCTTAATTTCAATAAAAGACAGACAACCAGGAAGAAGATAAACAAGGAAATAGAAGATTCGCACAATGCTATTAACTAAGTAGGCCTAAAAGTAATCTATAGCACCCTCTGCCCAACAGCAGAATACATATTCTTTTTAAGTGCAAGTGGAATATTCCTCAGGATAGACCATACGTTAAGCCATAAAACAAATCCAAATTCACTTACAAGGGTTGATATCATACAAAGTATGTTCTCCAACCAAATGGAATGAAATTAGGAATCAATAACAGAAGGAAATTTGGGAAAATCACTAATTTGAGGAAATTAAACAGCACACTCCTAAATAACCAATGAGTCAAAGCAGAAATCACAAGGGAAATTAGAACATCCTTTGAATCAATGAAAATGAAAACACAGCATACTAAAATCCATGAGATGTAGCACAAATAGTGATTGGAGGGAAATTTATAGTTCTAAACAGCCACATTTTAAAAAGCAAGATCTGAGTTGAAAAACTAAACTTCTAAGAAACTAGAAAAAGTAAAGCAACTAAATTCAAAGCTAGTAGGGGATGAAAATAAAATAGAGAATAGAAAAACAGCAGAGAAAATCAACAAAAACCAACAAGCTAAAAAAATTGACAAACCTTTAGACTGAGCAGGAAAAAAAGAGAAGATTCATATTACTAAAATCATTACTAAAATCAAATTTCTGAAATGAAAGAGGGAACATTAGTATCAAGTAAAAAAGATGACAAAATAATACCAGGAATAACAGCATACCAACAAATTAGAAAACCTGGATGAGATGAACAAATTCCTATAAAGATCAAAAGTACCAAAAGTACCTACACTGACTTAAGGAGAAATAGGAAATCTAAATAGGAGTAAAGAGATTAAATTAGTAATCAACAAACTTCCCACAAAGAAATGCCCAGGACCAAATGACTTCACTGCTAAATTTTACCAAACCTTAAAGAAGAATGAACAGCAGTCCTTCACTTAGTCTTCCAAGCATAGAAGACGAGGGACCACTTTCCAGCTCATTTAAGAGGCCAGCATTACTCTGACATCTGTAACCAGATAAAGATACTACAAGAAAAAACTACAGACCAACATTCCTTATGAATATAGAGACAAAAACCCTCAACAAAATACTAGTAAACCAAATCCAGCAACATATGAAAAGGACTGGATGCCGTGACCAAGTGGGATTTATCCTAAGGATGCAAGGTTGGGTCAACATGGAAATCAATGTCATACACCATATGAATGGAATAAAGGACAAAACCCACCTGATCATCTCAATAGACCCAGAAAGACCCTACGTCCAATTCCTCTTTGCCACTTGCTAGCTTTGCTGCGCTGAGCAAATGCCTTGACATCTCTGAGCCTTAGTTTCTTCAGTGGTTAAGGACTAAATCAGTTAATATGACTAGCACAATCAATATATGCTAATGTTTCTTATTGGCAAACAGGAGAGATTCTGATGCGGTAGGTCAGGAGCGGGCAGGTACATGCATGTACATTTAATTAACAAGTTTCAATTGAAAAGAAAATATATATGTTAATCTTTCAAGTTTACAAAGACATATATGATCAAAATTCTCTTCCGAGTGGTGAATGGTTTCAGACAGTTTCTGTGGCATGTGTTTTTTCACTTGCCCATTGGTTGTGTGCTATAGGGTACCCCTGGGATACACAGGCCTGGATTGAGACTCATCATATGTGAAACATCCTGGCCACAGTAGATGATCGATAAATGGTAGTTCCTCCTTTCTTTTCTTGATACATTTCTTGAGGCTCTAAGAATTTGATGCTATTTGTCTTGTTATAGACTGGGTGCTTCATCTACTGAGCTCACTTATATACCCCTTTGGAGGAGGGATCTATGTCTTCTGCTCCTTTTGTGCTTACCACAGAGTCATGTGCATAGTAGTTGTGTAGATTTGCTTTTTAAAAATATGTTGTTGAGAATATAAGAGAACTGATAAGCTAAGTGAAACAATTCATTTTGATTTTAAGTTGTAAAGTCACTTGGAAGTATTACTGTCTATCAGCAGTGTGCTGGATTCACTAGCTAGAGTACACTAGTCTAGTCTTCCTAGTAGCACTTAATTTACACAATGGTAGTCGTTGGGCACCATGGAGTGCAGAGTTACATTTAATAGTATAGCACTGAGTACATAGTAGGTGCTTAATAAACAACTGTTGGATTCACAGAGGAATGGCAAAATATGGGCTCATTTTTAATGGTGAGAGAACAAAGAAAAGCACAGAAGCTGTTTAAGACATGAAAGATGTTAGTGTCAGGGTAAGCAATGTGTTCTTACCTATACCAAATGTGCAAAGCAGATTTTTGGAGACAAAAACAAAAGGTTATGTTGAAGGCAATCAATTTTGCTTAATTTTAACATGGCCACATTTATGCCAAGTGATTAGTGTTTTCTCGTTAGCTTAGCAACTGTAGTATGGCTAACATATTTGGCAAATGCTGATTTTAGAAGTCAGATGTTGTGCCAACCTTGTGAAATGATCTAGATATAGTTTTTAAACCACCCAGCCACTTCACAATTGTTTAAATGGGTCATAATAGCTTTTCATCAAAAGAAATATATTTTCTTGATGGAAAGGAATTTATCTGAAGTATTGAAGATAATGTTGAATATTAGAAAAAAATGAACACATTTGAAAGGCAACGATATTGGATACTAAAGAAAAATCACTCCCTCAAGGAATCTGCCACCATGGTTTCCACAAGGCCAAAAATATACAAGGTCCTGAGTGTGCTGCCTCCCCATGCAACACAGAAGCTGCACCATGGGGTTGTGGGGGAAACGAAGATTTTGTACTGTTCACCCTGAAGTTCATTTTTATTTTGACTTTGCCGTTTCATATCAATTAGAGACCGTTTGTTAAAATGATTACGTAATTTTCACAGAACTATGCTCACCCCTCAAGGGAGGCTTCTGCATACCATCTTTTTAAAGTGTAGCAGAGAGAAATGTAAATGCCCAAGAGAAACAAGCAAGGCTTTTGGCTGAGAGAAGGGGAATAAACTCCTTGTTCAAACACCCAACACAGAGGTTGCAGGGAACGAAAGCTTCCTTTGCTTTGGAACTCATCTCTGTGCTCGGCTCCTGTCTTGTGATAAGGTTACAGTGAATGGGGCTGGCATCCTTCAAGGTTACTGTTCCAGAAAATATTTGCAAATAATTTGATGTGCTGTCAGTTAGCAGGCTGCAGTGAATTCTTATAATTCAACATACTAATGTGGGTTTTTTATGCCTTAAGCTATAAATAAGTTGGATATGCAAAAGTTTCTGTAATGTTTATTTAATAACAATATTTAAAAAATAAATCTTGATTATTCCATCGCGCTTCAATGGAAATCTTCCACTCTGACGGTTGGTTGTCTGTGACCTCAGGCGGTTCCTTCCTTCCTTTGTCTCATTTGATATCACTAAAGAAACACGCTTGTTTTTCTTTTCAGGCTTTGGGAAGCAGCACTCTGATGCCTCTGCCTACATGCTCCCCATCCAAGTCTCTTCTTGTTAAATGACTGAACTCAATTCAAGTTGAATAATCTCAGTGGGATGGCGCCCTTTTGGGTGTGGGGCCCTGGGAAGATGAAGCGGGCACCCCTGGATTTGGGAAGCCCTTAGGCCAATTGGAGCCCGAGGCTCCATATCACAAAATCAGTGTGCGTCGACTGTATGAGAACATAGAAGAGAATATTGATCAGTGTGTGGAGGCCGTGGCCCTGAGTGGAGGCTGCAAAGATATATATATATATATGTCACCAGGTGGAGCCGCAGAAGCCAGGGTTGCCGGCAGAACGCACCAAGATGGGAGGTGTCAAGGGTGAATCTAATAATGACAAGACAGTGTAGTGCCGATGTTTCTAATGATAATTTTCTGGAATGAGGTCATTTAAACTATGGATCAGCCGAGGGTATGCTGTGGCCCCGGATGTGCCTTACAGGAGACCTCCAGGAGCTTCTGGAAGTTGGGTTCAGCCAAGAGCCCTGGGACAGGGGTCAGAAAGTAGCAGGATCCCAGGGAACTAAAGAGCCGCTGTCCGGGTGGGGGCGCCCTTCTGAGGGCCGGTGCTGCTGCTGATTGCAAAGAAGCGCCTGACAATGCAAAGACCTGGCGCAGGGCATCCTGCGTAACCGGCGCATGCGCGCCCAGGGGCGCCCTACACGATCCTCAAGGTTAGAGCGCGGATGCTGAGGGCGGGCAGGTAGGAGGTGGGGGACAATTTTGTGGCTTCATGATGCCCCCTGGGCTGTCCGCAGTGCCAGGGCAGGCCCAGCCTTTGGGGAATGTGTGCAGAGGAGGCCTGTAAGCGGGGGACAGACAGCTGGAGACCAAGCCAGTGAGCTCCCCGTCGGGAGGCCTCCTCAAGGTGCTGTGTCTATTTTTATTAAAAAACAGCTTTATTGAGACACAGTTCACACACCATACAGTTCACCCATTTGGTGTTCAGTGACTTAATGATTTTAGTATAATCGCAGAGTTGTACATGGACCACCGCAATCAATTTTAGAACATTTTCCTTACCCCAGAAATAAATTCTATCTCCTTTATCTATTCTCCTCCTCCCCTCCCATCCCCGCTGTTCCCCCATCCGGCCCTCCTCCCCAGCCCTAGGCAACCACTAATCTGCTTCCTGTCTCTATAGATTTGCCAGTTCTGGACACTTAATATAATGGAATCATACAATATGTGGTCTTTTGTGACTAGTTTATTTCACTCAGGATAATGTTTTCTAGGTTCATTCAGTTTGTCACTAAACTGTAGCGCTGCCTACCACCAGGAGCCATGGCATGGCTTTCTTGCTTACTCTGTTTCTACAGTACCTACTGTGTGTATCTGACACACAATGGGTACTAAAAATATGTGTACAATGAAACAATCCATAAATTGTAGTAGCTGAGGGCAGCCATGGCTCTGGGTGTGCCCTTTGAAGACGTGAGTTCCTTCCCAGCGCCCTCAGCTGCCAGCTGCTAGATGACTTGGGCTGCCAGATGACCTTGGGCTCAGATCCTTTCTCATTTTAGTTCTCATCTGTACCACCAGGCAAATGGTCTTTGGTTCATGGAAACTTGAATGACTCAGACATTGCAGATGAGTTTTGTAGGTCTTTATGTAGTACCTAAATTTTGTGAAATATTGTTAACAGAGCAGTTAAGAGAATACAGAATTCTTTCAGTCTCTGGGGGCAGAGCAGGTTTAGCAATAGTCAATTGCTCAGCAAGACAGACAACAATTTTATGAAGACTTTTTTTGTGCTCCCCACCCTCAATTAAAATATGCAGGTAAAGTAAAGGTTAAATCAGGCTTGGAAATGTTTTTGTTGCCTTTTGAACATACACAATTGTTTGGGAAAAATGTACTCATTATGGTTATACTCTACTACGTAGAAATATATGATTTCTTTTTATATTTTAAATAAGTAGACTGACTTTTTTTCTCAGGCAAAGTCATAATTGTATTTATTTTAAATTTATATCCTGTCTGCTTCAAAAAGGAATTTGAGGCAGCCAGGAAAATCATAAGCTATAAAATGAGCAAGCTCCATTTTCTACTAATAAAATAAAAGTTAGGATCTCATCAGTGAAACAACTTCTCTTTGTGCTGTACTGTGTGCAAATATTTGGATTACTAAAGTGAATTTATGAAGCAATTACTTTTAATGCTATAAGAGGAAATTAAGTACTCATTGATTCTTGATTTATAAGCTAGAGCTAAAGATCATGAAAAAGCAAATATAACTTAATTAAATGTCCCTCGGCTTTGCTACTATTGAGGTCTTCACTCATAAAGTTAGTAAAACAAACCATTCCTAGAACATAAATGTATATTGGTTCTTCCAGTTGGGAAGGCAAATAATTTACTGGTTAAATATATTCAGCAAAGTTAACCCAAGTGAGAGATTTTCCCAGTGTCCTCTGGGGCTTGAAGAGATAAAAGCTATTGTAGTTTTAAGGAAACCATTGTCCTGGGAATGATAGGTAGTAACTTGCTGTGAAAAAGAGTAAACAAAATGGTGTCTCTTTTTTTTTTTATTAGAAAATGTATTTTAATATGCCCACAGAATAGACCATAGATCTGCAAAAGAAATAGAGCTTTATAGTCTATTCATTGGCTATACACTTGTGGTTATTCATTGCTGACAGTGAACACATTAACCTGGGATAATTTAATTGAATCTTCTAGTAATGTTGCTATTTTTCTACCCTGAAGTGTAAATGATTTTTAAAAATTAGGTTCTAAAATGTAACACTTCAAATGATGTATACAGCAAATCAAGGAGCCAGTGTGAGCTCCCCTTTGTGCTCCATGAGTTATTGATTAGAAAAGCAAGAATAAAGGAAAGAAAAAATAAAAGAACAAAAAGACACAGCAGTAAAAGAGTGCCAAGTAGGGCTGGGCGCGGTGGCTCACACCTGTAATCCCAGCACTTTGGGAGGCTGAGGTGGGTGGATCACCTGAGGTTAGGAGTTCAAGACCAGCCTGGCCAACATGGCAAAACCGCATCTCTACTAAAAGTGCAAAAGTTGGCTGGGCATGGTGGCACGTGCCTGTAATCCCAGCTACTCAGGAGGCTGAGGCAGGAGAATCACTTGAACCCGGAAGGTGGAGGTTGCAGTAAGCGGAGATCGTGCCATTGCACTCCAGCCTAGGTGACAAGAAGGTGGCAAATCTCGGTCTCAAAAAAAAAAAAAAAAAAAAAAAAAGAGTGCCAAGTAGAAATAAAACCCATTGAACCAGGAGCGCTTGGTGTAAGGAAACTCCACTTACATCCTGCTTTCCTGCCCTCGTTTATTCTCCATGCATCCACTGAGTCAAAGTTTAGTTTTCCTGTCCAGTTGAGTAATGAGAGGATTTATTCAAATAAATTATAAATAAGCATCAATAGGAAGGGTTCACAGTTTCTCACAGAAAATAAATGTTTTGAGAAATTCTCTTCTCTGTCATTAGGATAGACTGGAATCTTGTCTTCAATGGCACATCGAGCTGGTTTTAGGAATGACGTAGCAAGAGCAATGAGAGAGAGAATTGGCATTTTAGACTCCAGCCAGGAAGTGTTATGATAATGGTTATGAAAAATGGAACATGCTGACTTCAAGAAGATGACATCACCACCAGCAGGGCCTGAATGTTAAGGGCATTTTTTTAGGAAGTACTGATGGGCGGTCAGGATTTCTCTTGGGTTGGCCTTAGGCAACCAGGATGGATTAAGCAAACATCTTTGCCTAGTTGCAAGTTGAGGTTAAAGGCATTCTGCAGTCATGGAGATAATTTTTCTCTCTGTCCTTCCTGTGAATAAGTCCATGATTTCCATGATTTTGGCCTCCTTGGTGCTGTGTCCCAATCCCAGGTACTCTTGGGCCCAGATCTGCATGCTGAGGGTGGCAATGTACTAGTAATACAAAAAAAAAAAAAAAAAATCAAGGTAAAAAGGCGCATTTGTTTCCGAGGGCTGCCGTAACAAAGTACCACAGACTGGGGGCCTTAAACAACAGAAATTTATTTCCTACCATTTTGAAGGCTAGACGTCTAAGATCAAGGTGTTTGCAGGGTTGATTCTTTCTGAGACCTCTCTCCTTGGCTTGTAGATGGCCGTCTTCTCTCAGTATCTGCACATGACTCTGCTACTGTGTGTGTCTGTGCCCTAATGTTCCCTTCTTATAAGGACAGCAGTCATGCTGCATTAGGGCCCACCCTAACGACCTCCTTTTAACCTAATTCACTCTTTAAAGACCCGATCTCCAAGTGCAGCCATATTCTGAGGTACTGCGGTTAGGGCTTCAACATAGGAATTTGGTGGTGGTGGTGGGGTGGGAGGGAACATAATTTAGCCCATAACAGAAGAAAAAACCCAGGTAGACATACACATTTGAGTCAATTATCAAGAAACAGAATGAGCAAGTTCTGTCTTTCTTATTATAATCTGTGTTTTGCCCATTTGTGACTGTGGTGTGCTGATACATGTTGCCAACCAGCTCTCTGAGAAACAAGAAATCTGATTTGTAGTATTTGCTGACTTCCAGGGTGTAAATATTCCCAACATGGCCTATTCCAACTTCCAAGACGGCTTCATTGACTGTAGAGTTGGGGAGACATGTGCACAGTCAGCCCTCATGAGCAGGTGTGAGCCGCCTCCAGAACTCCACTGATGTGAGTGATAAAGAACGAAAAAGTAAAGGGGAAGAAACTGAAACTCAATCTTGGTAATTTTAAAGCTATTCCTATAAAGCTTGATAATGGGAGGAGGTGCAGAAATGTTGATTAAAAGAAATTATCTGTAATTTTGTCATTTTGCTCCTATTTCACCATTCTTTTTTTGCTTTCTTTTTTCAGGCAACCGTTGATAGTAATTATTTGCCTGTTAAAAGTAAAAATTTTATAGAAGTGAGGATAATGGGGACTTGGTAAAAGGATATAATGATATAAAAAAAAGTTAAAGGCGCTCCTGTTCCCGGTAATGTGGCAGACAAGTAACCCTGAAACACATACATGCACGTGTGTGCACACATGCACACACACACATCCCTTTTCAAAGTGTCAATGAGCTGGGAAATAAGTGTAGAATGTTCAGAGGCCAACAAGAAATGATGCACTGAAGGAGGTTGGTTTTCCCAACCTACTTTGCTGAACAGGGTAACCTTGAACTTTGATTTTCGTAATTCCATGGGAGCAGAGAGAGGCTCAAGATCTACCCAAGTATGGAGTGTAAAAGGGGAACCCCTGCTGGTACTTGAAAGCAGTAGTTGTTTCTTCACTGGGGTGATTTTGCCTCCAGGGGACATTTGGCAATGCCCAGAGACATTTTTGATTGTCATGACTGGAAAGGTGCTGCTGGCATCTAGTGGGTAGAGATCAAAGATGCTGCTAAACACTGTATACTGCATGGGACAACTTCCTACAACGAATTATCTGGTTCAAAATGTCAGTCATAATGAGGTTGAGCAACTTTGCTCTAAAAGGTTACATTGTCAATGTTAAGAGTGAACTGGAAATTTAACCACCTTTCTCTCATCTCCCAAAATGCAAGCAAATACATTGTTGAACCATGGTGCTGGGGGCAGTGTGCCTCCATGGGAACTCATAAGTGCAAGCTGCCCCCATGCAGATTTGCAGCTGAATTCATTCTAATTGAGGCAATAATTCATTCATCTCAGGTGAATTTAAAATGGTTCCAGGCTGGTTATCTTCCCAGGTGCTTGGCAGAAGCAAACCGCCTCTATCCTCCCTGTGAAAATCCACCTTCAACTTAGATCTCAAATAACCTACACTTAAACAGTACCAAAAAATATATACACATAATAAAAAAGCACAAGAAAACATCTTGTATAATCAAGAGTGAAAGCCAACAGAAAAAGAGAGACGAATCAGCCTCCCAAAGACTTTTGTTGTTGAAATTACCAGATAGAGAATGTAAGAATAGTTAATATGCTTAAAGAAATAAAACGAGGAAAATACAATTGAAGAATAAGAGGTTATAGATAATGACTGAGCAGATTTGAAAAATAAACAAATACAATTTTAAAAATTAAAAACAGTATGATTAATATTAAAAACTCAATGGAAAGCAATTAGACACAGCTGCTAAGAGTTAATAAACTCAAGTATAGGTCCAAACACTTTCCCACAGCGAAGCACAGAGAAATTAAGATATGGAAAAGAAGAAAGCGTGATAAAGTGATGTGAAGAAAGGAATGAGAAGGTCCAACATATCTGTCTAAACAGAGTTTTGTAAAGAGAAGAGAGAGAAAATGGCACAGAGGTAATGTTTGAAGAAACAGTGACCAGTCATTTCCCAGAACTCATGACAGACACCAATCCACAGATTAAGTCCAGTGAATCCCAAACAAGATAGATAGATAAAAGGAATCCCTAAACTTAGACCCACCACAGTGAAACTGAGCAATACCAGGAACAGAGACTATCTCAAAAACTATCCCAGAGGGAAATAAATTACCCTCTTGTCTTCAAAAGAATAATTAGGCTGAACACTGACTTCCCAACGGGAACAACAAAAACCCAGAGTGGAATGATAGCCTCACTATACTAGGTGAAAATAACTATCAACCTAGAATAATTTACCAAATAAATTATCTTTTGAGAAAACTGAGACACTTTGCTAGCAGTAGACCTCTAACTAAAGGAAGTTCTAAAATATGGACTTTAGGCCAAAGGAATGTGGTCCAGATGGATGGAATCCATGAGCTCTTACCTTGAGATGCAGGAAGAAACAGAGGGAAGAGAATATATGCAGCTAAACAGACATGACCTGTGTAAAACAATATTAGGAATTCCATTGGGTTAAAGATAAATAAGAACATTTATAAAATAGCACCAATATCTGGAGGAAGTGATTAGAATTAAAGTCTCCTAAGGTCTTATATAAAAAACAACAGATTTTCAAAAGAAAAGGTGCTTCTATCACTTTCCACACTAATAACACTCTCTGGAATCAGAGGGATTTATGTAAATGCCTTAACTCCTTCTCCTTCTAAGCCCTTTGTGGCTGGACCTGATGCTTGTTAATCCTCTCGTCTGTACCATTGGCACCTAACTCAGCACATTGCACAGAGAAGGTGGTCAACATGTGCTATTGCATTCAGTTGAGCTTATATCAAATAAGCTGTAATTATCAGTAGGGCTACTGTACTTAGAAATTAAAGAGACATATTCATTATTCACTGAATACTTTAACTCAAGTTTTTCATGGCAAAACATAAAATAGTGTTGTTCTTATCTTTGGGGGCTGTCTTGGTTTGGGTTTCCCCAAAAGGAGACCTTGAGACAAAGATTCAAGGCCTATGTAGCTTTGTTTGGGAGGTGATTCCAGGAGATACTGGCAGTGGCATGGGGACGTGAGATAGGACAGGAGGAAAGCCAAAGAGGGATGAATTAACAAGTCAGTGACTGTGGTGAGCTCCATCCCCCTGGGACCTTTAGCAGAAAGTGAAGAAAAGCCTGCGTTAACCCAGCCACGGGCTCCGGTGTTACTGGATGAAGCTGCTTTCTGGGCATCCCTCTTTAAAACGTTTGGCTTTTCCTGTCTGTAGCCCAGTCCATTCCTGGCCAGAGAGGAAGCTTGCAGGGAGTACATAGCAGCATTTGCAGCAAGCCTCCTTTGGCTTCTAGAGGTGAAAGTTGGGGAATGGGAGACCATGGGCGGGACATAGCCTGTGCTACAGCACTAGAGGCTT